>NC_045761.1:5597272-5907045 GCF_009193385.2 Nasonia vitripennis | reverse complement strand
CAGGGTTGTCACAACTTCTACCCAACCTGCCCGTTACCTGGTACTAGTGTCCTCAACATGATGAAGAAGATACGACTACGTTGAAGAGAATACAAAAGACTGTTGGCTCTAATTTCTGAGAAGTGGTTTTGCATATTTTTAAGGGATGATTGATTGTGAAGCTTCAAGACTAGCAACAAGAAAATGTTAGCAAAAAAAGCGTAAGGCTTTGTAAACTGTTGACGTGATTTGGTACTTAGGACTATGTTTATAAGCATCTGTGATATACCCTTCTGAATACTTGCGAATTGTTTTTGCGATCAAAAACATATACTAAGAATTTTCTACGTAAATCACTCCAAGTGAACGTTATATAGTATGTAATAATTAGGTTAATAATCTTGTACATATTTTGAATGATCACAAAATGTTTGAGAAACAGTAATATAGTGGCGATATTATAACTATTTCGATCCTAGTCGAAATTTATAATATTTGTAAGTGCTTTACATTTAAGAATTTTACTATATGAGCGATCTAGAATTACATAAATCACTAAAGTTTTATAAAACTTTACTCTATAAGATAAAATAACCTGTAATTATAAAAAAGTCATTTCCAAAATTTGTTTGTAATAATTGTGGCTTTCATCTAGATCAACAAACAATAGCTATTTAATAAAATTATTTAGAAAAAAATTCAATAACTTTGTACAAAATTATATTAGAAAAAATCTGTCACGCTATAGTGGAACGAAGCAACTAACCGATGTTGACCGATCAACTGCTTATAGTAAAATAAAGTAGTCTTTTACTGACCTGTCTATTATGAAATTTGTGCAAATTTTGTTCTAGCCTTTCTCGCAGCTTGAAGTTTTGTGCTCTTAATACTTGGTACTTATAGTTTGCAGCTGATGATAATAAGTAGCGCATATAGGCAATTTTCTATTTCCTTCATTATTATCTGTGCGCGCAATGCATGTATAGCAGTCTATTAACTATCCCAAAAATATTTCAATTGTTAAACCCATTTAAGCCGACCATGCCTTAACTGGCGTGTCATTGACGATTTACTGTTGGATTCTCTAAATGGAGTAAAATAATAAAAACTTTTTTTCAAACTTATACTTCAATTTGAGGTATTACCCAAGCGGTAACCCAGGTGGGCACGCCCTGCTCACTACTCAGTACGCTATTGTCTACGATATCTCCTTAAAATTATTCAGCTTGTTGGATAATAAGATTATTAAGAAAAAATATAAAATCTGGTGTACAAACTATCAAAAAGTGCAAAACTACAAGGTAAGTGAGTAACAATTATAGTTTTTTTGTAATGGTTTATTTTAAGGCAACAATGAGAATATTGTGGATTGTAAGAAAGATATTTATTAGCTATTAAAAATAGGGTTAATACTACAGAATATGTATGGAACAATTAGAATCTCAATAGAGGGTAAAATTTAATTATCATATCCGAAGTGTTAAGCAATATCGGTAGTTAAATAATGCATCACCGCACAATCTTGGCGGTACTATGTAGTCTATTTCAATGTAAGAGCCATCCCGTATTCAATGCAAACAGTGGATGCGTGACGATACTTCCGATAGTCTTGTATCCTTGATTAAAATTAAAATCTCGAACGAACGTGAACGCACAATAGTGAATTGATAATCAGAACTTCAGAATGGCATTCATACTGACTGATTCAAACAAATTTCATACTAAAATCCAAAAGAAGAAAGCTCAATTAGAGGAAAAATGCAGGGATCGCATTCCAGAGTGCGTTCTGGGCACGTGGTCCCGCTAACGTCTCTTTCAAGGGGAAAGTGCGACCTTGTCCTATAATAGCATACCAAAGTCACACACGCAGCACATCCTCGCAACAAACTCTGCGCCGAACACTAACGACCATCGAGACCCGCGACTTCGTAATACAATCGCGTTCGGCGATGCCGATCGTAGTAGTTTCGCAAGCCACTTGCGAGGAGCTCACGTATAGGTGCATACCGAGCAACCGACTCACCTGTGTGTATATGTGCACGAGCCCGAAAGAAGGCGCCCCGCTTTTGACGTTTTGGAGGGGCAACCCGGCGCAACTTTCTCCCGAACCCGCGAGTGCAGACCTTAGCGGCTATCGAGCTCTCCGGCGAACATTCAGCTCTGAGTTTTTATCAAAGCAACACAGCGGCAGCAACCTGTGCGTCTGAACTTGGTGTGCGCGGTGCGACGAGCCGGTGGGTATTAGAATCTAGAACATCGTCGAGATGTTATAACGTGACGCGCGGGGTTGGGAGATACTGTGCGTCGAGTGCGTATTATATGCATCGTCGTGTTCGAAGAGAGAGGATCTTATATATATAGGAGAGGCCCGCGAGCTCGAGAGTGCGCGCGCTGAGCGAGTGTGGCCAAGTTCACTTTCTGCCATTATATAACGGAGGAAGTCGAAAGAAAGTGTCTTCAGTGTGCGCCAGTGCTAACCGCGCCGGGAAATCCTGATTTCGCGCTACCTTAGCGCTCCTGCTACTGCTGTTTATTCTTACGCGAGATATTATTCTAGTGTTTTCTTTGGTTTTTCATTACGGTATGTTAGAATAATTTTTGAAACTCATTGGTGGTGATTATTTCATCCTGTAATTTTGATTTTTTCAAGCAATCGTGTATAAAAGTGAACGTAATTTCTATTTTAATATCAACTAAAGTACAAATATCTGTTAAATTTACTTAAATTCGTTAGGATCGTAATAGTACCGTAAAAAAAACTTGTTACTGCAGTTCCAGATAAGTATAGGTTCAACCGAACATTTAAATCAAGGGATAGTTATTGTCACATAAAGTATATATACTTCAAACTACACAAAGATAGAGTCCTAAGAGGACGCAGCTAGAGCGATAAGAACGAAAATACGTAAGTCCAGAAGCACGGAGGAAATACGAGTGTAAAGAAGCGCAACTTGCTATCTCCGGAATTTCGAAACCACTCGCCCATCATAAGAGCTTTGCCGTCTAAACAATGCAACAGATAAGAAGTTTTAACGAGAAAGAAAAGAGTTGGAAACTGTCGAGCTTGGAAGATTAGTCTGTCATTTTCTTCAGTAACCGAGCCCGTTAAGCATCTATTTTGTCAAGAAGACGATTCGTGTGCGTGCATGACACGAGTCACAGTGTTATAAGCAGCAGAAGCAGATAAAGACTCACTTAACGCGGCTATAAGTGGCGCGTGTGTCAGGATCAATCGAGAAGTTGTTGCGTTATTTTTAAAATTAACCATTATCTTGGGCTACTTGACTACAGCACTGACTTATCTCGCGCTAGGTTTTCAAGCGCGGTTCATAAGTGCATTTATCATCTTTACCATATAATTGTTAGCATTAATAACAGTGATACAAAAAAAAAATATGTACAATACGTAGCTACTAACTGCATGACGATAATAAAAGTCAACTTCATAATATGCTCGCGGAATATCATTAATATTAAAGAAATTTACTAGAAAATGAATTTTCAATGTTTTCATGCCAATGTGTGCAATGTTTATTGGTTAGAAATCATAGATGATGGTGTATCATTTAAAAATGATAATCAGATGTTGTAATATGAAGACATTGTTGCAGAAAAAACAATTACCCTAATAGTTAATGAAACCAGTTTTTTTAAGCATTTTTTGTTATTTCGTAATCAATCTATGGCGCAGTAGAAATACAAATAATTTAAATCAGATAAATGTACTAAAATTTTGAGATGGTTCCAATTCTTATTCACGAAAGCGTGCTAATATAAAATAGTTAATAACTCTAACGTCTTGTCATTTTTCAGATTTTAAGCAAAATGCAGTTGACAAGGATATTGACGATCCTCGCTTGCTGTTTTTTGATTTTGAATTGCGTGGCATCAGCACCAGTGCCTCAGGAGCCATTCTTTGAACTTCCCGTGCAACTGGTGGGCTTTCCCGTCATCATTGCCGCCGTTCGGATAACGAATTTCGTCAAGAAACTGGCTTACTCACTGAATCCTCGTAAGTAACCAAACTCACGCATGTCACGCATGCAATTCTGCCAAATATAACTTGAGTATACGTTATGAAATAGAGAAAGCAAAGCAATGAACATTGAAAAACTTTTAATGGATTTCGGTTAAATAGTTTCCTTTTGATATGATGTTAACTATTCGTATACTATTTCGTAATTTGTCTAAACGCTTTAAAAATGTTCTTGCATAACTCAGCTAATCAAATATTTGATAGATTTTTTCCTATTCCTTTATTATTTACAAACAAATTTTGCTATTTTTATAAACTTTAAAACTTTACATTATAAAATTGCTCAGCAAAGAAATAAAAAGAATAATAAAAGTAATATGACAACAATACAGCGAGAACATTCTACCGGACTTTAATTTTAAACACAAGGAAGTAACTAGTTAGTTCTGTTAGTTGTCGTGCACACGATGGAAGTGAGCGCTGGTAGACTGACTTGTGCAAACTGAACAGCGAAAGCGAAAGTGTTCTACTTGCTCGCGAACTTTCGTAAACTAAACATGTGTAATGCCATCGTAACAGGTTACTTCTTTGATTTGACCTTCCGTGAGTTTAATTATAAATAAGTAAAGGTCAATCGAACATGTAAATAAGAAAAATTACTTAATAATTGTAAGTTTATAAACTTTTAACTTTATATGAGATGAAGCTACAAGAGGAAAAATAAAGCGTTCTAGAGCAATTATTTCATTATTAATGATATATATATATAATATTTTAATTCATGTTTCAGAAACTTACGCTAATCGAACCAAAAGGACTCTTCCAAAATTACACGATGACGAAATATTGGATGTAGCACAGGTTGAGAAGAGAATGATATCGGAACTAGGAGAAAATGTATGTATTTACGAAAGAATATGCTCAAAATATGCCCAAGCCACTCTTCAGAAAAAGGGCCGAGAACGTGCACACGAATGGGATAGCATATTTAGGTAAGAATGTACAAATTAATATTATATTTAGTGACTTACAAACTTTCTATTTAGTTTGAAATTAAAAATGAAACTCTTCATAATATTTTGCTTTAAATGAATATACAATGAATAATTTCATAAACTATTGGAAAGTAAATTTCAGAAAAAAGGAAATCAAACAATTCATTAGTCAAAGTCCACACAATCAAAACTTTAATAACGAAACTTCCTCAAATATAGAAAGACAAATATCATAATTCTAGCGGCGAATTGCAGAAACAGATAAACGGATAAATTAGTGAACGCTGAAACAATATAGTTACCGTTTTCGCAAATGAAGCGTAGAAAGTACCTCGCTATTAAGAGCCAGCGCAAAATCTACGGTAGCCGCTAGTTTGTCGTCATGCTTCAGAATCGTCGATAATTCCGTAGCTGTGGCTAAATTGCCGAGAAGTCGTTGTCTCGAGAAAACCAGCCGCAGCAAAGGTCAATGCTTCTTTCTTTGCTTGTTGTACACTGCCGCCGGAGACGCCAGCGCGCCGCTACCATTCGCGATGAAAGTCAAACTCGCTGGCCATTAAAAGCTCACTTCTTGGAAATAAGTCGCGCTTTGACATGTACTTTATGTCGTATTAAAATGAATTTCCTGGTCGCTGTTCGAATTCAATGTTTAAAGATATATTTCAAGTAACGAATTTCTATACTATATAAACGTTCATAAATTATCGTTTCATAGATTTATAAATAAGGCTAGATAACGCTATACCATCAAATATTGACAGCAACATCTATAAAGTGTTTCCTCAGGTGCAAAGAAACCTCATTTCTTATGACAATTGTACCATAAAGTTGCGACATGTCTTAACAAAGCTCTTCCAATCAAAAGCATAAAAAATTAAAAGAAAAAACGTTACATTATTGTGGTGTAAGATTTCACGACAAAAAGTAAACACAAAAATATTACAACGACGTGTCGCATATATAATATTTACGACTCTTATAATCTATCTAAGTTTCGTAACTTATAAAGCGAATACAGAAGTTTATTTTCTCTGAAAAGCATTTTATAATACCGTAGTCGGTTCATCATAGAGAATGTTTACAAGCGCGCAGTAAATATCAAAGAAAAATAAGTAAATTGTGGAGAGGAATCGAACCTTTTAAATATTTTATACGAGTCATTTTACTACCTCCTTACTGATTGCACCGAATACTGCAAATTGATTCTCTTGGGTGGCATTTTCCGACTTCCAGTCTCCGCGTGCTTAAGATTTCTTTTAGTGTAGAGCGCGCTTTAAATTGAGCATTAAGGAATCGCTTGATAAAAAGAACGGCCGGTTCTTAAAGCGTCGGCGTATTTTTCGAGGCATTTATGATCCCATAAGCTATGGTCGATTCTCATTCACACTTAAAAGGATTTTAGTAACATAGATATAACGGTATGATTAGTAAGAAACACAAATGAAAATTATAGAAAAACTAGGAATGAAGGCGCGCTTCGCGCGCTCTTGATTCTATCTCTGTCTAATAACACTGGTAGAAAATCTACCATAAGTGCTGGGCGACACACTAACATCTGCTAATATTTTATAAGCATGTAACATGTTACTAAATCCCTCAAAACTATTTTTTAATAAATACATTAATAATGTTCAATGTCGTCATCATTGGTTTGAATAGTGAATTTGAAGAAAAGTTCAGTATAAGAGTCAGTGGGTTTGTCTATCATTAAAATGCCATTTATTTGCATTATAAAAACGCTATACAACTGAAATTTTACACAGATACTTACTATGCTACCTAGAAAACATGTAACCTACATGATTATGATTTAACTGTTTTCATTCATATTTTCACATCGAGGTCCATATGAATTTTTTAATTTAGCGTATCAAATTTTGCTTGTAGACAGTTACACAGAAACTACCATCTCTAGCACATTGTATTTCTGGTTTCCAGTGTATTTTTACATGAAGAAAGTGATAAGTATTTTAGCTTTTTTGTCAAGGCATTAATTAGAATTTTGACTTTTAACAGTTGTGAGAGATTTTGAGACCGATACCTGTTTCTCCATTTTTGCATTTTTTCTCATTCAAAAACTAACAGGTCTAGAGTGCTCATATTTTGCATATAGATTTCTTTTGTGATTGTGAAAAGATATTTAAAGTTGAATCAATGTCAACTGAAATACTTGTGTGTTCGACTACAACACCCATGATAATTTTTATAAATGCAAAAATGGAAAAACAGGTATTGGTCTCAAAATCTCTCACAACTATTAAAAGTCAAACTTCTAATTACCTAAAACCTTGACCAAAAAGCCAAAACATTTATCACTTTCTCCATGTAAAAAATATGCTAGAAACCAGAAATACAATGTGCTGGAGATAGTAATTTCTGCGTAACTGGCTACAAGTCAAATTCGACCTGCTCAATTAAAAACTTCGTATGAGCCTTGATGTGAAAATATGAACGAAAACAGTTAAATCAGAATCATCTAGGTTACATATTTCTAGGTAACATAGGAAGTGGCAGTGTTATATTTTAGTTGTCTAGTAGCCTTTTTACAATTCAAAGAGCATTGTATAATGATAGACTTAAACTTACTGACTCGGATACTGAACTTTTCTTTAAATTCACCTCACAAACCTCACCGAGGACGACTTTGGGGCACAGAGACACAGTATATCTTCAAACTCTTTATTCTTTTAATTGAACTTCTCACTGACATTTAAAAAAAAAAACTAAATAATATTCACACACTATTACTACTTCAAATAGGGTTAGGGTGCCACTTTTCAATACACATGTTGTAAAACTACACACTCTTGGTAATGATTAACTTTTACTAAAATTTCTTGCTAGTTATATTACATATATTTTATCTATTATCTAGGTTTCCACATTTAATTTTAAACACCTCAAACATTTCTACCAGGGTTATGAGTTATGACTGTTTTGAGGGTTATGAATTTAAAGCGCCGTTCTGATCACGTTGCCTAGGCAACCAACCAGCAACCAATCAGAATCACGTATTAAATGGTTCACAACAAAGGCCATCATTTTTTAAAGAGATGATTAAGCAAAAGTGTATTAAAATTTTGAGAATTTCCATCCGTTGCGTTTAGCAGGTTAACACTGAAACAACTATAGCCCCAGGACAGTTGGATCAATTCCTACAGAGTCTAAAGAGATTAAATTGTAGCATTGTGCAGCTATCCAGAAATAAAAGAGAGGTAGTCTGAGTAAAGAAAGGAACCGTTGCAGAGTTATCGGGATGCATTAGAAGGGGACTAGCACCATTAAGGTTATCTGCTCGTGGCGTTACTTACAACTGAATTTAATACGAGCTCGGCTACTCTCCACCGCAGATACAGGAGTAGAAAAAGCCCGCAGAATAGAATAGTAGTGTTGGCGCGTGATCGGAGGTCCTAGCCCTATTACGAATCCTGAAATCGCTTTCCAAGAAGTGGGGTACTTTATTCCTGAGATTTACTATATGTACGCGCGACCATTGCTGCGTACCGTTAATGCGGCTCTTCTTCTCCCTCGTCCCCGCCGTATGTGGGAGTGAAGGCAAGCGTGAGTCTCGTGGATTCGGACGGTTTTAATGAATTTGTGCGGTCGGTAAGGAGTTGATGAATCTTTCAGAACTTGATACTTGTTCGCGTTTTATTGGTCCATGAAATTTTAATGAATGGTTATTGTTATTATTCTAAGCTTATTATCTGTTTTATTAGGCAATTTTATTTTAGTATTGTAGTGGAAAATGTAAGTGATTGCAAAATAATTAAATAATAAGGCGTATCCCGAAATGCCTTTTCTAATTACGTTCTTCTACGATAAAAGTATAATTATCAAATCAAAAATAACAAAAACCGAGTTTCCTCGCGATGTTGAACTTGGAAATCGTAGACAAAATGTTCCGTTTAATCTGTTTCAGTCAATATAAATCTTCGCCTGATCCAGTGAAGGAGAACTACTTACTCAGCGTATTCATGGGCGACATTATTGGCAGTCCGCGACTTTGTCATCAGCTGGCGAAACGCGGAAGAGAGTGCAAGATTCCTTTATCGGATTGATTGCGCGCCCTTTAAGCTCTCAATCAAAGATAAAACCGTAAAGCTACCTTTCACTGAATTGTTCGGATTTGTCAATTTAGATTTAGAATTATTCTATAAATAACAGCTTCAGTTGACAGTCTTATATATAGTTTATAAAAGACAGAATATTTATTAGTTTTGATACGCTTATTTTTCGAATGTCTATGTTTTAAGTATAACTGTTCGCGTAAATGCCTCGAATGTCATTGTTCAGTTAGAAAGTACCTTTAAAAAAATCGTAAAAACGTAAAAAAAAACTTTCGTAAAGACAATGTACGTGAAGAAATTTCTAAGTTGACATAGCAAAATAGTGCCCTCAGAATACACTGTAAATACATAATAGTTCTTACTTTTGTATAGCATAAGTTACTGCGGCTGATTGTCCTCAGGCAAGCGAGCCAAATGAAAATCGAACTAAAGTGGAAAAAACGTCGGTGTGCACTTACGTGAGTATGAGTGGCTACAACACTACACAGAAACACACATACATAGGCACGTGCAGCGCGGACCTCGACCCGCGCTTTCTCCAAGTGAAGTAATCCTTGTCGCGCTAGCATACTCGTCTCTTTCTCTCTGTTTTCTTTGGCACCGCGGTATACTAGCGACGCAGCTCTCGTCATCGTTTTTATTAGCCCCGGCGTTATTGTACGTGCGACCAACGTCAATTGATGAGAATTAATTACGAAGATGCTACCGTGATTATGATAATTAGCCTCTATTCCTCGAGGTTGGCGTGCGCAGACTAGCAGTCCCTCTTTCGTCGATTTTTTTTCTTTCGTCTTTCTGCCTACTCCTGGGGAGGAGGAGTTATATGCGAACGAACCAAGAAGCCATTCCAGCAAGCTGTCCGTTGTGAGACAATGATTAATTGCGATTTTCATGAATAAACATGCATATTATACCCACGGCGGTTATGACATTGAAAATACTTTCGAGATTTTAAGAAGCTAGGTGACGTTTGCTCTTAATGAACGCGCGCGCTCTGAGACATGATTAATGGTTCTTTCGATAATGCCATAAACAATGGGCGCACTTGCGAGAGACGCGAAAGAGCGCGAGCATTATAAAACAATGCGTTTAACGACATGACCCTATGTTATAAGAAACGTTGTATATCGAAGTTGTTATGTAGTTGTATTTGTTAGTGCTGAATCATAAAATTTATTTTTCCAAATGTAACAGCGAATAAAATTTACAAATTGAAAATTAACGTTTTCTCTCCTTTCGGTCTACAATCCTAATTAATTCATTTTAATATTTAAAACATCGCGAGTATTGAGACTTCACAGGTAAGTAATGTATTTCATCATAATACAATTGGATTATTCTTGTATATCAGTATTATTTAAATTTAAATATTCCGCGCGTACGATGCATAAAGAAGAAAAGTCTGGTAAGTCAGAGTTCCGGGAAAACCCTCCTCTCCATTTAGGTAATTCGTAACTGTCACGACCAAGTTTAGCCACGTATAATGTTAACGCGATTTTAGAAAGCCCCGTATTTTAAACACAAAGCTTAAAGCATCTGACGCAATGTAGCAATATATTTTTCGTCCATAAAGTGTCACACGAATCCGCTATACGAAAAATTCGCAATCTGTCTACAAAGATCTTAAATTAGGCATGGAAAGCGCGTTGGCGATACGAATACTTCTACAGTATATCGATGAGATCTTTATTATTTTTCTAAAAAATCGTTTTGACTGCACTTAAATTAAGCTCTTATCTTCTTCGTGGAAAGATAGTTTTGGAAAATGTTTAAAAAACTTTGAAAGTTAATTTTGAAAATAGAATCTAGAGAGAAGAATCCACGACGACCTAACACGCCGATTCGATGCGGAACAACTCATATACCAATAAGCATCTACTAATACATGTATATGAGGTAGACCGCGGACCGTATGTAGGTCCCAGAGTATTGCCACGGGAGAGAGTTGTACACGATGACGTTACCAGCAGCCGCATCGACCCACACGCCTTTCTTCGCACGCGAGGCCCGCGTCTCGATATATCCCGGCTTTAGACCAGTTTCAAAGAATCTTCCAGTTGGTGCGGACTTGGACGGGAACCGTTACGACCTCCTCCGGTCGCGCGTGCAATTCGTTCTCGCTGCATACGAGTATTTTGCGCGTAACTCACTGTAAAGCGAGATAAAAAAGTGCTCACTGACGCATCGCGACGGTTAAGGAACGGAGAACATGCGACGAGGAATTCTTCCGTAATATAGGATGTAACTCTCAGTGTGTTTATTGTGGCATTTCAATCAATTATTCGGGATTTGTGTTTTCTCCTCAACGTAGTAAAGTAAACGTGACGTGATTTCATCAATTGTGCTTGTCGTGCTACGCGAGGCGTAATTAAACGTGATTTGATGCACTGAAGGCGGGTTTGCATGGTAAACTTGATGGCTTGTGTTTATTTCTGCGCGAATATCAAACATTATTTACTAATGTGGTTTAGTAATTACTGTCGAAGAATACGAATATGTACATTCTAATCAAAGATTTTCACGCCTGGTCAAATTTGGAATCTCATAAAACATGTCAATTGATTAACTGATTTGTGTGAAAATGCCAACTAAATTTAATTCAACTAATTTGTAGATGTTTTCTTTTTTATCAATCTCGAAAACCGCACTATTCCCAAGGACATATAGTAGCAGCATAGTAGTATGCATCATAAAGCGAGTTTTGTCGGTCAACTCAATTAACGAACAAAAACTTCAATTTTCTTTCAGTGCGCCACCAAAAAGACCAGCAACAAAGCAGCTCCGCAAAAAGTGATTCGCGGTCAAGACAATCATCATCATCATCACATCCCCGCGTATACCGCGCAATAATCTCGTCGAATTTTCCAGTACCTAAACTCAGCGTCCGAATCCGCAATAGCAGAAACAATCGTAAACACGTAATTACCTAAACTATTCAGCGAGGTACTTTATATGCTCTGCGCTAGTTCGGCAGCAGTATCAGCTTTACGATCGGATAACGAGCGCTTATTAGCGGCCGATTTAACGAAGCTCTGCGCACTCTACATACTGCAAAACATGGCCCGATCTGCATGAGCGGTACCGGGTAGCCATCTCTAGTCATCGAAAATCAAGGCGCGCGAAAACTATGTAAATCCGACCGCGAGCTACTCTCGCCGTATATACCTATATACAAACGCTAATGCGAAATTCCGCTATCGGCATCAACTTGCTGCTGCTGTTGCTCCGATGGCGCGATTTCCCGTGAATTTTCCATTGATTTTGTCGGCACTGCTGATCGGTCTCGCGGTGGGAGATGTTTTCGCGATTGATCCCCCACGAGAGGATAGTGGCGGTGCGGGCGGCGCTCCGAAAATACCTCGCGAGCGGCAGCTCTGCAACTTTAATGAGGCTACGAGAATGTACAACACAACCGACCTTCTGTTGTGAGTAATCACGCTTTCAGTTAATAGGCTTAAATTTAATTAATCGATTGGCGCGTCAGTATAAAGTAAAAGAGAAAAGATACGATTTAATCGCATGTTTATTTTGAAATTCGTTTTATTCAATGCATGCAGAGTAAGAAGAAAAGTATAGAGCACGCCGGAGTATTTTATTGAATTTTACTTTGTCTCTTGAATCAGGTGTATGGACGAACTGGCCAGAAGCATATTGTTGCAGCAAAATGTCAAATTAAACAGAATAGCGGATCGTGCATATCAAGATACACGTCAATCATACCCCGCCTATCCATTTGCCCCAGATTATTCGACACAGTCGAACGGCGGAGGCTCATCAAATTATTATGGCAATCAAATGGTGAATTTCTCACTAATCATTCTAGCGATACCTAAGCGTACATCCAACGGAAGAAGATCGATATGCCAGACACTTTTGAACTAATCCTATAGAGCATACCTCTGTATCAATTATGCATTTATCAACGGTATAGAACGTTTCATCTTAAATTAAAAATTACTAATACTGGACTATGATTTATCTGTACGACTTTAATTCTCCGGCTTTACTTTGTAATATACTTCTGCTGGATGTACGAGGCATATATTAGTTCGACGAGTACAAATATTGTGACACACTTGAATGCTTTCAGCTCTCCTCGTTGCTGTCCGGAGCTTTACCGCTTCCCAATTTGTCTAATTTATTTGACTTTAGTGGCCTCACGAGACCGAACTTTAATCTCTTCCAAGCCTTGTCCTCTATCGCTCGGTACGATGACTTAAAGTGCGTTCCGCGCATTCTTTGTGAGGTGGCGAGCGGTTCAATGCCCGGAAGCCTTTCCTATCGGCAAAGTTCCACTTTTCAGAATTTCGGATCAAACGCTCTCTTTGGGTAAATTATCTTTTTTAGATGAATTTGGAACGACTTATCACGATAATTAACATATTTCGAAATGTAATTCAAGATAAATTTATTCCGACGTTTCTTTTGTATATTTAGGTTACTTACTGCTTTTGACTCAAGTGGAACTTCTCCGATTCTGAGTTTCGGTAGAGCCGCGTTACTCGGCTATACAAACAGAGGGCAATCTAGTATGTGCTACAGAGAATATTCAAGATGCCCCAGCAATCCTGATCAACTTATTAGCTATTTGAATAATCATAATGGTGGTTTTTTCCGTTTCTTCCAAGGCAACCAAGGCAATCCAGGAAATTATTACAGACCACAGCAATCTTTCAACAGGCCGTACTACAAAAATTCTGGTAGGTCGAATACTTTCTAAGTCATGTATTTATTTGTGAAAAATAACTTGGATTCAAAAAATTAAGCATCCATGTTATTAGTACAATATAGGATTCTTCAAACGATTACGGAGTATCCTTATTCGCAATCACTCCTGGGACCTGAAGCAGATCGAACTGGAACCGGAAAATTAACGTTTGCTGATTCTGATTATAACGAGCGCGAAAGTAACGATAACAGATTTTTTCCGGAAAAGCTGAAGCAGTCGGGATCTAGCAAAGTAGTGTTTCCAAGAGAAATGCGATTAGACCAAGCACAATCGAATCGAATTATTAAATCATTGAATGTGTTCAACGATTTGAATGCCAATAAGATGAAAAATGAAGCTTATCAAAAAGATCGAAAATTTTTTCCACAGGTACGTAGCTAAAATCAAATATTTAATGAAAATACGCATAGAGATTTATTTTTAGTAAATTTTGTTATTGTTATGTAGGAAGATGAATTCGAAAATGAATATAAGGACTACTTCAGTCAGAGTCAGATGGATTATAATCGAAAACCTCGCTTTGAGCAACACAATAACAAACAAAGTTACGTAAATTTTCCGCATGATTATAGTCACCATAAATATAATTATAACGATGATAATAATGATGATTACACCGATAATGGAAAAGTATCCTTGTTTGTATTTCCGATAATTTAAAAAGGTTGCATACTTTGCTACAACAGTAAGAACATATAAGTCGCTTATTTTATAATACACGAAATATTTATGAGTGAAATCTCAAACGTTGTAAAAGGTTGTTGATGGGATGTTGTTTGTATAGCGTTTTTATATTATTTAATAACTTATATTTAACTGGGATATATTTTTGTTAATGTGTTCGTTTAAATAAAACCATTTGCACGAGCACATGTATGATCTACTATTTTCCCTTTTTTAAATTCCGTATTCCTGTGTCATAGCTGATCAAACCGATAAAGACGTTCCCGGAGAATGATGATCGGCAAGGTTAGAGGTCCGCCAAAAATCCAATTGCCATCACTTTCGCGGTTCGAACTAAACTAAGCAAGCATTGGTAACAAAAACACACAAGCATCCATGGCGCCAATATTGCATTAAACTCGAATGCTACTATCCGCCATCGCGGAGGCGATTGGATGACGCGTGACACTTGATATAGTATATATAATACCCAGGCACGCATACAGGCTCGTGCGTGGACACCGATACAGATATACAGTACATATAGCGATGGGGCCCCGGCTCTCTATCGGAAGGTTAATTGTCTTCTGCTGTCAGTTGCACCCCCACTTGGTCCTGTCTATTCCACACGCCCCCTTCGGCTATCCTCGGCGAGCCCCGGGGCTTATTGCGCGCCGTATACTGGCCCACCCTTGAGCCCTGTGTATATCCACGTAACGCGTTTACGTGTGCGCACACGTTCCAAATTACACGGCAGAGAGGATAAAATAATTACATGGCGAGCCGCCTTTCACCTTTTGACGCTACGCGAACAAGAGCGAGGGTGGCTGTATAGTGGAATAGTTTTCTCTGTTTGAACAGTGTCATCCACAAATTAACTGCGGTGACCTTTCGTTCTTCTGCAGCCCGAGAACCGATGGCGTGCTCTTTGTCTTATACTTTTCCCTCGATTTCTGTTTGTTTTTGGTGCTTATACTGGGGTCTTTGTGTATCGATTGCGGTTGAGCCTATGCACGGACTGCGAATTCGGATCAAACAATGAATTAACGCATTACGTTTTGATGACTGACGTGCGGAATTGCTGGCTCATTAGAGTTGAAGCGGTATCGATGACACTGCAGTTTTATCTTCATTTTGTAACGGTTTTATTGATGGGAAGAACAAATTATTGATGGAACTTTACAACTATAAGTCAGAACCAACGATTTCAACAACAAAGAATAGATAAAGAAATTCTATTTCTCCTTAATCTTCCTCCACGTACAGACCCAACCATTTTTCGCCGGACGTAATAGACATAGCGATGTACGCTTTGAAAAATCAGCGAAATGCGCCTCGCGCCGATAGAAATTCCGGGAGTCGCACCGAACAAGCTTCATGACCGCCTGCGAGTGCGCTTGCCAGAGAAGGAGGAATCTATGAGGGATCCAGATAGCGATCCACTCGGAGACTGATGGACGGTTAGCGGCAATAATCCGCAAAATACGCAGGAAGAGAAAAGGAGACATTCCGAGAAAATCGGCCGCGGTATATGTATGTATGCGCACCTTGACTCGTCCGTAGGAATTAGCGCCCTTTGTCTCCGTTCCAGGGAGGCATTCTTTCGCGCACGGAGATTAACTCTAACTGCCGGCAGGTAACGACTCACGCGCGCTATATCGATAAATATATGGCCGCGGAATGAGCCCTGTCCAATCTTTAATTGAGGATAAATTCTCAACGCGACGCTGATGCGAATTTCTAAATACTCGGCAAGCAGTGTAGGAGCGTAAAATTTGTTGGTGCTCGAGTGCGCCGCGGCAATTAGTATTCCGCGGAAAGTCCTACCACAATGCATCGAAGTTGCAGAGTCGTTGCGCAGAATAGTTTGCTCGTTCGAGGCGGGATTCGTGATTACTATTCGAGAATGCTCGGAGACAAAGGGATGTAGATACAGATTTTTCTTTTTCTTTTTCGTTTTAAGAAACCAAAAATTGAATTTATACAATTAAAAATAAATTAAACGATATCCTATTCGCAAAGTAAATATAATTCTTAATTTGTTTTTGCCAATTTAGTGTGAGACGTATTTACTCGGCCTGTGATTGTCAGAATTGCTTTCATTATGAGGCCTCCCGGAATTTCTTATCGTGAGCGCAAGCGTGAAATCGCCGGATTTTCGAGGGTCTTTGACAGCAAAATGAAAAAGGAATCCCTCCTCGTCGTTATTGTGCGCGTGAGTATGAGTAATCTTCGCATCCAGAACGCATTCACAGAAAGTCTCTCGAGCATAAACGGCAAAATAATGGAAAAGATAAAATGTATATGATTCGCCAGTTGCACACTTTATTCGGTTAATTCATCAACAGTTACATGAGCCCGATGCGGAAGTAAGCTTACATTGTTCGCGACGTATGCGATTTGCATCGTGTGTTTGTTTTTTTCAACGATACTGAATACGCTTATTAAAAATAACGGATCGTAATAAAAGCAGCGCATACACCCAGGACAAAGCCTTCATTACCCAAAACAAAGTATCGCTAAATATCGTCTTGAAAATAAAATCCGCAAACACGTGTATTTTAGCCATACGACGACGACGACGACGACGACGACGACAATCGTCGTTTTTCTCCGAAGAAGCCCATATCGCGGAAATGAACACACATAAGAATAAACGTTACGGCTTACGGTTGCGGAGGCGATATTAAGCGCCTTTGGCACACGCTCGGCGCCAATATGAATAATCTTATTCTATTAGCACGGCTGCGACGAGGGGGTGGCAGCCCGACCAAGCGACACATTATTTTCCGCGCTCGACATCAAAGAGGATTGCGCCGCGCGCGAGCCATTGTATTGCCGCGATAATTCCTCGTTATTAGGAGAAGGAGAAATAGAGAGAGAGAGAGAGAGAGAGAGAGAGAGAGAGAGAGAGAGAGAGAGAGAGAATCGGAGGGTGTAGCGAGAGAAGAAGAAGCGTTGGTTTCATGTCGGCTTACCACACCCCCCAAGTGTGCCCGAAACAAATCCGCTTGAATTGGTAGCCATGCAAAAAGAAGCCCAACGTCGTCGGAGGCAACAAAGCCCCAAATATGATGGGGTATAAGAGCTGGGACAGAGGAAATAAAAAGCGATCGAGGGAAAAGCTGAAATGACTGTCGACGCGGCGACTTAATCCGCGCACAGTGGAATGAAAAATGTTTCACAGGTGACCGTATGGTCTAGGGTGACTCTGATGAGAGATACATATTCGAGCGTTTTTAATGAAAAATGAGTTTTATGTTTCAATAATAGATTTTTTAGTTTTTCACGAAGATACTTTTTTCACGGTGAAAGCTTTTGTACGTCGGGATACTGGAACGTGACTTAATTAAAACCCGAGCAAATACACACGTAGAGAATAAAACAGGTGAAGCTCTATGTCCACGTATATAACACCGCCTCTAATAGAATATAGCCTGATTCAGGCGCACAGAGGTGTGATGCGCTCACGAGACACTGCTCACGGATTACCGCATTGTGGGCAACGTGCAAGTAAGCGAAAGAGGAGACACACGAACAAAATCACAGTGGGACGTGCGCAAGGATTCGGCAGGTTACCGGGGGGATAATCTTGCCAGGGGGACGACGTTAGCGACCTGACGGAGACTACGTATAGGGGGTTGTCGCTGCATCACCTCCTCTATGTTATTATGTATATCCCGAGGATGCTATTATACGACTTTTTATTTAGGGTCATTTATTTTGTACAGTGTCGTATGGTAGTCCGATTTTTCCGACGCCGTGCTTTGGGGTGAATGGAAAAATTGCTGGCTAATACGGTTTTCGATACAAATGAATTTATTACTGTCTCCCGACAAATGGCAGATGCGGCTAATGAAATTTGAGGGGACGATCTTCATGATCAAGCCCGGACACAATGGAATGATAATCTTATAATCGACCGAGATTATTGTGCACCTGCAAACATGAAGTTGGTTTGTATTTCTGATAATTAGTGCTATTGTGTGTTAACCGGATTTGGAAGTGACGCGATCCCGGGTAATTATTTAAAATTTGTTCTACAAACGTGTTTTTCGTATAAAAAAACATATTTTCCAAACGGTTCGACATTCATTCAGTTCCTAGAGTGTATCAACAATCCGTCATCCATTTTAAAAGATCAATCACAGTGTCGATTCAGCGCTCGCTATATTTCTCCCACGCGGCCATCGATGATCGACACACCATCACAACGCGAGTAACTAAAAGAACGTCAGCCAGCGAACTCTAAAAAAATCCTAATCCCCATTTTCAATTTCGCGGACGCATTATACCAGTCGCCTAGGGTAAAACGTATCTGGCGATCCGGTTACATCGGCAAAGAATAGAGACGCCATCCGATTCCTCGCTGTGCAAATCCTGCGGCTGGCGAATTTCGCCGACACAATAAGGAAAGTAGGCGCGTGTCGGTGTACGTATACACCCGATCTATCGGATCGGCTGACCGCTTTTTAAATCGTCCATAAATAACGCATTAGACGCCGGCGTCGCGCAGTCGAGCGCGCTGATTGCGGCATTGACGGCGCCACGTGGCCCGGATCAATCGCCGCGTGCCAGTATTTTCATATCATCGCCGCCGGCGCAGATTTTCTCGGGCTCGCGTACAGCCCCGCGTATAGACTACTCCCTTTTTTTCGCGCGCTTTCCGTCAAACCAGTCGAGGCTTTAAGTCGCGCGTGAGTTGGTTCGCGTGTTTTCTTTTGAAAAGCTTCGGCTGATCGAGGCGTCGGATGATACGCTGTCACCGAAGCGCGAAGGGCGTTGGACGTGTGAAATTTTAATCTGCTTTGGCTCGTTTAAAATTCAAATAAAGCTTTTTCGCGATGAAACGTATGCAGGGCGTGTGCGCAGATTTGGCTGTCGCGTGGACGATACGTGTACTCGCGCGTGCCCGAATCCGCATCCATTGTTCGATCCGCTGAATCGAGTAAATATTTTAATCGTCAAGCTACTATACGTGCGTTGAGTGTGCGGAAGAAAATCAATTTTTTATTGAATATTTTGTTGCTTTTAAAATTACTTCATCCAACCCCCCAATTAAATATAGAACTAATGAAAACCTCTGCGCAGTTTCCCCTCGCGGCTAATAGACCAACAATCCTCTTATTAAACCATTTCATCTCGATAATCACTCGGCAAGCCAAAGTCCCATCTCCGCACCTTATCCCCTTTGGAAAAAATCCTCACTCCGGTATCTCCCGACTCTATAGAAACATTAGACCGCCAGTGTCCGAAGTAAACTCAATTATCTAAATCGACAGAGAAGTCGCTTCCCTTCTCCCCGTGTTCTCATCCAATTCCCGGACAAGTTTCATTCGTCCCGATTGTTCCGGGAAGCGTAGCTGCGCGCAAGTGAAAACAATAGAAGCTACACCGGCGCTACTGTGTACTGGACCCCGGGTCCGAGCTTAGCGCGTCATCGCCGCCAAGACGATAATCGAGCGCGAGCGGCTAATCTACCGTGCCGGTAATTACGCGTCGCAATGAGGAAGTCTCTCGCCGAATGAAAATGATCCCGACCAGCCCCGGGGCCTCCGCAGCAGCTCGCTCCCTTATAATAAGTCCGAGCACTGCAGGCAGTTCGGCTACTGCTGGACAAGACTGCCGCCGCGCCGGAAGTGAGGACACTCCGGGAAATTGCGGAACACGCTCCTGCTACCGGAGGCGCGCTCAGCTACCTGCTACCCTGCAGAAATAATTGAGCCGCGCAGTTCGCAGTCTTCGTCAAGATTAAATTCTCCGTCTCTGTTTCGCCCTCGTGTATACAGTACGCGTATTTCTCTCTATTTCTCTCCGGGTGTTTCTTGAATTTCTCTCCGTCGGGTCGGTGATCTGGACATTCGAGCCGTGCACTGCCGGATTCTCGAGCTGGACCGTTGTTATACGCGCGCATGGGAGTTTGTTTGGGAACTTTTTGGGTGACGATGTTTTCGCTGGGCGTTTAGTGTGATGAAATGTGGGTGGAAGTCTGCGGTAATTTGTTTTCCTTAATACAGCGGGTACGTGAACGTTTCGTCTAGTCGGAACTTTATCGTGGGGCGCGAAGAAGTTGACCGATTCGCAGAATTTTTCTGTAGCGCACTTATAATTAATTCTCGACAATTTCGGAGTTGTTTATTATCACTAGCAAATCGAGGAATTAAAATCCAATTTCGGTCGCGTTGCCGCAATAAATCCTTTGCTTATTCAACGCGTGCATACATCGCGTAAAAAAGAGAACAAACAAGTCAAATTAGCGCGTGAGATTGGCCATTGGCTACTTTTGTTTATGTATGCATATGTTTACTTTTTCGCATCTCCTATGAACTGGTTTATACGCTTCGGTGGTGTGCAAAGAGTTTAATCGAAAATCTCACTTAAAACAGAAAAAAGCGAAAGGATAAGTTCACACATGAATCAGAAACAGAGGTATCTCATAGCGGTAATCATTACACAGTGTCACCGGCGGCTAGCCAACTATATACTCCCACACACAAACGCGGGCACTCTCTCGAATTCTATATCCAGCGAACGAGAACGAGCGAGACGGAGCAAGGAAGAGAGAGGTATCATTAGTCGGGGGCTCTGCGGCTAGCCTCGATGGGGTTGAAATTCGACTCCCATGCATCATAACAGGGGCAGCTCGCGCGCACGACGCGTGTCCTCGTGTATCCCTATGTACTGTACTCTTTCTTTCTCGCGCTGCACGCCATTTAAACGCGCCGTAATTATATGTGGCCTCCCACTCGATTGTCAGATCGTCGCTGGGCTTTTTCGACGTAGGCGCTCGCAGTGTGTGTGAGCGTAATACACTTTTCACGAGTCGACGCGAGCCTGCTTTTCTCCCGCCCTTTTTTTCTCTCTTCTTCTCACGCGTGGGGAAGGGGCTGCGCCGGAGTTTCCTCCTTATTCGAGTGGGAGGGGTCGTTGTAAGGGCAATGCGTGAACTGAACAACTATATAGGTGCCGGTGTCATAGCGCGATAGTTCTACTGGTAGAAGTGTGTGGTTTGGACAGGCTTGCTTTTGATTCGTATTTCCAGCATCATGCTTTCATTATATTTATTAAGTTTCACGATAAAAATTTTTCTTATAAGGCTTGATTTCAAACATTTACCCCTTTTGCTTACTAGAGTCGTGTGAAACTTTGATCTACTATATTTCTCACTGAGTTTAGAGACCAGGTGTTAACTTTAAATTACACATATTTTCGCTTTCAAGCAAATAGACACACACTTGTATACAAGTCTGTGGATAAATAAAGTGATTATCGCCACACAGTTAGAAATTAATTGCTTGCGCGTTTACATTCATGTCTAATTATAATGGTACACCTCAACAAGGAGTATAAAGATCAGAGTTTTACAAGTTTCCTATAATACTTTAAATAAAATATTTATACAGTCAACGATGAGCAAAAGACAAATGTCCTAGTGAAATAAAAGACAATGTCAATTATAATAATATAAAAACGATACACTCACTCATTACGATGTTAAAATCACGGGATTTATATGCTCGCTAGTGCCTTAAATGGTAAATATAAGAACCAACGCTTGCCTATATCAGGCGACAAAAAAGGTTAATTGTTGCGCAACAGGCGTATAACACTCGCACACCCATACCTTCGTGCAAGTACTCGATACAACACTAGTTACCATACTATAATTAGCCAGCGCGGTTCACTCGTAATATGCAAACAAGAACCGCCGGTGGGCTCGAGACGTATGTACACACATGCATACGGCTGTGTACCTATAGATACGAGCATAGGAGCGTGCATGACACGCGCTTATTTATTAACGCCGACTGAAAGGTATCGAAGGATATAGATCTCTGGGTGCGATCGGATTACTGCCTGGTAGGTCGTATAGTCGTGGAGAGAGATTTTTCAAAAGGCTGAGAATTAAGTGCTCCGACATTTTTTATCGTCCTGCGCGTATCGCTCGTTTAGATGCAAAAAGGAGATCAGGCGCGTATGGGTTGTGATTCATAAAAATGGCTTTGGTCATGGGGTAGGTGCTATATGCCTTCGTAGATCGAGAGGAAATTGATTAATTAACTGATCTCAATTTAGATGAGAAAAACAATTGCGATAACGAGGCTTTATGTGAACCGATAAAACACGATTATACGCCTGTTAAACACTTTTGACACGCTGAGGACTTCAATTTTTGCTCGGTTCCACTACAGGGTTTATATAACGGGTATGACAAATTGACACCTTCTCGTGCATTATATTAACAACATAGAAGTATTCTATAGCTACGCGAAGATTCGACGATCTGGCATGCAGCTTCACAAACAGACACCCAATTAAGAAAGCAACGAACGCATCAGCTGCTTCCGCACGAGTGAAAACCTATACAGCGAAAGACAGTCACAAGCACATATAGCGCGGGAGGATGGCGCTCGAATAGACAGCAATTAATTAATATCACTCGAGCGAACTCGCGCCACTGATGCAGCGTGCGGGTGAGCTCGTATAGCGCATAAATTCGGCGCTCGAATAATTCCGAACATAATTCAACCCTTTCTGCAATAACTCACTTTGCCACGCGCTAGACACAGCGGCAGCCTCTCGCGAGTTGTACATCTAGAAGGCTATACATCCATACGAGAGGGAGAGAGTCTTTCGTGCCGCGACTTGGCCCTATGCTAATGGCGCACACACACACAGAGTTCGCGCGCGATGCAAATGCGTGCGCGCCGACGGGGCGCGGCCCGAAGAGTCGGAGTGTAGCGACAAACGACTGCACCTCGTGCGAGTGAAGGCGCAGAGGTATATACATGCCTCTCGTTTTCTTCTGCGACGTTGATAAGTCTCGATGCTAATGGCCCGTTTATGCGCGAGCGCGGCGAGAGCTCGTCGTTAATAAATCTTGATTTAATCGCGCGAGAGCGAGACTTTACGCGCGCGGCCATAGGTTGTGTGTGTGCACGCGTGCGAGGATGAGCGCGAAGAGAGCCGGGGTAATAAATAGGGATGCGGCGATGGTGTGTCGACCGTCGAAATTAGCGAAGGCGTGGGATAGTTTTTAGGTATTGTTTGCGCTCAGAAGGAGAAAAGATGAGAATCCTTAATTTTTCGATACATGTATGACACTTTAATAATCGTTTGCGCACGTGTACGAAATATGATAGCCGAAACTTGCTCTACGTTCTACAATAGACAACGATACAAGGAAGAGAACCAGCCACAGCTGGTCTCTCCACATATGTATAAAAAGGAGGAGTGAACTTACGGTAAAAAACGGGGCAACTTCGAATAACGTGCGCAGGTGTAACGCGATGCCGGGGTAGGTGTGTCGTGCAATACTTGATAGCCGCCGCGCGACATAGGGGCGTATAGGTGCTGAATGAATAGCTGTCGAGTGTATTGTCCCTTATAAATACCGCTATTTCTGCCAAAGAGACTGTCCGCACTGCTGATCTTCACAGTTTTGTAAGGACACAATCGCGCGACGTCTTTGTTAACATTCACAAATTATAAAATTACCGTAATCCTTACTAGTTTTTATAAATTATAGCCCTCAACAGCCCGTAAAGATACTTATCCAGCGCATAATAATATGCTTCAGTTTAAAATAATTACAATCCTGATCGTCGACTGTGCCTATACAGATACACTAATCAGCCTGCAGCGACTCGCGTCACTGCGTACAATCGCTTACTCAAGCACGTGGCCGCGCAATGTATCGCCGCAGACTGCCTGTCGCCTTACCGAGTCTTTATCAGTCGCTTTTTTCCTCTCGCCCTCTGTCTCTTACTCTTCTTCTTAACGTTCGCGATACGAAATTCGCATGATTCATGCGTGTGGCTCGTGTGTATATGGTGAAAACAAAAATCAAAGGGGCACACGCGCGAGAGAAAGATTTACAGCTCTCAGATATTTTAACACGTAATGCATACGCCGCGAAAAAAGTGCGAGTCGACGAGTGTGCGTATACTGCAGGAGACTGTCAGTGCATTGTTTGCTCGACTTCGCGCGCTGCGTGTGCCGCCGCCGAGAGCCGAGAAATTCGAACAGCGATGCCGGTGCCGCCTATGCGATACCGAGAGCTGAATCATTGCAGTGTAAGGTATTTCGACTTTCGAATTTTCTAGACGTATGATAGTTTTCAGGCTGGTATTATCGCGGTATTGTTATACATCTGAGTGCTATGACATTTTTAGTTATTACAAATTAAAATCTCTTTGTACGCGCAACTTTATTGAAAAAGCCGAGCTTGTATGAATGAAAGTGATAAGACGTTAAAGTTATGCTTGATGTTTGAGAATAAAAAATAAAAATTTCATCAAGCGTAGTTAATGCAGCTGAATAAGCTAAATAAAGAAATTGTGTAAAGCAACGCAGTCACCGTGAATTTTTAGATGCGCAAATTGTGCAAGGATAAGTAGATGCGTAGTAAGTAGTCGATCAATGTTTACGCAGCGTAAACATATTCTTATCGCAGAGGGAATTAGTCACGTTGATTAACTTGGCGAGTAAAAGACACGTTTTCCACATGTATAGCTACAGCGTTTCTTTCTTTCTTCAAAGACATTAAATTCGATGGAAAGTTGTAAAACTAATATTCAGATTTAGATAAAATTAAATCAACAATAGAAATAGCAATTAAATTTTAAATACAGAATTGATAACAAAGTGTAAAACATGTCACTGAAGGTAAACCGAAAGATTTGTCAAATACTCCATCCATCACGAGCACACTCCCATGGAACGCCCACAAAGAAAATCTCAGTAGTGGGCCGCAGCATTAAAAATTGCGTGCTTTAAAATAGTATACCCGCGGCGCATACCCCGTAAACGTATACGCGCGTCCCCAGCGTATGTTTGATTTACTCACCAAGTCCCCCGCGCTCGCGATCCCCGAAAAAGTGTATACTACCGCGCGCTCGCGACCTTCCGCTAAATTTGCCGTCCCCCGCTTGCACACAAATAGCCGGGCCGCGATTGTTTCGACTCCATTCGCGGGCGCTCGCTCTCCGAGAAACAAAAGCTACCGACCCCGACCCTCCAACTTTTTCCCATACGATTTCGAGGCGAACGACTGGACGCGAACAATCGACGAAAAGGCTGCGCGAGTCGCACGTGCGATGTCCGCCCACCTACAGGTACACACGTGGATGGACGTGTATTACGGATAAATATAAAGTACGCGTACATAAATCGCACGCGTGAGTTCATATTTCACGGGCGAGGAATCGCGAGACCGATAAAGGGCTAACCACAATGAGTGCGGCAACTTTGGCAGACGCCTCGAGTTCACCCCTCATTGTGATTTAATAATATATATTCGAGTTCGGGCTGTCGATACTCGATCTAGCTTTGAGAGTTTAATCACCGAGTAGTTGGCTAGAGCTGCTTTTTTTGGGTCGATCGTCGATCCGAAAAAATTGTGCGATGGGTATTAGAATCATATCCTTTATAAAAGTATGTACACCTCTGAATTTTTTCCTGGATCAAAGTCGTAACAAGGGATGCTATAAATAATGCCGTAAACGTTTTCAAACAAATTAGTAAAAAGAACGCTTAATAATTACCGCGCACGGTCCGACGAATTTCGTATGCACACAGGACGCGCATCCCCGCCGTTTACATCAAAAGCAATCATAAAGCAAAATTTGGAATAATTATTGTAGGGGCTTTGTAACGCAAAATTTGCCGGATAAACGCGCCCGCCGACACGTGAATTTGCAACCCCTTTCGTAATAACTCGTGCGCCGAAAAAGAAAGGCCGCGTTGTTGTGCAATGTATCGCTTCATGGAAGCGCGCGCTCGGTAACAATCAATTTCTGCGTGACTTTTACATGGCCTCAAGGGCCGCGGGCGATAAACCGTAACGATCCCCGCGCGAGCGGGCTGACGATGTAACACGGCATTTTCATATAAATTCGCGCCGTAAATCCGATTATCTTCAAATTTTCAATATTGCGCGTCGGCGGACGCGTTCCTTTGTGTCCTCTTTTAATTTTTTCCAAACAAACAGCGAATAAACGAGGTCCGCACACTTCTCGTGCCTGACTTATAATCTATTGCACGCGCGAAGCGATGTAACGCTGACGAGTATACGAAACCCGGTTATGGAACGCGTCGTCAACGTCTCCCATTACACAGGCGCGCGAGAGGGAGCGAGACGTATTGAAATTAAAAGCGCTCCCGCATAATGACGTGCAATCAAAGGCAATCTCGCGCAGCGTCCGCTTTCGGTGTTAGCCCGATGATTGATCGTCAAATGCTCTCTCGGACCGGCGCTGCAGCTGCAGACTTTTTTCCGCGCGCGAGAGGAGAGGGAAACGTTATACAGACGGCAGATAGGGAAATGAAAAATCGAGGAGGTTGCGCGGAGGGTGGGTGCCAGCCGAGTGGACTTTTTTCCTTTTGATACTTCGGGATCAGTCGAATGACTGAATACGTGTCACATCGGGGAAGTATTGCAATTTATCATGCGTGCGCGGCTGAAGTGAGGGAGTTATGGTTATTTTGTTTTACTGTTTTAAACACGGGAAACTATGCTTGTGCAGGTATTTAATTGTCATGAAACATCATAATCGTCGTATATAAGAGATTGACTTTTTAAAAAATTGTCAAGATACACGTCATCCGCAATATTTTTTTCGCTCTCGTTTTTCATACTTCAAACACCAATCGCCCGAAACTGAAATGAAAAAAAGATACGGAAAGAGTATCAAAAACTAATATCGCCGGATTTCGTGTTCGGGCGAATCATCCGGAAAAGGACAAGCCTAGGCTAGACGCGAGAGGGGGATCTGTAACGATACATCCGCGTAGTCCCAGCTTTCGCAGTTCGCGCGAATGTATGCAAATAGAAATGTAATCTGGTGTCAGCGCGGCGCTACCAATAATGTCAATCAAACGCACTGGTGGCCGAAAGCCAACAATGGGGAATTGGCCCGGCGCTCTCTCTCTCTCTCTCTCTCTCACTCTCAACCCAGAGGCGAATATGCAGTATATGTAAATGTTGTCATATCAATGGGGATCTGCATATGGATGCAGGCGCAGTCGCGCGACTGCAATGACACGCGCGCTTTGACGACGACATCTGCACGACGGCTCTCCATATACAGCGCCGTTTTATTTGCCCTCGCTCTCTCTCTTTTATTTTTTTCGCTCCGAAATTTAGGCGCCACTGCATAGGGCTCTCTCTCTCTCTCTCTCTCTCTCTCTCTCTCTCTCTCTCTCTCTCTCTTCTTTGAAAGAGCGAAACCACTGCACGCGCACTGCGTGGCCACAGGTGCAGCGCATGCAGCAGCGGGATATGCGTATACCGATTGATACCGCCGCGGTGCATTTCGAATTTCGCTGCAGCCAAAGCCCTTCGTCTGATCCCCCGGCGGGAACGCGTCATGCCTTTTGGATGTATACCGTTTCGGCCTATGCTCGCTTGTTGTTTTTTGTGCGCCGATGGGGGCTTGTTTTGATTCTGCGGGCGATTGGGCCGGGCTTTGACGCTGGGGATTACAGCCGTCCAGCCGCGTTTAATGGAAAGTCGCGAATAATGCTGTTTAGTTAAATCGTTACAAGGATGCACCGCCGATTAAATTTCAAAGAACTCCGTCGACGAGCCCTGGTTTTGACAATTATTTACGTCGCCAATGACACTTTCCTCTTGTTCCGTTACGATTGCAATAAATATTTCAGCTTCGATTCGTGCATTAGGGATATCATTTTCTCGTCGCGAATGTAATATGAGGCGAGCTTGCCATATTTCAGCCCGGATAAAGTGAATGACGTCGTTGCTTATCAACAGCCTATAAGAGCTATGATCCTTATTGCGCTATGCATCTCAATCGAAGCAATTGCAGATGACAATAGAGCGGTAACTCTCCACTCTCTCGGATTATCAGAAAATTAATGCACGACGCGTCGAACAGACGTTTGCGCGCAACCCAATCGTTCAAAGGCTTATACAGAACGGGGTATTATCCCATCCTCCGGTCTCGCAAGCTATACACATATACCGGCACCGAACAAGGCGTCGAAGACTGAAGTTGACGCGTTACGCGATTACTTGGCCGGCGCCATACACAGCCAGCAGTAGCTGAGCACCGTCTTGCGGGCGGTGCGCGCAGGTCGCTCGAATTGGCGCGCAGGAACTGATTGGTTTGCGGTTACATCCCTTAGTAATGAGCTTCCCAGATGGCACGTCTCAGGAAACCCATTAGGGTAACTCCAAACACTCGCTCCCAGGCACCGGCGCGGCTCCTTGCCTCCACCGGGGGTCGCTGCAGCGGACACAGGTGCGCGGCGCACCGGCTCCGCGCCATCGTCACTTTGACCCCCCTATAGGCCAGGCACCGCGTGCAGCTATTCCGGTTGTCGTGTGATTGGAATTTTTTGCTAGGGATCGCAAAGAAGGTTGACGGGAATTTATGGCCGCAGTGTAATTGTTTGTACGAGCAATGGGAATGCAGCTTTTCAATAAGTATGGGTACGTAAAGAGAACTTCGATTTTTCACATGATTTGGTGTCTACAATATAATAACATGAAAATAATGAAAAACTTACCCTAAGGGTTATATGATGTGTAAGGTATTAGAGCAATTGACATGACTGATCCGAAGCAAATATTTAAGAATATTGCTAATATTTAATATTTAACATTGCTAATAAAGTTAATATTGAATTCGAAATCTTACCTTACTGAAATAAGAAAAATAAAAATAAATATAAATATAATAAATAAGAAAATAATTTTACTAGAAATATATAATGTAATTATTTGCAAGAAATATCATAGTTAAATAGAGATGGTGTGTTTTAAAAATAAAGGATAGAGGAATGAACTCATCATGGGACATATAATAAGACAAAATATGTTTTCGGCGTGTTCACATTTATTCAATAAAAAAATCAAATACAATAATAATGCGATGACATTAGTCACCGACGTAATTATCGACGTTGTAACGTTTACAATATTATAACTATATAAAAGTGAAAAAATCTGTACAATGAAAGACATGCGGGTAGCGGAGAGATGCCCCCTGCCCGTGTGTACCATCTAGACATATCGCTTTTCTTCCTTTTATTTATCGTTTCAAAATCTGATTCGTCGTTTTCATCAGTAACCATCAAAGCGAAATTTCTCGGCATTTTTCAACATTTTTGTTGTTTTTGAGCCGTGTCAACGAGTATGCAGACGTGGACAGCGGACGCAAGAGTAAATGAATTCGCACAAAATTAAAATAATACAAAAGACGTACAAAAAAGAATTCGCATAAAGTTAAACATAATCGTGAGGACCGGAACGGGAGAATGTCAGGATGATAATAATCAAACGTAGACAAAAGAAAATTACAATCGCAACTATATGTGACAGAGTTAATCGACACTTATAGAGAAGAGTGAAAGTAGTAATAATAATAATACGGAAATCGAACCTAGTGCGCGTAGATAGAAAATCATATATTCAATAAAATTAATAACATGAAAATTGTGTTCATAAAATAAAATAAAAGTAGCAATAACGTATCGTCTTTTAGTGACTTAATTAACACAGCATCGTATGATCGAGTTTGTACCTCGATAGCTTTGCCCCGTGTACATGTTATATACACATCGATGTATCATACGTTCATCGCTTCGCGACTGCTTTTATTTTTTTTTTTAATGCGCTCTCTGTCGATCGTCTTACAATTTTCGCTTTTTTCGCATTTCTCTTATAGATCTGTCAACGCTATAATCGCAAGCAAAGCCAAGCCGAGGACATGATTTTTCTCTTGTTTGTTTTCTTTAGAATTGAGAAAAAGAGTACTACACGAAATTCAAAGTAGAGGAAGGAAAAGTGTTGAGGGCAAGGAGAGTAAAAACAAAATAAAAAGGCGTACAAAACAAACAAACAAAAATAATTGTATAAATTCTTACAATCGTCTTATATAATTAAAAAAATGCTCAAAGCTGGGAAAAATTACGGACTGTTTATTACGACGTAGTATTATCACGTGACCGTCGTGAGCTCTGATTTTTCAAATTTATCTCCAACTGCAAACAATGCTTATATTTTAGAGAAAAAACACACGCCTTTTAAGCGCATCTTACAAATGCTCACAACTAAAACATCCCTTATCTCAGTTTATTTGGTCGCTTCTTTGGATTGGTCAGCTGGACAAAATTTCGATTCAATGAATAGCGTCTTTTGGATATTAATTTTTATCGCTTTCATTATTCGTACTCTTTACGATTTTTTGTTCATACAAATACAGAATAACTGTGATTAGATTTTTTTAGTAATTCGCTGAATCTTTTGTTCAAATTTCATATTAAGTGACGAATAATAAAAGGATGGCGCACGATGTCCAGGCTCTATCACAATGCATTTTTGTGAGCTTTGATGACGGCTTAAGAGACGCCTGCTATCGGATTCTTTCTCTTTGCTTGTTATTTTTTGTTAAAACCAGATTTTTTAAAAACATTTTTCTATAGTTCAGAGGCAATCTAATAAATTGACGCAGTTTTCACATCTTCGGCGACCTATAACTTATTAATTTTTCTTTGATAAAACGTAACACGCACGTATTTGTTTTTCTCTTTCTTTTTCTCTCATTCAGAATATGTAATGACGAAAGTAAAAGAACCAAATGTAGTAAGTCGCGCGACGGTTTACAAAGATAGAAAAAAAGAATGGTCTGTGAATTTATTTGGTTACAGGTAACACTCGCGGGCATTCAAGATTTTAACGAAAAAGAAACAAATAAAATGAACAAATCTAAAAACAAAAATTATAAATGAATGTAATCATCCTTCGTAAAAAGATCGACTTTTGGTCGACCCTTGACAGCCAAATTTAAGAGGAAATTGTGTTGAAACAAAAAATATATTAAAGTAAAAAACACGCTTAAGCGCTTGGCACCTTACAAGAGTTCGGTCGATCAATCGCAAACTTTTTCTAGCGCTTACTCGCTTTATGGCAAACTTAAGGCAGTCTAAGCAAATAGAAGAGAAATATTTTTCGTCTTTTGAGATCTTTGAAGATTGAGCCCTTCTTAGGACACATTTTCACAGAGTCTGTAATTATTTATTATTAAATGCAATTTGCGTGTACTGTAGACGAAATTCTCGTACTCGTTATGTTCTTCCCATTTAGAAAACTTTGGACAAATTTTCTTTTATCTCTTACTTTCTCGATAAGACGGCAGTTTTGAGGGGGAGGTGAAACGAGGCAATGCTCGAAATACTGACGAAAAATTAATGTATTTTCTATGGCAGTATTACAATAATTTATTAGCGATAAAAAAGGATTCATTCATTTGTTTTCTTACAAAAAATATAACGACGCTCAAGAAAATGGCCATTGCTATTAACGAACTAAAGCCGAATTTCACTTGTCGCAACTACAATTTCATATAATACAATAATTTAAATACGTTCTACGTAGTTAAATATTATTATTATTATTTTTTTTTTTATAAAAATTTAGTCACTTTCTTCCAAAATCACAAAGAAACGTCGCTGTAAGATCAACACGGCTTTGTTCGTCAAAAATATGTCGGCGCTCGGCAATGAATATCGTCATTCGCAATATATCGGAAAAAGGAGAACGGCATAGAGTACCAAAAAAAGAATCTCAATCTTATAAGAAAATATCCTTTGTAAAAAATCTCAATGCTTTGTCCGGTAAAGACTAGTCGATTACCTCTTTAGCGCCGAAATCAAATATAAAAAAACTGTTAGAACGCTTTCGCCATATCAGACAGTTAAAAGCGAAAAGAAATAATCGTTTTGGATGTAAAAGAATCAATCGGTACGCATACGATCCTTAGAGAAAAATATCAGTATTAATAGCTATAATAATAATAATAAAAATAATAATATTTGAAAACTATCAAAAAATTAATCATAGTGAAAATGACAATAAACTAACTATACAATAACGCAGTATAATCGAAGAATACGCTTCAATTGAGGTGGTCGATGAGAGCCAGTGTCTTTCGTCCCTTATTTTTTCTCCTCTGTCTGCGATTCAAGAAAATTTTGAATATCATGAAAATCGGAAGGAGCAATCACGTTAGCTCATGCTTAGAAGAGAAATTTAATAATTAAGTAAGTAAGTAATAACAAGAGGACGAAAGACACCGGAAAAATGCAAACTCGCCCAGCAATTGATGCCTTCGAGAGATCATTTGAAAGTTTGAATTTTTAAAGTACGGTTACAATTACGAACTAATGGGCATGTGGGAAAGATTTGGAGGGGACAAAATGGATAAGGTTCCAGATGGAGAATCTCGTGTTGACTCTTTTAAATTCTTTCGAAGTTTGTGGCTCATACAGACAGATATTCATAAAAGAAAACAAGGGAGTTTTGGTTGGGTATGTGAAAAAGGGGGAGGAACGTTACAATATTTAATACGATTATTCGTTATTATAATTAGATATCTATTAATAATTACGAGATCACAGTGACGCTTTGACGCGCGGGGATCTCAGGTGGGCGGGCTGTACTTTATTTCGATTTTTCTCTTTTTCCTCTATTACGTTTACTTATTTGATTCTTTTTTTTTCAAAATTGCCGGAAATGATATTATTGACTTATTTTGTTATATATGTATTCACAAAAATGCGTTTTGGGCACAGCCTGCCCCCCATGATCCGCATAGTCACAGTTACAGCTTATATTTCTTCGATCGTTCCATCGAGTTTTAGTCTTGCCTGCGGTACGTAACTGGTGTACTTTTACTTTTTTTTCAGCGAAAATCATCCAAAGCATGATGGAGCTTAAGAACAATCAGAGGAATCGAAAGTCAATGACGTTCCGCAGACAAGACGCGAATTTCGATCTCGCATGTTTTCGCAATTTTTTATTCACTCATCATTATATCGTCATCATAATGAAGATTAACGTCGACAGAGTTGGCAACACTTTTCGCACGCTTCTCGTCTTCCTATACCTTCTTATCATCTCAAAAAACAATAATCGCGATTTCTCCAAGTATACCATTTAAAATATATATTTATGTATATATATATACTTCTTTATATATGCGTCTTCCATTATATATATAGACTTTATCAATGTTTATTCATAGTTTATTACGTTCTCCATATGGCTGACTACTAGCTATAAAATGCTCCTACTTGTTTACTGTTCTAAGGTTCGTATTTAATTATGCGGTAAAAAAACATAAAAGGGAGAAATAAAAAACATAATCGTCAAAAAATAATAAAAAAAACAAAACGAACTGCATATGTGCAAAGACAAAAAAAAATGCTATAGTGTCTTGAAATAAAAAAATGAAGCATTACTATTTACAAGAACTTGCTTTTGTCTCGTTTCAACAGTTTCTTTTATTCGTTTCTTTTCAGGCCTTCAATTCATTTAATTATCTAAATTGTCGTTTCTATTTCTTTTTTTGTCTGTGCTCAGTTGCATCGATATCACTGAATCTCGGAAAAAAGGGACTTCACACTCACTTGCTTTTCTCTCTTTTCCTTCGAAGAAGTAGGCTTTCACGACGGAAAATCATAGTCGTTATCTACGTTTATGTTAAAGGTCTTAAATCGACAAGTATTATCCATCTCTTAAAGGTCTTCTACATCTGTTATTAAAATTGCACAAGAAGACCTTTAAGAAAAGTTCGAATTTGTAAACGCTGTAGGTGCACGGCGAGACTCGACGGTGTCGTTAAATTTTACTTTTATTTTTATTATTTTGTTATTGCTTGGGCAAATACTGTATAAACTTTTTTAAACATTTGAAAATATATTTTCAACGACACTCATCGAATAAGAAACTGTCCTCGGCTCTTGAGGGCAAGAGTTTGAGAACAAATAGCAAGAATCTCGAAGCCCACGTTGATTGAGAAATTGGGTTATATGGCTGAGGCAACAACGTTAAATTTATTTAAAAAAAGATATTATGGGAATGAACCAATGTATTTACAACAACGAGACTTTACAAGTAAACTGAAGTTGCAGTTAAAACTAAAGTAGAAGAGCTTATAGAACAGTTGCCTCGTTGTAACGGGGAAAAAGCGGGAGTATATTATCTAAATAAATACTATTCTTCTACACACTGGAATATTAAGAGACAAGTATATGGTATGCTTGTATTATATATTTGTTTAGATGATAAAACACAGATAGAATTTGACTTCTCGATGGCTTCCTCGTATCATGTAATTATTTTAAAGCACTAAACTTATAAATAGCAAAATATACATTTTCTTAAATATTTTTTTCTTAACTTTTTATCTGAAGAATTTTTCAAAACGAATGCCAACCAGCATAGGTTAAGACCCGATAAAGCCATCGTTGAAATCAATGTTTATTTACGTTTATTTTTTGGAGAAAATTTAAATTGACAGATTGATTGCAGAATGAGCAGAGGTATAGAAGTCTACAAGGCAAAAACGAAAGCAATCGGAGAAAGATAAAGAGAAGAGCACAAAGAGAAAGAAGAGGATAGAAGGTAGAGAAAGGATAAAATTAAAAAAAAAAGATGGATTAGGAAAGCGTTAGGAAAAAGACGCCTCTCTTCCGAAAATGGCCGAACGAACGTGCGTGTGCGCATGGACGAGGGGCGTCACTAAGAGCTAAGCTACCGGAGATCATTTGAAAACTGTCCACGGGCCGCGCAGCGAGCCAATCAGATGCTGCGCTCCTCGATCTATATCAATTATCTACTTTAATTAATTACTTCGACTTATTACTGATTTTTTTATTACTTTAGATTTATACAATTACACGTCGCGCTGCCTCTTCCCTTCCTTAAAAAAAAACCTGACTTTCCAAGTCAACACTCAATCGACGTCCCGTATTTCCTTGCATGTATTTATTCATTTTTAAAATCTTATTGGCCTTCTATATGTACAGTGACGAAGACGCGTTTATACGTGCCAACGACTAACGGATCGTCGTTTTATTTTCATTTATCATTATTATTCCTTTAACTACCGAATGATTGCTTTACACACTATACAAGATTAAAAATAATTACAATTCCCTAAATAAAGTTTATAAATAAAAAAGTTCTTTCTTAACCGATTATCTATATTGTAATATATGTATATATACATACACATATATATATATATATATATATATATATATATATATATATATATATATATATATATATATATATATATATATATATATATATATATATATATATATACACACTTTAATACAGTATATTAGTTTTAAAAATCACATGGTAATTACTTACATATATAAGTATTTTAGTTCTGCTGTGGTCGCTGGCACGTATCAAGGCAAGTGTCCGTCGATTCTCAACTCAAAAGCAAAGTTTACACCTAATTACCTATTTGCCACACTTCGAGCCGCCATTCTAACAATTCGTCGTGTACTTTGCGTCCTTCTCTTAACCTGCTCTCCTTACAATCATCACACTACTTTATTTAATTCTCTTTGTTTATCCATAATGAGATCATCGTTTGATTATTGGGTTTAAGTCCTCTTTGGATCTCGTCCTTAGCTCTCCTTCACCCCCCTCCGCTCTGTTTTTGCTTTTGTTTTCGTTTGTTTTCTGTGTTCATATAATATACTCCTGTCGCATCTCGAAAGTGATATAAACCCTGAAGAAAAAACACCTCTCCCTCTTCCGGTCCGATCGGTCGTCGTGCAATATGTGCGTACATATATCGTATCGTTTCGCTTGTTGGGCTCCAAAAAGTAACAACGTAGAAAACACAGAGAGCGAGAGCGAGATCTGCTTGGTAGTTCTCGCTCTTTCGCCTCGACTATACGTCTACAAGATCGCGCAAAAAGATGGCACGCCATGGCCGAGCATCGCGCGCGTCATCGTCCGAGAATTCCGACTGTCCGCTCTTTGTCGTGAAAACCGACACCGAGAACGAAATTTCTCATCCAATATTATTTTCAGCAAAATAATTTACAACCCACTTCGATGGTCACTCCCCGTACAATACAACGACAACGACGAGCAATACCGTCGATCAAAAGTTTAGCAAACAAATCATCAACTGCAACGGAATCGAATTTTCCAAACAAAAAAGGTGCGAAAACCGATTCCGCTGCGACAATAATCCGAGGAGTGGCCTCGCGCGGTGAAGCCCGAAAAATCGGACGCCGTGTGTCATCTCAGACGATGGATACGCGCGGTCGAGGGGCGCGTATATTTACAATACAACAGCATGGTCAAAAAGTAAAAAGACAAAATCCGGAAGAAGAAGCCTGCTCTCGCAGTGCTTCCTTTTTTATCGCGGCGATAATCGGCGCGGCACAAAACCTCTTCCATCGTTGTCTTCGTCGTCGTCGTGGGTCAGCATTTTAAGTATCGAAGCCTCATCTCGCCGGGCCTCTGTCTGGCCCGGGGTCTGCGCACCCGAGGGCCCCGATCGGCATCAACAGCAGAGCGGCAGCTCTCGTCGTCAGTCGGCCGCTGCAGCTGCGTTGTCAGCAGCAGCGAGCGGAGAGAGAAGAAGCGGAGAAGAACAGGTCTGGCCATCCTCGGCTATGGCTGGCTGCTTCTATCGCAGGCGCGAGACCAGCCGCCATCCCAGATAGAGGGCAAGCGTCGTCCAGAGGGTCTCGCGCAGGGGAGCTGGCATCAGCAGCGACAGAATGCTGTCTGTCGAGCCGGAGGGACTGCTGCCGAGGCCGCTCGAGCCGAGGCCGCTCGTCGACGAGGAGAACGACGAGCCGATGAAGGGCAGTCTCGACTTCTCCACCTCTGCGTCCTGCAACATAGAAAGGTTGACATTCGCGTTATTATTCAAGTTTGAACATATTATATAACATAGCAGCTGATAACAAAGCGATTGTCCCGAACAATAAACTGCTGACGCGCGATTACAGATAATTTCGGCAGCTCGAGGACGTCGACTCTGCTGAATCCGCTCGGCGAAATTGTATACACGAGAATCGCGCGATGCGACGGCGAGATAAGGCTTATCGCGGCTGAGCCGTCGTCGTCGGAAGAGAGAACTGCTTCTCGAAATTCAAGCCTTCGCCGTATATAACAATAATAATAATCGAGGAAGCAGCCTATCGCCCGCGTCCGCTCGTCTCTCGCGAAAAGTCGAAACAAAGAAACCTGTCACGCCGCTCGCGAGGGTAATTCTGCCCTTAATTTAGATTCCCCCAATTAGAGGACACTTGCCCAATTAGGAGGAAAGCTTTTCGCGGAGTTCGCCCTCTCGCTTTTTACCTTTTTCCTGTGCCGCCGCCACCGCCGCGTGCACTTGAACGGATAACGATAAGTCAGATTCCAGTCGGCTGATTTTTCGTTGCCGAAATTAGTTTCTGTGCGCGTAAGCTATTTCACGATACTGCATTGTGAGCTTAATACTATACTTTAATTGTGAGACAATAGGTATTCGTTATAATCGCGAGGATCGCGTCTGAACATCTCGCATGCCACTACTGATTTTTCCGACAGTGAATCCTAATAATGCTAGTGCGTAAACAGCGTCATCGGAGACTCAGCGCGCAATCAACAGTAAATCACTTTAATCGCCTGCTTACATAAGTGCGAAGTAATCCCCCGAGCCCTCTACATGTATGTATACACTCTTCGTCATCTAGACGCCGAAAAAATCCACTCGTACACGATCGCCTCTCGACTTCCGATTTCTTCCTATAATCTGGCACACGGTATACGACCATAGCCCGCAAAGCGATAATAACAATAAACTCACGCGGGAACGGTCAGTTTTTTCTGGGAAAATACACACAGAGAGAGATTATGCCGAGGCGACGAGGGGAGTGAAACGTCACATTAAGGGAGAGTTATGGCACTGCCGAGGATACACGCGCTAGACCAGCCTCTTCAATTAATACCGAAGGGGCGAGGGATTTTCTCCGATCGCTTTTCCATTTTCACGGGGGTAACAGACTGCACACGTGCGCGAGTTTTAATTACACAAGAAATGCCTGTCATAATATCTCGCCGTTCGATCGACCCAAAAGTTTTTCTCTACCCGCGAGTGTTGCAATCGCGATCATCGCTAATGAAATTAACTCCGAGCGATTTAGCGCTCGCACGCGCGCTTTTTATACGGCGCGCGAGTAATAAACAGACTGCTCCACGGGCATAAAACACAACGAGCGAGATCTGCACGTACATACACACGCGCAGCATTCACAGTTGACTGAACGCGAAAGAGAGAGAGAGAGAGAGAGCGACGCCTTATTGCTCGGCCGCATAATATTGCATCTGTCATGATAATTTTTCCAGCGTACATAGCAGCGACTTCGATCTAAGCGTTATGTACGTGTATAGGTGAGTTGCAAAAGCGCGCTTGCGATAAACCTGTAGCAGCAGCGCCAACTGCTGCGGCACAATAATGTGTCTCGGGGCTCGAAAAACGTCGGCGGACGATAAGTAAGCAATAGGCCGATGGATTTTTTACTCTCCTCCTCATCTCGTGAGTCGCTGCATAGAGGAGTTGCAGCAGCGGCAGCAGCAGCACGTGCCGCTAGTTTTACTTCGAATCGCCGTAAAAGCGCGCCTCGGGCCACGACAGGCCGAGCCGATAGCATTGCGCAAGGATAATTGCGCCGCCCGCCAGCAGATAAGAAAATGGCACAGCGCGTATAATCCGCGACGCGTTTCATAGACACAGCTGGACGCGTATGCGCTGGTAACGCGAGTGTGAGCGAACAAGGGTGTTGTTGTCGCACTTATGAGCTGGTGTCGATCTTCATTCAGTGCGCGGATGTTTCATTGTCGATCGACGGCATGTTATATAGTTGAACAACTTTGCCGCCACGCTGAAAGCGCGCATAGTGAAACCAGCGTTGCGCAACTCGCCGACGGTGACTTCCCTTTCTTAAGATAGGCGCTTTCAATCAGCGTGTACGCGCCTGGCGTTGATTTATCGACAATTTGTATAGCTACCGCGCGCGTCGTCGTTATATGGCGAAACGTAGTCGTATATCGATTGACATCGCGGTTTAAAAACTAGCGTTTTTTCCACAGCGACTGAAAATAATCCCTTCCCCGAGTCGCAAGCGACTCCCAGATTGAGCTAAGCGGCGCCTAATTAACTGGCTCCACCCACGCGCACCGAGACTTCTCCTAAGCCGTACACGCAGGGCGTGAAGGCAAAGGTACTGCCTCAAAGGCGCGGATAGATAATTGAAGATAATTTCCTCAAGCGCGCGTGCGCTTCGCCATGCTCACTTAACTTTCGCTCACGTGTTTATTAGTGTGAGTTAGCGCGAGGCTCCTACTGCGCGCGTGTGTATGTATATCAGCCGGGAACGGGGCCACTTAGTCGTTACATGCTCGCTTACTCCCCACAGCCAGCATGCATATGTAAAGCCCTCCGACAACGAGGAAAAGACTGTCTTATCGTCTCGGCAGCTCGAACCCCGCTGCTGTTTTATGTATATTCGGTTGTTTCAAGTCACTGATTTCGGCGCGCGCGCGCGCGAGTGCTCTTTCAATTTACACCTACGGCAGGCCTTAATCGCGGCCGGATCTCCCCGTGATGCACTACGTCGTTTGGTTAAAAAGCTCGTTATTGAATAAAGGAGTAATTTACCCGTTGTTTTCCGTATAAGCACACTCCCTCGTCTTCTCCTCTTCTCTTTCTCCAAATATTCACGGGCATTGCATGGGGCCGACGAGAGCGCGAAAGTGCACGCGCCAATTCTAGCCTCCCTCGGCTCGTCGTTACTTTACTCTTATAATACTCTCTCTCTCTCTCTCTCTCTCTCTCGCGCGCGCGCTGCTTTTAGTACCTACTCGAATAATATCTGCGCTAGTGCAGCAGCGCTGGCCGCAAGCTCTCTCGCTCCCTCTCGTTATTCTCTTTGTTTTTCCGCTGGCTTCTCCTTTTTTTCGCGCTGAGCCGCAGCTCGACGAAAATACTCGCATCGCCGGCACCGGCTCTAATTTCGCAGGGGAGCTGCGAGATCGCGCTTGACTTTTTGCTCGATTTTGCGCGTGTGTGATGCCCGCAGCGAAAACAAACTTGTGCCGATGCGACTTATATCCCGTGATTCAGAGCTTGTTTATTGTTTCTTTTCGACGCGACTTTTTACTGTATCGCGAAGCTGCAAAGTCGGACGCGCATGTGACTATCGAAGTTATATAGAAATGAGAAAGCTTCGTAACTCTCGCCACCTGTTATTTGCATAAACTTTAGTACAGGTTGGGCAATCTTGCACAAGATCGGCAATGAAGTATCCTCCAGAGAAGTGCGTACGACATTAAATTTTACACATTTTCTCTGATGCCAAAGATGCAGCCGGAGAAATTGCGAAAGAAGCCGCGTTAATACACTCGTCGTTAACCATTCGGTTCTACGAGGCTCGCGAGGTAGCGAATGCGCAAACGGTCGGCCTCTCAAAGGTATAACTCAACGGCAATCTCAGGCGGCGAAGGCGTACAAGCGCGGGCTAATCGTAGAAAACTAATCGTAAAACCCCGCACGCGACACGCTGGTTGCGAGTGTGTGTACACAAAGCGATCACGCAAAGGTGCTATACCCGAACTCTGCAGCGTCGCAAAAAAGGGTAGACAGCCGAGCAATTAGTGTAACTGTCGGGGGATTGCATATTTTCCACTCAGCAGCGTCGATGTCATTGCATGGACTGAGAGAACAACGTATTATAAGGTAAAAATTGAATGCAGCAGCTTGCCGTAAAACTGCGCTGCTCGATTTTTACGACTAGCATAAGAAAATTGGCTGCGCTGAGAGGAAATTGGTGCGCGGCGGTGACGTGTGCTCGTAACGCAACAGTGAGTGAAGCAAAATTAGTGGAAAAACGCGAGAGGAGGCGACGATTTTCGCGCGCACAAAGGATAAATATTTGTATTGCTCGTTGGGCGGATTCGAGGCAGTTAACACTTGGATCACTGTATCCTTTCTTCCTACTTTCGCCGCAATAAAGTCAACTCCTAATGTATAAAGAAAGCAAAAGTATCGCAACGGATGATTACAGGTCTCGCCGAAAATAAAACGCTGTCGTTGTCTTTCCGTATTCCTAATCATAAGCGCGTCCGAGGCGGTGCCAGAAAGACTCGGCGCAAAGCTGCAGTTACAGCGAATCCCTTGCGAGCGGCTGATCCCTCGGGTGTCATGAATATCGGTTCCCGAGCGGCGTCTAGAACTGCTATGCTGTATTCCCTTCGCGACTACTATACTATGACGCAGAGCTAGATACCGGCCTCTTTGATCAAATATGTATACAGTGATGTAGTGTGATCGACTTCTTTTCGACGAGTGTAGGTGTATCGCCTTGTTTAAAAAAATACGGTGGAAACATAGATGCTCGAGCATAATACGATGAAGAGCGAGCGCGAGAAGGAGAGCTCTCGGGGTGTAACGTTCGCCTTGTCTCTTTTAATCCTGGCCGTTCTCGTCTTAAGAGATTCAATCCTGGGGAGTCTAATTATTGCCGGTTAAGTGCCGGTAATCGAAGGGGAAGAAGACAGCCGTGAAATTGAAGAAATCTCGCGAGCTCTTTCTCTCTTTCTTTCGCGGCGAAGAAGACGAGGGAGATCGTTCGCAAGCAGATTAAATGAGACTTGACCCCTTCCATTGTTCCCGTTTCTTTCGTGCTCTCGTACATGGTCCCCGTCGGCCGTGAATCTCTTTCCATTATTCGCCGGGAGTTAGTGAGAAGAGAGCGAGGGAGGAGGAGAAGCTTTAATTGATAAGCTCCACCGCGCCGACGAGACACTGACTGTTTCTACTTAAATTCTATCGTGTGCCAACCCTCCTCTGTGTTACTCGATTTTCCTGTCTTTTTGCGCGCCGACTGATTTCACCCCCCGGCAGCAGAGCTCATTTAGTAGCGCAACGAATCAGTGGAAACGGTAAATTTTACGAATGAAAATTGGGCGAGTAAACAAGTTTTTATGACGAAAGAAAAGGACTGCACGCATTAAAATCCTCACACGCGAGGCGCGTTAACGTCTACCTTTCGTCGACTCGTTTATCGCGCTACTGTGTTTTGCACTCGGCGTCCACAATAAGCAAGGTTGTTTTCCTGAACGACTCTGCCTCATACGGTAAAGCATAAGGGCTGGCTAATAAGGCGGCCGGCCGGCAGTAAAAGCGTCCCGTTAAAAGCTGCGCCGCAGCTGAAGCCGGAAATTGCCGGTAACGCGCGAGACGACCCCGTCATATTCACTGTCGCCTTCGAGAGGAAAATGTTGCTGTCTCGCTTATTAGTTTTTTAACGGCTCGTATATAACACACAGGACAATCACCCGTCGATCCATTAGGAAGGAAGAAAAGAGCAATAAAGAAAATAAACAGATCTCACTAACCTTGGTCTTGGAGGCGTGAAAGTCGTCGGCGATGTTCCTGAGGTTGGCGCCGACAGTCGCCCACTCCCTCTCATCGAGACTTGCGGCGAGGTGGTGAGCGCAGCAGGTGCCGCGTCCTCCGGTGCACGAGTCCAGTCGCTGAGGCAGCTGGGCCTTCTCGGGCAGTGATCCCTCGGAAGTGAGCCTGCGTCGACGGGGTTTTGGCCGGGGACTGGGCACTGGCATCATCATCGCTGCGGACGCGCCACTGCACTCGGGGAACTGGAAGGCGGCGTCGCGGGTCGGGCTGCTTGGCGCCGAGACTGTCACCTGTGGTGGTGGTGCTGGCAGCTGCTCCACGGCTGAGAGAACGAGGTCCGGCAGCGGCAGGCGCGAAAGGTCCGAGTCTACGAGCAGCATTGGATGATCACGCGTACCCGACATGTCGGCCGAGCGTCTTGGCAGTCGATCTGAAAGAAGGAGAAAACGATCGTTCGGTTATCGATTATATGTTTTTTGGAGGGTCTTTATGGACTGCACTAACTCTTGATGATCTCATAGCGAAAGAATTATTAGAGAAGATGAAGATAAAATAGGCGTACCAGCATCAAAGATAAACAACTTGGATTTGCTTTTTTGATTCAATCAAAGAGACGCGCGCAGACACGCGCAGGCTAGATTGAAGAGAGGGAGAGTACAACGTTGAGCTATCTAAACGACGCGCGACCTCGCGTCGAATTTGAGGCCGAAAAAAGAGCGACTGCCGATAGTAATACGCGCGCCTCCTTCTACAAATGCATTCGACACATTTATTATCTATTCGGGCTGACCTCCTTTTGCCACAATTATACTATATACAAGCGCTCGTAAACTCGCCAGAAGAGAGCGCAGTAAATTTAAACCCGCGGCCATGGCGCGCGAGCCCTATTAATAAACTTTCGTCACTTCTGCGCGGCGCGATTCTTTGTCGCCCGCACTTGGAGAGTGATAGTTTGTTTTGTGACGTACTACAGAAAAATATTCTTATCTAGTCGTGACGATCACGAGTGACTTAGGCAGTCGTCCAGATGGTTTGTATTCAGACTATAGTGCTGCGTTTGTTTTTCTTCGGTGTGAAAAAATATTGGAAAGCAATCAAATCGATCTGGTAAACAAAATAAGACGCAAAAGAAAAAAGCGCGTGTCAAGGATTTCCACGGGTTGAGCCGCATAGACAACAGGACAGTGGCACTTGAGTGTGCGCTCGCTTATCTGCGCGCCGGGGCTCATGCATGGTAGACCGCGCGTCTGACCGCAGTGATTACACTTTTATCTGACGCGAATTCGCAGCGGTTGCGCGCGCTTACCGGGGATATTAGTTATCGAGACTGGTGCCTTCGGTTAAAATTTTTAGCATCAAACGTATCTACGATGACGAAATTCTTTCCAATTATTATGGGTTCGTACATGGTGCGTTATCAATTGCGCTATTTCTGCAGTAGCTCGATAAGACTGGTGCATTATCAATTTTCCGTTTTATCTTATCGCGCAGTTACAAAAACACAGCGGAGATAATGCGCTATCAGAGAAGAAAAGATTCATCCCAAAATAAACTAAACATCCTGAACAATTACAGAAGAGGAAGAAAAAACAAATCACTTTACGCTCGCGGCGTAATTCGTAACGCTTACTGCAATTTTTTGTTCTCCATAGATTCCTCGAAGAAAATCTCTCACAATTACGCACGAGCGAGCGCAAGTGCAGCTCATTGTCATTGAACGAGCGCGAAGATGAGTGCATTACGAGCAATTAGGCGTGTGTTCGGTTTAATAGAAATACAAATAACAGTGACATTAGCGTCGTGTTGCCTTCTTTTTCTTTTTATCCCCCTAATGAAACGCAATTAGCAACGCGCACGATGCTGCGCTAACGCCTGGGCGAGTTGATTACTCCCACGACTCGAGGATCGAGGCAAGAAGACGCAAAATCGGCCTTGAATACATCACCCGAAGTGCAGAGGCTATTCGAGAAACTAACCAAAAGCGTGTCGGAAAGGTCCGTTCGTGTAATGCGGCGCAATGTCAATGGCGCAGAGAGATGTGCGTACGCGTACAATGAAAAAAGGCGAGCAGTGAAGACTTTGTCATGCCTCGGGGGCGCCATTGTTTGCGCATATATGTGTTTCGCACTCTCATCCTTTACATTACCGCGCTGGTTCTCTCTTGTGCAATACAGTCGCACGTGAACGTGCCGCTCTCGATTAAGTTTTCCTTCGCGACATCGACGTGCGTATATCCGAGAGCAAATTTCTTGCGGAAACGAGCGCGAGAAAAATGAGAACGAGTAAAACAGCACATCGGCGGGCGAATCCAATAAACCCAGTTGTGCGATAATTGCACGAGAGTCGAACTCTGGTATAGCACGCACGGGAAAAGTCACGACTAATTTGCTATGCATCCAACGCGCCGAAACAAAGAAAATCCGCCTCTCGCGCGCATACGGGCTCGAGGTTACATATATGCACATGCAGCTCACTGTACCGACTGCGCTGCAGTGGGAACAAAGATGACTGAGCGACGCATTGTGCAGCTACACGACTGACGTGAGCCTATGTGTGTGCGTGTGTATATCTATACGTTGTGTCTTAATCGCTTAGCTAATTCGCCCAACGCGACCATTAGCGCGATGTACCTTTCTCGATAAGTGATTTTTTCCGATATACAGGCGCGTATCGATCCTCGCCGCGGCCTATTGTTTCTCATGATAGATAGGATCGGCCGCTTAAAATTGCCCTCGAAGAGCGTGAGAGATGGCATCGATAGCGTGTATACCTGTATAATATACGTCTACGACGGAGACGAGAACGCGATCGAGTGCGCGCATGAGAAGCTCCTCGAGGGATTCGCGCGTTTCAAGTTCATCTTCGCTTGGCCTTGGCGATCGTTTTTCCTTTCCCTCGCGCGCGCTCGTTTAAGCGGCGGAGGATTTCATTTTTTTCACGCTTTATACTATACCGACTCTCCGAAGAATCATTATAAACATATTACGGAGCCCGCGACCACGTAATGTATAATAATATATAAGAGCGATAAAATTCATCATCGCATGTACATGCATCACGCTAATCGCCGCATCTCTTTTGTTTCCCTCGATTACAGAACGGCGTTGCATTACTTAGACGCTCCAGCGAAAAAATCAGGCATCCCCGTGTAAAAACGAACAGACGGCAGAAAAAGAGCAGGAAGACTACGCGGAGCATTGCAGCGGCGAAAAAAAGAAAAAAAATTCAGTATGTAGAGCAGCTGCGCACGTGGCATACTCGCCCGCATGCGTGCCGCTCGCGGCTCAAAAAGCGTCTTGTGCACGCGCGCGCGAGTAAGAGAGAGAGCGAAAACGCCTTATAAGCGCACACCGGTAGCTGCACGTGAGTCACGCAGTACAACGCGGCCCTTTGTATTACCGCGAGCTGCACGTTTTGCTTCTACCACCGCGTTTACCCCGACACTGTTATGTATATGAATGTGTATTGTGTATGCAAATGAGGAGCCGACACCGTGAAGTTAGAAGGAGAAGATGCTCGGAGAGCGGGGTACTAATTGAACTTTTGTTTAAATTTAAGCGTGTTATTTTGAACATAATATTACACTTTTTTCGTCGGTGTCCCGAGAGCTCTTTCATGCGGGCAGAGGGCGAACAAAAGCGTCAATTCATCAGAGGGCATCCAAGCGGCCGCGAAAGCAAATTGCGAGAAATTGCCGCAAGTGAAATTGTCGATTTTTATCCGACGGAACCTTTGTCCTCGATGGCGGTGTACACACGCCACGTACGAAAGTGTATGTGTACGCAGTCGCGTGCGCACCGCAGAAAAATGTAACGGGACACGCGGATAATGGACATAAAAAGAGTAGAGACATCAGCCGTGAATATTTGTTTGTCCTGCGCTCCCTCTCCAGAGATATAAAAAAGCGACGTCGTATTATCGAGATGATTGGTTTGCTTTACTTCGATGGAGGTATCTCGACCGCAACCGTGAGTCTTGGTCGCACAATGAAGAATAATTTGCCAGAAGTGAATTTCGTTATACTCCACTAGAGTAAAAATTCGAGTCGATAATCGAGCAAACACAATACTGTTTATCAACCTGCTGAAAAGCGAGGCGCGGAATGCGACTCGGGTGACTCGCGGTTAGATCGCGTGCCGCGCCTTCCGTTATGTATTCTTATCCCGACTCTCGTGCTTTATTATTCTCGTTCCTTTCGGCTTTTCCCTCACCACATACGCGGTCATTATATTCGCAACGCGGCGACACGGCTGTCCCACAGCGGATTTCATGAAAGCCGCTGGTATCATAGTATATACACAACGGAAAATCGCGAGTCGGTCCAGTGATTCATCGAATTAACCAGCGTTAACCGATTGTGAGTAATCGGGCAAATTGCGCAGTCTTTTTTAATGCTCTCTATAAACAACAAGCGTCGCGATTCTTTTTCCGGGAAAAGTGCACGAAAAATACCTATATGAAAGAGAAAAGCCTGCTGCAGCGATATATTTATTAATCGAAAAGCAGTGTCGCCGCGAGATCTCCCGCGGCTCGACATTAACGAGCCTCGTTGTCGTCGCACGCGTGCACGGCCGGTTGTCCTCGCACCGGCGCGTTCGGATCTCTCGCTCTCGCTCTCAACTGCACAAAGAACCTCTCTCAAGGCCGCGGCTGCAGTCGCCCACACGAACGTACACTTGCCGCTCTCGCGCGTCTGTGTACGTGTGCGCAAACTACGCTCGCGAGCAAAAAGCGCGTGCATACGCCGGAGCACGTTCACCGGCCGTTTGTTTTTCCCTCCTTTTTTTCGAGCCGCGCGCGGGAAACTCGCATCGCGCGTTTGTTTGCCGGAATTCTCGCGTTGACGTCTTGATGCCCTGATTTCGCGGGGGGTGTCGCGTCGCTATTTTCAGTTGTTATTGCTACTGATTTAGGGCTGGCTTTTGTCGCAACGGCATCTTAGCCTACTCGTCTCTCTTCGAATGTAAATATTGATTCACTTATTATGCGGGATCTCGCGAATTATCATACTGGCTTGTATTTTAATCGATATTTATATATATATATATATATATATATATATATATATATATATATATATAGAGCCAGACTCTACGTGAAGCGAATGAATCGAGAAGCTGTATAAATTTTCAAGCTGTCGCGGCATTTTTCCATAAACGAATAAATCCCAAGAGTTTGTGTGAGTGCTGCGCGATGTCTCATGCCCTGTACGCGTATTCCCTCTCTCCTTTTCGCGCTACACTCATGCCTACACGAGTTTGATCGCGTGTTCGCAAGACTAGTACTAGCTTTTCCGGGACAATGGGATAATGTCGTCGCGAGATAATGTGCTTCGCTGTGTGGACTTCTGCTTTGCGACAGACTTTTATGCCTCACGATGACGATTAATTGCGAGAGAGTTATTCAACGAACTGAATTGACCGAATTTTATTTTCTAGAAAAGAAAACAGGATACCCGTACAGCAGCACATCCCTCGATTCCCGATAAATTACGAGGCTTGTCGTGTATTATATACGAAGCAAAGGATGTGGATTTTTAGTTTACCGTTATCGCCCCTGGCTCACCACTCGACCTCCTCTCGCATTTCATCTTTTCACCTCGCGTAATAGAGGTTCCCGTATACATACATATACACACTCGCGCACGCTCTGGCTGGCCTCACGCGAAATTGAATCCGAAACTCGGAGCTTTTCGTTCTTCGATGTATACCTATGCGAGCGCGCCGGATGTTGAGATGAAACTCGCTGTATTATATGTACATATACCTGGGACTCGCGGCGAATCCAATATAAGCGAATACTCGTATGCGTTTTTCCGCCCGCATCACTGCGCAATAATTTATCAAGCCCGCTCTGCTTCTGCTCGTAATAATTTTCCGCGGCCTTCTGCGATTCCGCTCTCATAAAGTTTCGAGGATCCCTCTCGGGAGCCATTTTGGCGCGAATTTCCGGAAATATCGATACCCCTCGGTGCATGATAAACAGAAAAACGTTACATGCATCTGAAAGCCTTTGAATCGAGCGCGTGTAATAAGGGGAAAAAACGACGGACGAAGCGAATTTACAAATGCAGATCCGCGCAACTTGTTATCGCGCTCGTACTTTTATCTAGCCTCTGATGCTTCCGTCGTGTGTGATCGCAATGCTTCGCTAGCGTAGTTAGTAGCGCGCAGTTAAGCTCTCGCTTTGCTACCTTTGCGCGTCGGTTGCATGAATTACATATGATGTGACTATCGCGGCGAACAAAGGAAAATAAAGAAGCGCAAAAAAAGAGAGGGAATTTACTTGACACACAGACGCGAGATTCGATGCATACGTAATCTTCGTCGTTTCAGCGCCAGTATTATAATATGCGTCCGGATTTTAGATAATACAAAGAAGAAAATTTACTGTTATGATCGATCAACACGAATGATGCAATGTCAAGAAACTTTGAAGCAGTAATGCTAAAATCGATACTCACGGCGCGGCGCGCACATATACCCCCGTCAAAGATGAGGCAGTAGCCGAGAATCGAGCAAAGATCTACTACCACCTTTTTCCGCGAGTATTATTCGTGAATATTTGATGAGCGACGCAATAGTCGCGCCACACCGATGACTGAGCGCGCTGTGCGGGAGACACAACAAACCGACAATTTTGCAATGACGAATTCCCTGCATATTTCACGAAGGGCTATAGACGCATTCTTGCTCGCATTCCTCGCACTTATTATCTACTTCGCGTGTCAATAATGCACCGACTACTTCGCTGGCTTATCTGCTGGAAACGAGGCGCACAATGAGTAATGCATCGAGCTCGAAGGGTCTCTCTGGATTTTCGCGCGCAAGTTTGAACGGATATAATACGACGTTACATCGCTCGGCTGCGGAACGAGGAAAGTTTACTTGACCTGAATAGCTGTTTGTTGGAACTTTCGGGATTCCGAGACGACGACGCGCCGACGAGCGAATCGATATAATTCCGCGAGTCTATCACCTACGCGGAAAGTGGAACTCGTACGCGCGCGCAATGCCATAAAAGCGTAAAGGGTTTTTACGTCTGCGTGCGATGCGGGGGCGACGCCGACTAAGCACGAATTGAGGTAAAAAAAGGGATTTTCGATGCGTTTGTCTGTTTTATTTCTTTTTACTCGTCGAGAAGTTTACGATATTTTAGTTCCCTCCAAGATTTATTTCCACGAGTCTAAATAAAACGCCATACGCATTTAGCGTAATCAATTATTCATATCCTCCTTATTCGCATTAACTCCAATCATTCAATTCATAACTCTCGCAGCAAAAGCGAACCTCTCAGACATATCCCCGCGCCGCGGGTTGACGCTCGTTACGCCGAAGCACGGACACATACACACACCGATCTGCTCGCTTTGGCTCGCGGGAATCTAAAATACAAACCGAAATTCTTGGCGTGCGCGCAAATCCGAGCGGAAAAAGGGAAAAGGGCGAGTACACGTATATATACACGCAAGCGAACATTCGCACAGCTGTTTCTATAAATACGCGCCCCCCGATCTGATGCAACCGCGCCTTTCTCTCCGAATCTTCTCTCTCTCTCTCTCTCTCTCTCTCTCTCTCTCTCTCTCTCTCTCTCTCTCTCTCTCTCTCTCTCTCTCTCTCAAACTATATGGTTGTTGACCCTCAACGCGACTATTTCCGTACTAGCTCGCGAAAGGGTTCTCGAGCCTACCGTACGCATACGCACACACTCACGAGACGAGAGAATATCGTCACTCGCCGCGAGGGGGAGAGAATTCGCGACTTATGTGACACTTCTGCGCAAAGCCAGGCTGATATACACCATACCGCTATGAGGAAGAATAGAGCGAGCGAGTCGCGGGAGCGAGAAAAGACATTGTCGGCTTCGGGCTTTCTTTGAACTTTATGGTAATGGAGACGCCGCGAATCGCTACCAGCTGCGGGCCTCTTCCGAGATTATTACGATGGTATTACCGGGAACTCGAAGTATGTTACGTTTGCCGCGAAGAGACGCTGAATTGTAGCTTTAAGAGCTGGTTAGTGTAAATACGCCGGCTTCTCGTCACTATCCGCCGACATAAAATTATTTACTCTACGCACCGCATTCTTGAAACCATATACGCGCGTATAATCCCTTCATTTTTCCACCTATGAGCTCGCTGCGAAGCCATCGGACCATAAATCAAGCGGATCGTCCTCGTGCCAAAAAAACCATCACGCGAAACAAAGTAAATCCCGCGCCTTTACGACAACTGGACACAGATAAAGACGGAACTCGTCGAGAAATCGAAGATCGTGGCGGCGGCTCTCAGAATTTTATACTCTCTCGAGCTTTTACGCGAGGACGATGCGCACGCGGTCATCACCGCAACTCCTTCGCGCTGCACACAACGCAGCGAGCGCGAAGAAGGAGAAGAAAAGAGAGAGAACGAAAAGCAGGGTCACGGCCGGACATCGTCTACAACACGCACGCACACACACACATATATATACACGCACTCAGCGCACACCCACACATACTACATCTGTTCGTGCGCGCGCTTGCACTGCTCGTCGTCGTCGACGAAGTTTTATTTTACGCTCGAGTCGAGGTATAAATTATCGCGGCGCACTGCTGCCGGCGTTAGCGTCTTTAGAGAAAATCGAGAGTGCATTTATAATTTTTCTCGAGTGTGCTGCTGCATCGAGGAATCTGACTGCGGACGATTTTTTGGTTTTGTTTGCGTCGAAAAATATATTACTTTTGAAATTTATGGCAAGCTTGTCGTAGCGGTCTCTGTACACGTGAATTATAATAGATTTTCCGTTTTAATGCTTTTATTGTTATACTAGTGTATTTCCATTTAATCATTCGTAGACTTTCGCAATTATTTCTTATTTGGAGTTAAATGCGATATAGCAAGACGCAGGAATTTCAAGAACGCGTGAATCATTGACCGCTGTTACGTTAAGATCAAACGCGAATTTGTGTGATTTTGGTATCCCGCCAAGTTCGGCCGGCTCACTTGGCCGTAAAGGTTTTTTGCGAAAAAAAATTCGGACTAAAAGGGAAACTATTCTATTTATTGCGCAGTTATATTGGAAGATAAAGGAAATCCGCTAATGGATTATTGGTTATGTTAACTACACCTTTTAAATCACGTCTACAACGCAAATGGGATTTCACGAACAACTCATCGAAGAAGTTGTACTGTTATTTTATAGCATGGCGAGATTACATTTCATGCTGCAATATGTCAATGTACTTTTTAACGATGATGCAGCATTAAAATTTTTAACTCGCGAGTCACTCGTATTGAAATATTTTTCACTTCTTTCATACTGTAATATCATGCAAATTATCTTAACTCTATTTTTCACAAGTCAGCGCGCTCAATAAAAACTTTCCGCTCGACAATTATCTTTCGATACAACAACAAATGGCAATACTAATTGTATAGACATAATTTTTTTTCACCTCGCCTTCGTCTGCGGCTCGTCTGCGAGCGTGTTACGTCGATCGCGTTCAAAGTCAAGTGCACGTCGCGATTGAATAACGCGTATTACGTCTAATAACTTTTTTCATTCCACTTTGCGCGCAATTATCATAGGTAGACGCTCCGCGAGCGTAATTAATGCGCCGAACCGTTACACGCGCTCCGCCTAGTCGCGACGTCGTGTCATAAACAAACGCGCACGCGACGACTCCGACGTCACTGAGTCAGTCGGTCGAAGGCGTTTCGCGAGAGGATCATTGACAGTCGCGCATAATAATCTGCGACTACGTCTCGTGGCTTCAGTGTGCATATAATACGAGCGCGCAAGAGAATCACGATCCCGGTCACTGACCGCGCGAGTGCACTCGAGAGAGCCTTGCTTAAAGTGTAGCGCGTGTTAGCGCGCCGCGAACTGTTGCTCACTTTAAGTTTTTGGCTCAAATCCTGAATTGAAGTTATCTTTTATTTTATGCGATTTCACGCCGTGGAAAACGAAAGAAAAATCCTTCTTTTATTCCGATTAAAAAGTAAGTGTCAGAGAAAAATAGTATATGTTTCACTCATAAGAAACGTTAGCCTGTTGACGAAGTGTCCGAACGACACGGAAAGTGACCAGCTATCGTAAAACTCAAACTAACAAAATTCTAGGAAATAATTTTTATCTAAAAACGCACCCTATATTACGGATTTTATTTCAGTGAAATGATTCAAGTTAAAATTTCTCACACTTTTCACTTTCACGCTACAAGTTTCGTCATTTGGACTAAAATGCAAAATTTGCAAAAATTGGCAAAAATCTTGAACAAACTAACGACAACGAATCAACCAAAGTGTGTGCTCTGAAAAATTCGCGCAGATATCGTACACATCGCTTTGACTATCGAACTTCGAATCGTATCTATCAACTCAAGCCGTACACAAATGCATCACCCCACGGCGAGAAGAAAACAACGAGCAATCCTAAACTTGAAAGCGTAAAAAAATAAAAAAAAAATAGTACTCACGATTTCTGGATGGATGCTGAGAATTTCTGGCACGCAGGACCTGTTGCAGCGCTGCGTACAAGTCCAGCATGAGCTGCTCCAGCTGCTGCTGACTCTGGTCCTCGGCGTCCTCGTCCGACGGCAGCGCAAATGGGATAGCCATTGTTGATTTTTGTTGTTGTTTTTGTTTTCCTTGACTTGGTCAATTTCTCAACAGACGCGAGAACGTACCGCGCGTGTGTACAAAATGTATAAAAAGTCACTCGTACTCTTGGAGAGTCCGAGTTCAATGTCCTCTAAGCTACTCTACGCGAACTAAGTTTCGCTGTTCCGTCCCAAGCTTGATTGTTCAATCTAGCTGTTCGGCGAGAAAAATCGCCTAGCAGCGTGCTTCGTTGAAGCACGTGTCGTTTCGCGGGGATGATCGCGGCGGCGCGCAGCACGTGGTTGGCAAGTTACGCGCTGCTTCCGTGTTTACCGCTGACTACGCGATCGCACCAGTTAGGCTGCGTGTCCGGAAAATCACCTGCGGAATCTCCTGTAGGGTGGATCCTCGTATGGATCACTTTCCATAGGTTCTGCCTTGATGGCCACGCTTCTCCAATCACGATAGCTGAACTTTTATATTGCTCGAATCACGAAGTCAGTGATTTGCTCGTGGATACTCTTGGTTCTTTAGAAGAAAAGTTCTTTAGAGTCACGAGAGCGAAATTTTCAAAGTCCGATTGTCCTGGGCAAAGATCGATGGCACGTTCGGTGGAGCGTTGTTGTCGTTGCACACAATTTATTCAAATAAGTGTCAGTATGTATGTACGAGCGTTCGGCGAAAAACAACAGAAGTATAACTTGCGGTTCGTCACAACTGTCACTTCACACCGGGCTATTGTAAAATTCTTATTGCGCTGTACCGTAACGTACAGAGAAGAAAAATCACAGTTTATCTCTATACAGCGACGCACGTTGTTTATATTTATATCTAGAGATGCCAAAAATTCGTAAACTCGAAATTTTCGACAACGATCTAATTTCCTTCCAAAATCACGTACGCACACACTGTATACTCGCAATGATTTCTTGGCTCGTCTTCGATGCGCGAGAGCACGAGAATAAAAACTTTGATAAAGTATCGAAGAGCGAACTGACTCGACCGAACTAACTCTCCTGCAACTAGTGTACTTGCGTCGAGCGGAGAACTACGGGCGAGAAAGCGTCCACTCTCCTCGAGGTCCTGCTTGGTAATGATTCTATACTTTTGCCCCTGCGACGAGCTGCAGCCGCACGTTGCTCTCGCCAAGCCGCCGCGCGCTGCCTCCCCACCGCTGCACCGCTCCGCGAGTGGGGATCGCGCGATGCGCGCGCAGGAGCGGTACAGCGGAGAAGAAGGAGGGGAGCTCGCCAGGCCGGCTCCAAGCGAGAAAGAGGGTGAAGAGAGATTACGGGCACTACGGCGACGTAAAGGGACGAGGGGAGGCAAGGGGAGAGGTAGGCAAAGCTGGTTGATGGCGGGGGGAAGGGCGCAGGGGGCATCAGCCGCAGCAGATCGCTGCAGTGCGATGGAGGTGCGGACGGAATATCGCGCGCGCGATGCAGCTGAGCGGAGTGGAGTGGAACGGCCGAGTCGAGGGCCGAGGGATGCGATGCGCGCTTCGGAGCTCGGCCAGCAGACGCTCTCCGACCCTCGAGCGCGTCGTTTAGATATACTCACCGAACCCTTTTGGCTTGTGCTGCGCTCACGACAGAGTTCGACTTGAACTCGGCGTTGATACTTAACTTTTGTCCGATTTCATACTTTTTCGGATTTACTTCTATAATAAGCATTTGAGTTTGATTATATCTCTCTCGACATCTGTGGATTTCCGAGTAGTTTTTACAAAAAAAAATTTAGTGTAGTTGTCACAGTAAGAACATAGCTAAAAAATCTCTTATTTATTAAATATATTCTTAAATTTAAATATCAGTGAATTCATACAACTTCACCACTTGGCTTTTTCTTTCAAGTGTAAAAAAACTAGGTACACATAATATAAAAGTAATTTGTTTTGGAATATTTTTTGCATTATTAAAAGGTGTACATAATTTCCTTCATCACCATCGTGCATTAGTTTTTATAATTGCAGGCATTACGCTAATGGTGTAATTATTTCAATTTCATGATAAGATACATTTTCATTTCTCCATGCGATAAGAAAAATGATACTGCTTGTTAATGTATGATGACAAAAAGAAATAAGGATCTTCGATCATCTTTCTATTTGCATTATCAAATAAGACCTAGATTAGAAAAAGCAGAGCAAGTTCGCTAAGAAGAGTAAAACTAAACGAAAAAAAAAAACAAAACGAAGTATAGTGTGGTGAAGAGTTCCGTGCTGTAGAAGGAGATGGAAAATGCATAATAAAATACACTTTCAGCCTCCTCTTGAGCGTCCGTCTCTCTCTCCCCCTCTCTGTCGCTCTCCTCTCTGCCACCTTCTCCTCCCGCAGAAAATGCGCGCGCGACTCGCCTCGTACAGTGCATCTGGCGACTGAGCGCTCGCTAGGCTCAAACGACATACTGGCTAGCTCGAGCAGCGACTAGCGCGCCAGTGCGTTGCACCACCACCTCCACTCGACGCGCGCGCGAGCATTATAACTGCGTAGTTTGTATACTTGGAGGCATTTGCGTTCGACCGTAAGAGAAAAAGACAGAGAGGGAAAGGAGGAAAGAGAGACGGGAGAAAGAGATAGAGAGAGAGAGAGAGAGAGAGAGAGAGAGAGAGAGAGAGCCGTATATATACATGTGGGCTTTCGAGACGTAACTCGTCGACCGAGAGCAGATTACGTTCGATGGAGCTTATCGGGCGAACGATCAAACTACTGTTACTCGCTGTGTACAGTGCATATTATACACGCGATTGCCTTCGACTCGGACTCCTTCGCCTCCTCCCCGCAGCGACTACTGGCTTTTGCTGCTGTTGCAGCACGCGCGGTATCTATACGGCAGCGATGAAGTTCAAGATGCCTGACCTAACTTTTCGTGCCCCTCGGATATAACGTGCATTATAACTGGGTTGTTATTCTTTTGCGCTGATGCTTTGATACATGTGCCCGGTATATTTCGCGTTTTATTATCGTTAAGCAATCTGGTTATTTTTATCGAATTTCTTTAGCTCGCTTATCAATTAATTATAGAAGGTTGGATACGTTTATAAGGAAACAAAAGTCATTTCGCAACCCACTCCGAACGCGCTTCTGAACCAAATCCCCTTGGATCCTAGCAAACCATTTAAAACGCGCTTAGCTCCGAAGTCAGTCATACGCAAAAAAAAATAACAACTCGCGCCCGTACGGCCCGGCAGGCGCTCTTCATTGAAAATCTGCTGCAGCTCGCCACCGTAAGACTTTCTCGCAGACGCTCGTATAAACGTCAAGCCTGATGCTCGTTGCGAGCGTCATGCGGAGCAATCTCCTCGCTATTCTCAATATTTCATATACAGCACTTTCCATTTACGTGGGTCGCCGCAACGCCAGCCGGGGCACCTGCGCAAGACTATTATTCTGCGCGTATACGCGTAGACTGCGGCGAGCCGGTGGAAGGTGTGTTACCTTGCAGTCGAGTCCGTGTGTTCGCCAGCATTATGCGCCCGAGCCAAGTAAGGAGACTGGGCGCGTGCACGCATATGCATAATGCGTACGTGCAGAGCCGGAGCCCGGATAAAAGTCAGTCGGAAAACGATCTGTGATTTTCTTTTTGTGCTACGCCGGCTTTTTTGTCTGCGAATCGTCGAATTAAGTGCAGCTGATTGATTCTCTTTGTGCGACTCGCTTGGGCGTCTATTGTCTGCACTTGCCAGACGAGAGCGATATGCCAAGTAAAACGTTCGAACAAAATAATTGTGCTAAACAGTTGCAAAAGGTTAATGTCGTACTGATTGTATACCTTCACGTAATAAATCTTATCGTGAGACACACATTGCACAATGCGAACAGTGATAACAAAAAATGTCTGTTTATTGGCCAATAAAATGCGCATGACCACTGCGCACGCTGCAATTTTGAAAGATATAACCTCCAACACCTCGAGGGAAACGTATATACGCATGCGTCTTTGCGTGCATCTCATAAACACCGCACGTTTTTTCGACACACTCAAACGATCATGTGTATACGCGTCCATACAAATGTCGAACATTATATGCGAGACGTGTGTTTTCTCCGTCTCTTATTCGAAGGCAAGTGAACACAAAATGTTCGTAATGACAGGACGTGTGTGACAGCACGGCGTCGATACGTACTTTAGATGGCTATACATTTGGCTCGTCGTGGGTATACACTACACCAATATAGGTACACATACAGGCACGGCGTCGTCGAACCTGGTGTACATTATACAGCCGTTAACATTCGAGTGCACATTTTTGTACGCTTATTCCCCTTTTTGATTGCCTCCGCTCGTAATGAACGTCGCGCATATAATATTATATGTAAACACGTGGTCGGAAAACCTTATACACGAGCTGCGGAGTATACGTATGCGCGCGAGCTCAAGCTGTGGCTTTTCAATAAGCGAATAATACCGTTATTGCGCACGCTGCTCACTGACTGGATAATTTAGCGAGGAAATATTAACGAAGTGCTCGTAATTATTAATTTCACGATTTATCGCGCGCGAGGAGGGAATCACTCACGCCGTTATTGAAACTGAATGTCAATATAAGATTGTGGGCATGATGATTTCAAATGTTTGCTTTCGGACGCGTGACGCCAATTTATATGCAGAAATTAATAATCATCAGCTGCAAACAAGTGTAAATTAAATATAAATCTGAATATTATGAACGAATATCAGCTGTAACGCAATCGATGCGATAGAATATTCGGTAGCTCGTGTGATAATGCAGGACACCGATCAGCTCGAAATAAAAAATCAAACCAATCGTTTTAAGTCGGTGCACACATAATTAGAGAACGGGTTACCTCCCCGCTGATTCCAAGATTATGATCCGCAGCGGCTCGTACACCCCTCCGACACATACTAAGCGTTGCTCACTACAGCGTCCCCCTGAGGGCGCTACCGGTCTTAAAGATAAGATTAGCGCCCCGCGCGCCTGCACAGTGACACGATAATCCGTCGAAAGAAGCCGCGCATGATTACTACGCTGCCGCTTGGGCCGCTAATACGAGGTCGTAAATTCTGGCGCTCAAGGGGCGCTGGCGGATAATTTTCCGCGAGCAGGTATACATATACATATACCTACAGCGTAGACGAGCGCGTGCGAGCTCGAGGCAAAAAAGGCGAATTTCGCTAAAGAGATGAGCTACGAGGACGGAATAGGAGAAGAGAGACGCGGAGAGTGTACATGCCGAAGCTTGCTTGGCGCGGCTTAAATCAGAGGATAATTTTCTCACTGAAAGCCGCCGGCGCGAGCAGGTAGTTCTAACAAATGAGCTACGTTGATTATAACGTGCTATGGCGGGGGCTCGAGATTTGTATAATGAATTTCACTGGTGAAGAGGTTTTCTGTTTCTTGGTGGGGATGAAAACATTTTGTTTACCCGAGTTTTATAAATGAAGAGTGAGCATTCGTGTCACTTTTTAGGTGACGTGCAACAACTACCAGGCGAGAAATTCAATTTTCAATTAAAATAAGGCGCGTAATAAGTGTGAAGAAAATAAAAATACCTCGAGCTTCGACTCGTGCAATTATAAATTAGTATTTTTACAACGCGCCTTCGGGGTCTTAACCGAATGATGTTACACGGATCGGATTAACGACCGGCCCGTAAATCATCATCATCATCGCAAACGATTATCTCCTTCATTGACTTCCGCGGTGCTACTGGTCACCGCGCTCATTCGGCTGAATTACGCCGTGAGCGCGCGACGACGACGACAATGCTACCACACCGCTGTATACTCTCTTTTATCGCTTATTAATGTGAACGACCTTCGATCAGCCGCAAAACGCTAAGTCGATGCGAGCGGTCCTCGTGCGATAAAAGTTTGCAGGCGCGCGCGCTCGCATGAAATCGTCGGCGTTCTCGATAAAAAGTACAATTTCGCTGCCGAAAAGGGTGGTAAAATACGCGCGAGGCATTATTAAAAAAAAAGAGCGAACGAGAACGAACTCGCGTTATCTGGCATAGTTTAAAGCAAACATTCGACGCGCGGATCTCGAATTTTTTACATAAAGAGTGCGCGCGGCTTAACCGAATGATCCGCGAATTTATCGAGGCGGAAATGCTTTTTCTATGCCTTTTCTCTTTCTGTTTTCCGACTCTCTCTCTCTCTCTCTCTCGCGAGCGCGTTTTAATCTCTGCACTCTGCTTTGAATTATTCGATTGAGGCCGCGGAGCATTGTTGTAGAATTAAATTTAATCACCCATACGCAATGGAAGTGCGGAAATAAAGGTATACATCTGGAATTTTGCTTATAAATCGCGTATACCGTTGCGTGGCAAGTGTTATTGAAAAACTGAATAACACACTGGCTTTATATAAAGTGAGCCAGCAAATGAATAAACATTACGCAAGAATCATCAAATAACTATTCGCGTTATCAACGCCTGTAAAAAGAAAATAACGGCCCGCCGGGGACCCCTTCGAAAAAAGCCACTGAAATCGCAAAATAAACAAACTATAAAACTTTAATGCGCCGTGGCCAATGCGCGCGGCCACCATTTATCCCATAAAACTCGTCTCTCCGCAATACCAGCAGCAGAAAGCGCACAATCAGCGCACAAGACCAGAAGTTTTTTTCGACGGGCGCGCGCCGAATAAATTATCTCAATCCCACTTTCAGCCGTCATTTATACGCCATATATACATATATTTCTCCGGCCATTCGCGTCGCGCGTCCTTTCTCTCCTCTCGCTTTTATAAAAGCAGCAGCGACTGTGCGCAGCACAGTGGCACAGCCAGAAGTAAAGAGAGATGGGAGAACGAGAAAGAGAGTTAAAAACCGGTAGCCCAATCCAGCGAGCGCCTCTATTTTTAGAGAGCCGTGCGCGCGCGCGCCTGTGAGCGGGACTCGCGTGGGCGGGTTCTGGACACATCAACGACTTACGACTCAACTCTCGAGAGCAGTGTACTCGCGTGCAACATGTATATTGCATTCACGCGTATGCTTCTTATCGTTTTCCGCGCATCGGCGTGACGGGAGAAGAAAGTACTTCCCCTTCTTTGGCACTGTACATTGGCTTTGCGAAGAGAAGTCTGTGCGCTAGGATAAACATCATCCTGCAGCAGCCCCGCGATTTTTATGCGTCTTGCGTTTTTTGGGCGGTAGCACGAGAGGGTAATCGGAGAGGGAATGAGATTAGCGGTGAATCTCGCGGAGATCGTATACACGTGTGACGACAGCTCTTCACTATCGCACGCAATTCCGCGTAACGCTAATCTAATCTATAACTGCGAAGAAGACAGAAGCTTGGGATCACCTCACCTACACTTCCGCACGATCAGCGCAATCGCATCCTCGCGATAAGACACCGAGGCTCGTACTGCGTTTACCAGGCAGTTTTAGACCTCTCCCGAAAGCTGACCTGCGAGCAGGTCCGAACTGGTTTCTCCTTGGATGCACTTGCATACGCCTCCAATACGCGCGCTCGAAAAAGGGGGAATAAGAGCTGGAGAGAGAAAAAAAGCACACTCGCAGTATGCGGCTTTAGTAACGAGGTTAACGACAGGAGCCAGCGCTTGCACAGAGACAATACAGAGCGCGACTACGCGCGAGCGAGCGGGGCGCATAGGCTCGTCGTCGTCGCGCCGCCTCGGTAGTTGACGCTATTGTGCCGTCTCTTTAGGCTCGCTTTCAGGCCAAGTGCAATAATGAAAGCCCATTCCATCGCCAGCTAAATGAAAACTCATTCTCTCTCTCTCTCTCTCTCTCTCTCTCTCTCTCTCTCTCTCTCTCTCTCTCTCTCTCTCTCTCTCTCTCTCTCTCTCTCTCTCTCTCTCTGAAGCTTCTTTTCGTTCGTTTGTTTCGCGATACGTTTTTTTATTGTTTCCTCTGTCCGCACGCGCGCGCGCACTGCTTCTTTTTTGGCTCGTTCGAGTTTTATTATCCTAGGGGACTTTAATGCGTAATGCAATTAACAATCAAGCAAGAAGGCGCAGCAGCAGCTTGCTCTCTTGAAAATAGCGGCGACTCATCATCGGCTCGCGAGTACTCTCGTATATTTAAACACGCGTATTTGTCAACGACCCCGGAGTGTATATATAATATAATATATGTCGTTGTATCGAGAGGAGCATTATCGAGCTCTTATCTCGGCGGTGCGTTCACCTGCGTTCGCACTGGTCATTCTTTAAATTGTCGGTGCGGCAGATATAACCGCGCACAGAACGAAGCTCAATACGTAGACAGACGATAATTGGTTCACATGGGCACACGTTTAATCTACTGTTACTTGGGGTATAGGCGTATATAGAATTTTTAATGGCTATTAGTCACCTGCCGGAAAGTGCAGCCAAACAGGCTCTGACATAGACCTATAACTTTCTACAGGTTCTTCTGCGACTGACTCATATAGAATCTTGCGAAGCGGAAGAACTCTATGAGTATTTTGAAATTCAGCAACAAGGTTCAACGATGATACGTTTTACGTTATACTGGAGTAAATTGCATAAAAGAGAATATTGAAAAGTTTAAACTGCGCAGAAGTAAAAACAAAATTGGTGTAAAATCATATCGATCCAAAGGTCCTTTCACTTTCATAGATCATTTTATCAATTACCAGCTCCACTTTGTAATTAAAAGTACATGAAAAATGTGCAAATAACAGTCTAAAATGGCATAACCAAAAATACGCATTACCCGGACAATTTGAAATTTTCAAAGACATAACTTAGTTGTAGTCGCAAGCTGCGTCGAGCCAAACCAGTTTACTCGCGAACGAGAAAATTCATGTTTGCGCAGAACAGGAAAGCCTAAAACACGCGTAAGTACATCATGGTGCAACCGCCGCAGGTGTTAAATCATCGAGGGGGGAAAACAAGTGATAAGTACCCGCACTGGCAACTGACGATTTTCACTCATTGACAGCGCACGAATTATATCCGCATACAGGGTTATAAGCAGCGGTATACGCGCAACACACGCTCACTTGTCCGGAGAAGCCAAGTGTGCGTGAAAGGTGGTTCTTTCCGTGAAACAGACACTGCAGCGGTGGTGCGATCGACGCTTACGGTCACGAAGCGCAATTATTTTTCTGGGTAAATGGGTCTACGCTGCCCAATGTCGGAAAATATACTTTCGCTGTACACGACTGAGAGTTTCGCCTTGGAGCTGAATTTTCATGCGCTGTATAGGTCTGAGTGTGTTAGTACTTATACTTGCGCCAGCATAGCTCGCGGTTTTCGTCAGAACAAATGAAAGAAAAAACAAATTGCTGATAAGGACGTTGGCCTTAGAAGGTTGCCTGTGGTCGCGGAATGTTTGTGGCAGCAACGCTATCATAGACAAAAAAAATATTTTTCCTTCTGCATAATATGTGTATTAACAAAATAGACGTGGATTATCGATTGTTTTTAATGAAAATACCCGACTTATGTCCGTACACGCAGGGAATCGCTGTTATTTTCACAGGTGAAAATAACAGTGTTGTGAGATTTTGAATAAAGGATTACTTGTCCGATTTGATACAAAGAGCGTTCTTAATGTATATGCGAATTATTAATATCAACAACGAGCTTTGTGTTACATCCGTTTCTGAACTATTTCCATTGCGGTACGTCGTTTTGATCAGTGTCCACGAATTACGCAAGCGAATGTCATACGCGATAACTTTATGTGATTCACGTCAAACTATCCCGTCTCGCGGAAAAGTACGGTCGCGCAGCGAAATCTCATCTTTGGGAACGGCTCTATATTTAGATCACTGAAAAAAAATAACTGCAGGAGATCGAGCGTAAAACCAGAGTGGAACGCAAAAAGCATGTCTTTGACTTCATATTATATACCGTCCTCACTGGTGCAACGACTTCTCGATATTAAATGTGCACGTTCCTACGTATACGCGCGCGTTATAATACAGAGAACAGTGGCGTCATGCGTTTCCTGGCGGCGATTCTCAGTCACCGTGATTATGCATCGCGATGAGGAGAGCTCCGCGCTTTATTACGGCGAAACCGGGCCGCGCAATTATGCAGCGCGTGCGCCGGAAATCCCGCTGGGCCACAGAAGTAAATCGCGAGTCAAAGAAAGTAATTGTTTGCGTTTCTGATGCGACACGCGCGTAATTCTTCAGCGGCCGGCTAATTGGCGGGCGCGCACGTAAGACACGATTGCCACTTTTTCTCGAGACGATGGGGGAGTGCGGATAGCAGGCGATCGCGAAATGTTGCTTAATGCGCGCAACTTTGATGTCCAGGGTGGATGGCACAACGTGTAATCTTTCGCATACGTGTCGCAATCTGAAGAAAGCGCGATTCACACGCAAATTGAGTTAGTGGAATCGTTTAATTTCAGAAGCTTAAATCAGTGAATACAGGAATTCATAGAGATAAGCAACTGAGAGTAATATCAATCGCCAGTAAGATTAATAATCGAAAGCAGCTTTCTGGAACAAGACAATACATGCAGGCATTTAACCTCGGCTGCATGAACGGACTCACGACTTCATCAAAACCGCAGCAGGTACATTGAGTTCAGAGCAAAAAATGCCAATTTTTTCCAGCGAAACCAGTAAAAGCCTGCAGCTTGGACAATAGAGCCGTACACAAACGATGAATCACACACTCGGTCTCCCCTCGCGCTACAGCGCGTTGTGAAATCCTACCTTCATGAGACATACCCGGCTACTCCCAGCTCGCATAGGTATACCAAATGAAACTCTCACTTGCACTCTCGCTGTGCGCGCGCAATAATTCCTCTCTCGTTGTAAAAGAATACGGATGAAGAAAAAAAGGGGGCCAGAGCGAAGAGAGAGAGAGAGAGAGAGTCTAGAATATGAGATGGTCGGCCAATGGCGAGTCGAACTCGCGAGCTCGCGCTACCGAAGCGAACCAATGACCGCTCGGTCCCGCTTTCTTACCCTTCGATTGGTCCACGATGCGACGATGAGTCACCTGCGACGCAGATAACGGGCTCTGCTTTGAGATGGATTTTATTTTCATGCATATTTGTTGCAGACCTTCGGAGCCAGATTTTTTAGACACAACTTTCCGAGATTCGGATGGTGTACGTGGTCTGCGTCTCGCAAGACTCATATGGACGCCTACTGTAGCATTAATACTCGCTGGAGTGCTTTCGGATTCGTCAGAGGTTGCATCCGCTGATCATCGTTGAGGAATATAAATGCACGCATTAATATTTCTTATTTGTGGCACGGGAAAAGTGAATAAGCCATCGGTACCTGCATGAGTCACTCGAGTTGCTCATGTACAACTTGTCGAATAATTAAATTGGTCCCTAATAAAAATTACAAAATTCAATGCAACGCCATAATGTAAATAGGGCGAGAGAAGCAGCATCAGTTAAATTAAAATTTATCTCTTCGCGGCAGGGCCAACACTACTGGTAGCTCGATCAATATTAATGCTCCAGCCAGAGCGATGAATATGCTGGTATCACTAGCCGACTCCTTCTCTTTTCTTCGAAATTCCTGCAGCCTGACGATTCCGCAAAACACACCCATAGCAAGTTACCGTAAAAGCGATAAACCCAGCATACTCCGAAGCTCTGCGCCTAATCAACCAGTGGACCCATGATTTTTCGCTTCCCGCGGCGCGTAAATATATACGTCCTCCAATCCCTGCAGTCGGTCGGTCGGTCGATTATTCGCCGACGCGGGAATGTGTCTGCGCGATGGGGAACACAGATCGAGCGTTTTAATTTCGAAAAAAAGATGACAAGAGCAGAGCGGAGAAAAAGGGAATGGCGGCGAGCAGCAGATGTTGGGCAGAAAGACGGTGAATCATCCGATTTTTCGTTAGCTCTCGCTCTTGAGAAAGAGAGGGAGAGAACAGGTTAGCCATCGGGGTTCCGGCGTCGAAGCGAACCGAACGGTCGGCAGATCCCCGACGGTGTTTATAGCTTCGGGATATTATCGGCACTGTGTGCGTATAGCCTCTGGGTATCACCGATATACGCAGGCGCGCAAGTGTGCGCAGGAGGAACGAAAAGGAAGTCGCCGAGGGGGAGAGCGCATAGATATGTCGGCTCGCTCGAGACTCGCTGTGTGTATATACCTATATAAACGAGCACGTGCGAGCCGTGGAAGTCCGTTGGAAGCGAGCGATGAGTCACCCGCACCGGGGGAGAAGAGCGAATTAACGAAGAAGACGTTGCCGCGCTCTTACCGCATATCGCATAACCTCGTTAAACGCTTGTTTCTCGTTCGGTGCACCGTACGGACGAGCACGCGATATACTTCCGCTCCTGAATCAGGCGCAGGTACATTGCGATACTACGACCCCAGCGGCCAGTCGTTTGTCTGCTCAGAAAGAGGGATGGCAGTGGATAAGAATTCGATAGATTTGTGGGCTACGAGTATAAGGCTTGGATTTATGTTTCCTTTTTTATTTTTTTGAAGACTCGAGGTTCGGAGTTCTATTTTTGTACCCGACGATCAGTATATTTCTCTCAACTACGCGGGAGGATTCCAGTTGCGTAACTGACACTTTGACCTCATTCGAGTATTGGTGAGACGTGAGTCATATACGAGTTCATGATTTATCGACTCTCCCATACTGGTTGTCCGGTATTGAAAAGGATAAAAATATACATTTTTTGTATTCTATTTTATTTCGATTATTTCGCGCTGATATTCCGATAAAAGAACGTTCCATAATTAAAACATTGAGATAACCGTAATACCCGGCCGTAAGAAAAATATTGACGCATCCATTATTCAACGCGCTCGCATTATCATTCGGCTCGTGTTTCAAATCAAATCAGGCAGACCGTAACAAAAAAGCGCGCACTATTTTCAAACGCAGTATCTCCCGTCGGCGCGCACTTAAACGCACATTCGCTCCGGTTATAAACGTCCAGTTTTACCGATCATCGCCGAGTATAAATGCGGCGCATCGCGGCTCTCTACGGAGCTTTCAATGCGACTGCACACTGCAATAATCTTATCTGTTCTCTCGGCGCACTTTCGACATCGCGCGAGCTGCGCCAGTCGACACACGTCACTCTCATTTATATACTGCAGTCGGCCGATGTTCCATCCGATGAATCGCGTCGCGCCTCGAGTCTCGAGCCTCGTAAAAATCATAAAACCATTCTCTGATTCTGATGTCTCTCGCACGTCGCGCGCGTCCTTCGATAAGAGCGAGAATCGAGATGATTGCCGCGGCGCGCGCTGCATTTCGACTTCTAAACAGTCCTGAGCAAAAAGTGGGTCACGATGAGTTTTGCGACGCACTGCGTTCGTTGTCGGTGGAGCGCAGAATCGTTGAATTTTACGAGATTGCTCCGCCGAGCTGCGGTTTCTGGCGCAGAGTACGCTTACGCGCGGATGAGTGTGTAATGTGTGTATAAAGCGATAAACGCGCCAATCGATTCGCGCGGTGAAAAGTAGGCTGCGTTTAATAATTTCGTGATAGATCAAAGGGAGCTGCAGTGAGCACGTCTTGAAACAGTGGTATGATTTATATAACAGTTTACAATTGATAGGAATTCGGTGATGCAATAAATCAATTTTCGAGCGATGACAAGACCATCACCTTCTCCAAGTCGTTAATTCGAAAGGAACTTGCAGGTCACGGAGAACTACTACAAACTCGAAGAAAGAAGATGAAAGCGCGAAGATTCATTACGAGAGTTACAACAGAAGCTTACGAGCCCTTGTAGCCCATAAAGCATCGCGGGCAGGGTTTTCCGCACGTTCAACAAGTTGGAGCTGTCCGCTCCGTCTCTCTTACTCCTCCCAGCGTCGTTACAAGTACGACGACGACGTGCGCCTCAATCGCGTATACGGAGGGGGAGAAGGTCAAGGGAAGTTCGATTCTGTAAACGAAATGAATATCGACGCCCAATTGATAATAATTGAGTGCATAATCAGTCGTATTAGCAGTACAAAGTTCTTCAGCATAATGTTGTTAAGAAATAATGTCCTACATCTTATTGAAATTTTATTTCACGAATCAGCGTCGAAATGAATTACATGAAATCTTCTCAATACAATTAATGAAAGACCCATCTGTTGCTCAACAGCGCAGCAACGCGATGCCGAAGAAGAACGAACGACGGGCGGACAGACCGTCGCCAGACAGACCGACGCCAGTCAGACGGTTGGGAGAGAGGGACGAGTTTTTTTCGCTCTGGGCCCACCACTCGCTCGAATCGTCCGGCTCTCTCTAAACACGAAACTTTTTATACACGCTGCACTACAGCCGAAGCCCGAGATTTTGTAATTCTTGTTACGGGAGAGACCGGGTCCCCTATATATTCCAGAAACGCACAAGCGCGAGACACAACGCCAAGAGAAGATGGGTTCTCGAATTCACTGAAAATATTATTGGTTCTGTATAGTTCACTGCAGAGATTCGCCTCTCTCGAGTCGAGCGGTATCTATACTTTGGAATGGTATTTTATTCGCACGACGCAATCGTCGGCAGATAGCTTGATACGGGGATGAGCAATTTGTTTTTTACGCAACTCGAATATACAAAAAGCTTATACACCGGGCTTGACAAGTAAAAATTGGATTATCATTCTTCGAATGCAATTCATCGACAATGAAGTACCGCGAAAACCTTTTACAGTATACGTGCTTGCATAAAGTAGCATTTATGCCAAAACGCATGTATCATTTCGCGTAACGTGCGTGCAAAAAATAAATTACAGCGTTGTATTTCAAAGAGTATATGGCGCAAAAAGCGTAATTGTATCGCAATCGAAAGCGTGCGTTTTTTCAGAGAACCTGAAATACCTGTCTTTATAATTTGCGATACATACGATGTCGATTGATAAAAAAAGAATAAGCCTCAATGTCATTTCATCACTTACGCCCTTTTGAGATTCGTAGTTCAATAAATCAAAATGATTCTCCGAGGAAAGAAATATATCTACCGGTTCAAAGCAACAATGTTAATTTCCGTAGACCGAGCTACCGAATTGTTGCGCGTCGAAAGTATTATCCTATTCCGACAACAGGGAAAAAATCGGCGGCGCCCCGCTGCGAGCGCATCGTTCCTTTCCCATGGAAATTCGTTTTCCTCTCCCCAAGGTGCACCTCCTTTACACTTTTTTTTGCACTGCGCCCGCATAGAATAAGAAAACAGCTGCACGTGCGCGTTGGTCTGTACCTATGAGTATAGCAGGCTTCGGCCCGTCTCTCGTCGTGCGGCGCTTTTTTTCTTCTGTACACACATCCGAAAGGGGCCCAAATCGCTTACGAGAGATAGAGGTGTATATATGTATATAAGCATCATCAATACATTCGCGGGCATTCAAGGTCGGAGCACGACGTCACGGGGAGAAAGACATGGCAAATAACGCGGGGGTGACGAGGGCTAGACCGTCGCAGTTTCCACACGATATTTCGGAAAAGTCGTGGAGACTTTTTTTGTACACGTCTAGCCTCGAGACCCATCTGAATAGGTAAGCAAGCAGTAGTGGGGGCCAGAGCGAGAGAGCAGGAGATAAAAGGGAGGGAAAGGGAGCGTCGGCGTAGCAGCACAGCGTTCGACCTAAGCTGGACCTGCTGGAACCTGTTTCAACTCGCAGGTGCATTGTCGACTAGTATGGGTTTCTCTCGAGCGAGCGAGCGAGAGGTGGGGAGGCAGACGCAAAGAAGAAAATAATGTATGGGGGCGAACGCAGAGCGACGGGGGAACGCGAGTGAGAGCGAACGAGAGAAAGAAAAAAAGGGGACAAAGGAAGGCGGATAAGTCTATTGCATCGCCCGTCGAAGATTGCCTCTCGCGCTGAATTCGAGGCTCGAGTTGCGCTCCACCTCGCTATATTTTCTGCGCTCCTCCGTTTTTCAGTTTTTATTTTCTGTTCCGTCTGTCCTTTTTTGCGGCTGTATCTAGCTTAGGTCAGGTTTTGCGCTGTACCGTATCGTGATGTGCGTGCTACCGAAAGGAGAGCAAGCTGCGAATTGGCAACACGCTTCGCTGAATTCGCGTTTCGACAAGTCGCACTCGCTATCGTGACGTTATTTGGAAATTAGTAATTTCGCTGGAGTACGCTCGTATCTCCGAGATTGACACCTGCTTATGAAAATTATTTATTCTATTACAGCTTGTTAAAGTGCTTAGCGCGAATTTTAAAATATTGACATAAAAATAAAGAATGAGTAAACCCCGTAGGACTTTATAAATAAAATTATATTTTTAGTTTGCAAATACCATTAATCACTTTTATTTTCATCCGTTGGATACAGGTATATTCAAAGCGCAAGTGGCGTTCAGTTGTAGGGACCGTATAATACTTTTTATATTCCTCAGTTTTTCCATAAGAAAGGGATAGCCCGATTTTCCCATCGTAAAATATTCCATGATGTCCCTTTAAGAATACTACACCCTGCCGAGACTGTAGAAAGACCCGTCTGGCTCGACGAAACTGAAAACTACGCAGTTAGCTCTCCGTGGGTGCATCGTCAGCGTGTTTATCCCATTTTTTATTTTCCTCAAAATCTGTCTCCGTTCACGACGACAGATGCTCGCGTACTTCTGTGTGGAGGTGACCTAAAAACACTGACCAACGCTAACGGGATCTTAACGTCGACTCATCGGGATTTTTTTTTACCCAAATAAACATAAGATATATCGCCTATTCCCGTCCACTCGAAAACACCTGTAACACTGATACTAACCTGTTTCAAATAAAAATCCCTCTACTAACGGTAGTGTATAGTATTTTGAATGGCATCGTATTTTTCGTTAAAACAATAGTGAATATTTTCGTTCAGTGATTACCAATTATTGTGCGATATTCTGCCCCGATAAAATATTGATCGGAAAAAGAGTATCCTCTGGCGCTGCAGATTAGTATCTATATATAGAAAAGTCGTAAAATGTGCGTGTGTATTTCGTTGCGAAAGAGGCGCAAAGAAACGAGATAAGAAAAATCGTCAAAGTCTGCGGGGGCTGACCTCAACCGAAGAGAGGCCACAAAGGCATGAGGGAAGGAGGAACCAACACGCCGAGAAGGATCGAATAGCTACAGGCAAGATCTCGGGGGGCATGCAAAGAAGGACCAAAGGCGTCACATTTGGCGTAGGAGCAGCACGCTCGATTTTTTCGGGATTTTGTGAAAAGAGCCGGCCGGCGTAGCACGCACGCGCGTGTGTGTACAGTGTGTGCAAGTTGCCCCAGACCATAACAAACGGCAACGGGTCTCTTTCTCTCCGTCTCTCTTGCTCTGGTGGCGCGCGATGGGCCTTGAAAACTGGTATCGCGCTCTCTTCTTTCTCCTTCTTGCTCCCTCCTTCTCGTGTATCTTTATGGGATCTTCGAACGGAGCAACACACGGACAAAGGGGGAGAGAAGGAGGCTTGGGTTTCTTGGAATTAAACGAGGTTTTCTCAGAGTTTTCGGTCCCTTTCTACGAATAGAATATCCCGGCAGCTCTAGCTCGTAACCTGCTGTATTTTATAAGCGGCCGTCACACTTCCTTGCGGGCTGATTCTTGAGAGTTCCTTGGGCTTCACGTACGCGCAGGTGCACGTGTCTGCCTAGGCTATTGTTATGCGAGCACGGAGTGGATGGCACAAAAGATTTTCTATTCGCCGATTTTTCGATCTTATTGAGGAAAATTGCAGGAAGTTCTGTTTCGAGAGATGGGAGGAGAAATTTTCGTGTTCAGTCAGCTGGAAAATCAGATCGAGTATGTGACTGGAACATCTTAAGATTATGATGCAAAATAATAAGCTGATCACTCTGTACCAGCACGTCGTGACATAAGTGAGAAATCGCGTGAACGACGAATTACCGACGTGCGAGTGTCTCTGCCATCGAGAAATAGGTTTCTACAAAAAAAATGATCGACTTCTACAATAATATAAAACGCACCTAATACTCCAAAGCTCGCAAATAATCAATTAAAAGAGCACGTTCCCAGCTCTTCGGAAACTACAACCCACCTCGCGGAATCCACGTTTTGGCCTCGTTCTTCATGTTCGACGGTTCCCAAGTTCTCTTTCACCGAAATAGCTGCTGCCGCGCGTTTTCTTTGGTGTTTGGCCGAGTGAAATCGAAAGTAATTCTCCAAGCCAGCAAAAAACGCACGCACATTTACATGCGCGCACTTGGCAAGAAAGTGTGTAATGATCGAATTATGGAAGCGGGCGCAAATTCGACGAGGAATTAGACCATAGAGCGAAAGAAACCGAGAGCGGGCCCGAAGAACGATGGTTAGCGTAGGAGGTTACCCGCGTTAAGCTAATCACTGTAATTTGCTTATGGGAGCCATCGCTGGCGAGGGAGGAAGGAAGGAAGAAGGGAAGAAAGAAAGGAAAGAAGAAAAGGCGAAGAACGAGAACTCGAGGCGTAGGTGGTCGGTGCATTTTAATAAAAGTCCGTTCTGGACGGCCGATTCTTCGCCGGCAACGATACGCTCGGGGCTGTTTGTGGGAGTAACGTGTACCGCGGTGCATGGGAAATGGCTCGGAGCGCGAAACCAAGGGCTCATCGAGCGCGTAATTGCCGGACGAACGGAGGAGATTATGGGAAACCGAAAATGATGATCAATTATTCTAACCTTTGTCAACACATTGTTCTGCTTTTTGAGTTGCGGAGGTGGCTTTTGTCATGCAAAAAGTACCGGAATAAGGAGGGTAGTAGAGCATCATAATGAGTTTTGGTATTCTGTTTACGGTGTATAAACATTGTGTTTAAGCAGTGCTCGCAAGAAATAACCGGCCGTTTACCGCGTTTGCTCTTTAAAAATTAAAATTGAAAACCACACTCACCCTTTTCTCAAAGACTATTCGAGACGCAGAAATACGTTGTGCATTTCCGTTTGCACAGCATACAAATGGCCACATTTTCAAGAACGCTCAAGTTAAATCAGTTTTGGAATTAATCGTCCGACCTGTGGACCCACGTTCACCGAGGCTAAGAATCCTCGCGCAAAAGAAAAACGATTCAGCTGATATTACCGATCTCTATCTCTTCGTTTTACTTTATAACCCCGGCTTACTTACACCCAAGCAAAAATACTCCTGGCAACTGATGGCTTTTTTGTAATCTCCCGCATATTCTTATAAACAAACCCTAACCAACGCGACGTTGCGCTGCACAGACATCGAGATTCTGCGAAATCAACATAGCGGAGCTGTTTACTCATCGCGCGAGGGTCCTCCTCATGGGCTTTCACGAGACGCCCTTTGTAGTATCCCACTCTCGGGGGCCTTTATCTATGCAAAAGCCGCGCGCGCGCGCTTTATTCGTGTGAACCGCGGAAAGATAAGCCGGCTGGCGACGAAAGACGCTCTTTTGGTTTTGTGCCTGTATATACACGCGAACGCAAACGGAATGCTTAATTACGCGTTTACGAGCGGCGCCGAGCGCCGTACAACAAGTTGTTTTTCTTTTCTCTGGCGCGAGAGCGAGCCGGATAACTTTATGCAAAGCAGTTATCTGCGTTGTAAAGCGTAAGGAACAACTGTATTCAGGTGAAAGTGCCGTGATATGTGACCTTGCTGGCCGAGTTCGTCGCTTTGTCGAATCTGGTACTTATAAACTTTTTTACTGGACGCGTTATTCTGGGCTCGAGATAGCGTGCTTGTTGGTGATTCAACTTTGTTTCTAAACATTTTAATCCGATAGCGTGAAAGGTATTTTTTTTACACTAAAACTAGCAGCTCACTCAAAATAATTCATCTTGAATATTTCAGTATCGAAGTGTGTGTATGTGTGTGTGTGTGTGTGTGTGTGTGTGTGTGTGTGTGTGTGTGTGTCTATATATATATATATATATATATATATATATATATATAATATATATATATATATATATATATATATATATATATATATATATATATATATATATATATATATATATATATATCAAAGATATATCGCGCGGCACTTATCGCTTCTGTTTATTTTCCTTCTCAAAATGAATTCATATTCGCCACTACGTGGGTGCGCTTCTCGAGCGACGACAGCGTCGCCGCTGACTACATACTCTCCGGACGAGTGAGCGCGTCGCCCGTCATCTATAAGGGGTTAATGTTTGATTGTGCAGGCGTCTTATTGAGAGTAGCGACAGCCGTTGTCGCCGTCGTCGGAGAGTGCTTTTACTGGATCTCGAGACAATGAGTCGGCGAAACACGCGCGAGGCGAGACGAGACGAGAGGCGGGCTTCTGAATCATTTCCAAACGATATTATTAATTCGTCCCTTTTGCGGATATTGCGGAAATGGCGGAGCCAGGAGCGAGAGACGCATACACTTGAGAGTTAATTTTCACGTCTCGAAAAAGACGCGAGAGCGCCGCCAGCGAAGCGTGACGAGGCGGAGTTCGGTGTTGTTAATGGATGCACTTGAAGGAGGATCCAGTGTTGGTTCAAATATTAAGCGTTTTTGTTTTAAAGAGCCATACGCGTGAAGTACGGGAGCAGCGAAATATTGAAATCGAGGTTGTAAGTATACATCAGTATAAAGAAATAATATACTGTGAGTATATCTTACAGTATTATTTAGACTCCGCTAACTGACATGAAAAATCTGAATAAGATGCCTATATGCTTCAAGCGAACTTAGATTGTCATTTTTCTCACCGGGAAGATAATAAGTACTCGTTGAAATCTATAGACAGCAAAGAAGCGCGCAATCCAAGAAGACAGACAAGGAAACAATATCTCAACCAAAGGTAGATGACCCAGACGCGTTTGCACGCACGATGACTAAGAGCTGCAACACGTGGAGAGAGAGAGAGAGAGAGAGAGAGAGAGAGGACAAAACGGCGCCGAGGAAGGGGTGGCTCGGGCTTCCTGCGCGTCGAAAAGACACCGAGTATGGCGCAATGCAACAACCACCGTCAGGTTAGACCCCAGCCCGATGACTCATCTAGTCGGGCACGATACAGGCTTCTCTCGAGAATTCCCAGACGGTTCGCGCGAACCCCGAGTCTTCCACATGCGTAACGCTCATGTGAGCCACCTGTAACGCGCGTGTGTGTGAGCTGTGTAGGTAGTCGAGAGTGCGGAAAGAAACCGAGCAATTTGCATTCCAATGGCTCTGCTGATCCGGTAGCAGGTTTCAGAATTTTTTTTTCACCAAACTGCTCTGATGAGGATGGATAAATATAGATCCGTAAACGTTCATAACGAGCTTGCAGAGCATTTTTAAATCCCGCCGAGGTTGAGTCATCTAGCTGTGCGTTAAAATTCTGATGCGTGATCGCTATATTGTGCCTACAAGTCTGTGCTTCGCGAAATTCAACGTTTCATCGTCTGTTTCATGTCTTCAAAACATTCGCCCCTCCCGTTTCTCGTGCTCATCAGCCGGGACCATCTAACCTTGTTAGTATGTGTGCGCTTGCCGACACGTTTGCGCACATTGCGAACTATCGCTAATTGCACCAGGCGCACCTTGTGCCCAGCGTTGTGTCTTCAAAAACAGCGGCTTTACTACACTGTTGCGGCTTGTTGCTTCGCACGCGTTATACAGTCGCCCAAAAGAAGTTTCCGGGGAGGGCGAGAAACCTCTAAAAGTGCACCCTTCGGAGAGTCGCCGCGCGACAGGTGCGTGCGTAACCGAGTCTCGCCGATTTTTATCGCGTACCCTTATCGCGCACCCTTATCGCGCTTGCTGTTATAAATTAACCGTGACTCTGATTTTAACGACGTAGGCACAGTGTTGACACGACGAATTTTGACAATTATTTTTGAACCATCAAAGTGATGTATTTTTGGCTAAATTTCGTGATTAATAAAACGTGCCTCCATTCATAAGCGAGACTTTTGTTGGAGCTTACTTTAGCTGCGAGCGCGCGGGCAATGATTGATGTCGCACTATCGATCGTTCAATCAATAAGCCGTCGTCAAATTGGCCCGGCCGCGTGAAAACGAATACGTCAGTTTTCTTAATTCCTGGCAGTAAACTCGGATAAACACAGCCATCTCTCTCCCCCTACCTCTCCGCCCCATTTTGGGCGACGGACGTCTCATTCAGCGCGCCCTACTTACCAGCCGTGGTCCGTAAGTGTATCCCGATCATCGATATTCAACCAAACCCCCGGCTCTGGCTGCGCGGGCGCAAAACCGGGAAGAACGGTCCAGCAGTCATTCAACAATGTCAGCCGGCATGCGCTACGGTGGCTATACGGGGTGTCCGGAGGGTATAAATGAAATGCATTTTGAATCGACGGCCCTCGTGGGCTATTAATACTGCTATGACAGCTTGACTAATGATACCGCGGCTTTGACATTACGAGATTAAAATCCTGCGAAAAAATGAAAAAAGCGTGTAGCGACGAGAGCGTGAGGGTGAGGCGCTGCGTGGGCGAGATATCTTTGTGGCGAAGGAGCGAGGCTCGAGATGCGATTAAGTACACGAGAGCCCGGGTGAAATGTCATTTGTTTTCGTTACGCGCGAGAAAGATCCTTGGATAGAAGCGGCGGAGAGCTTGAACATTCGGATAAAAGCACTCGAGGGAGTACAATAATGTATCACTTATTTCGTGGATTCATTTTATTGTGCGTTTAGGTGAATCCACGTGCGTACCCCAGAAGATCTTCACGAATTAAAAAAACTACGTTTTTTAGGACGAACAATTTTTCTCTTGAATCATTTTAATGCACTTTTCAGCCATTACTCAGCTTTATTGAAATTTACCCCTATGATAATCATTATGAATGTCAACTGATAAATTGCAAAGCCCTATCTCGCATGCCAGTCTCGCAGCGTGCGTATGCATGCTCCCCGGACAATTTTTCTCCATATTCGGAGCGCGACGATTCCATTCATCGCGAGTGCGCTCTATCAGTTATTATTTACGAGACTGTCCGCTTTGAAAGTGTCACCGCGAGAGCTCGTTCATAAGGCAAACAGCAATAAAATGGCATAGTCGCGCCAAATGGAAAAACAAACTCGATCGGCTGACTCGGAAGCCCATAAAACTTAAACGAACGCATCCATCGCTGTGACCCGGCGTTGCATCCAAACGGGCGAATTTAGCGCGCAAACGCGTCCTCATATATATTCCCGATGCGAGCATTTCACTCAATATACATGCATGCGCGCGTGCTCTGAGCCGCACGTATACCTATATAGCCGCCGAGCACGTAATGCCGAAACTGTCCGCTGGACGCATAGTGCGAGCCGTTCTGCTGCAGATATGCATTTTTTATACGCCCGTAATTCCGATGGGATTTTCATCGGGTGGCTGTTTTCACCTGGCCGAGAGCGAAATGCAACGAGGTTTTTTCCAGCCGACGAGCCGCGGGTAATGGGGGAAAATGAAACACGCGTGGAAGAATTACGAGGCGCGTGCGAGGTTCGCGCGCCGCATAATGCGCCTGCCCCCTTTCAAAATGTAAGGCCCCTCTAGGGTGCTATCGGAATTGCAGTATAGGTGCGCGGTGATGTATTCAGTTAAAGTTGAATTACACGCGCGTGAGTTCGATTTGATGGATTTTCGCGTGATTATACCAGCCCGTTCGGTTGATTCTTTTGACACGTTCTCTGATAGCGTCGAGTATTTTTTCCCGATTTTTTTTTATCCCGATTGCGTTGGTGCAGTCTCAATGCTGCTAAACGAGGGTTGCAGGCTTCGCTAATTTTTCCAAGCTGCAGCTTCTTTTTTTAACGTAATGACCGGCCGAGCTTTGTGTATAAACAGGCCTGCCTTCGCTCGAATTTCCAGAGGTAAAGCGAGCCATTACACTAGCCATTGCGTTTTGTTTCGCACAGGCGCGCTTAATTTTGGCAGTTTTCGACGCTAACAAGAGCATCCCTCCCTCACACCATATAATTTTAATTGCAGTCTGTTACAAAAGCCGCCTACATGCAGGATGCGCGCTGCTGCTCTGATGTACAATCATTCCAGCAAATTTTCTTTTATTAACTCCGAGCGTTTTTTGCCCGCGCGCGTTTTTTTACGCACTACAGCACACTCTTTTTACAGAGCGCCCTTGAAAATTTTTTTTCTCGACTCTTTACGTGGCCATTTACGGTGACTAGTCTAACGAAAGTCGCTTTGTGCATCGGTGAATAAAGTGAAACGGTAACATAATTATACATTTTCACGAAAATGGTTTTTTCCAGAATTTAATTCTCGTGTTCGAAAAAATGCATATTCCACGAAAGATATAGGAAGTAACTACGACTGAAATATCTCACTCCAATTAAATTCTCGCTCAGAAAGCAACGCTTATACATTCTTAATTAAAATTTCTGCATTTCCCAATCTAGCTGGTTCTGTCAAAATCGAACAAGGAACCAATACCTATGCAAAAATTTGTTGCAGTTTTATCAGGCTTTCGCAACGAGACTCGAAAAACACCTGCACCAGCGAGTAAAGCGAAACCGCGTTTCCAGTTACAGGTATACTAACTCGTTATCACGGATTAAATTTGATCTGCATATCCATCTCTCGCCCCCGAAATCATTGACGAAGCGTTCAACAAGCCCGCCGGCTAAAGGGTCACAGTGCACATGCATATGCACTGCAGTAACGAAAAAAACACCTCCGCAAATATCCCGCGAAACGGAAGACCCCCGCGCGTAGTTACATAGAACGCTTAATTGACTCGCGGTAATGAAGCTCGTTGCAGCAGCGTGTGTCTACCCAGTGGCGCGTGATTTAATTTACACAAGATTACACGCGAATCGCTGTTGTTATATTATGCGGACCACGATTGTATCGGTTGGCGCAAAATCCCGCAAAAGCGCGGCGGGGAGAGCGTATACAGTGCATACCCTGTGGTTCTCGGAAAGGGCATACACGCGAATAGGGACTGGCGACGATATGGGATTTGGCAGTCGCGTGTATAGAGAGGCGTACGGAATTACTCACAGCTCATGATCACAATCAGCGGCCATTCAGAGAAACCACCCTCGCTTTCGCTCTGTCTCTCTTCGCCGCGTGTACCCGATGATCTCTGTGTGTTTTACTTTCCGTCCGAGAGAGCTTCGCCGTGGACGTCGCCGCCACGTGACCGCAATCACGATCCTGTTTGCGAGTACCTACTGTTTAAGGACTCCTGCGCAAACACAATATTTCGCGCGCTCGGGATCGCGTTTTTTCGACCGATTCTTTCTACGAAGATGCGAGAAGAGGCGCGTGCACGTTTGAGAAGTCTGCCTATTGTGCCGAGATGAGAGACGATTTTTTTATGAGTGTGCACTGGATATTGTCATAGACCAGCCTGATCGTGTGTGCAGGCACACGGAATCAGTCGTAGTAGCGCCAAGCCATAAACGTCGTATAAAACAAAAAAGCTTTGATCTACTTTTACCCCCAGCGCTCCAATTTCGCATTACTCTGAATCTCCGCATCGAGCCAGATTGTTCCACTTGTGCTATGACTGCTAATTTGTATACTTATTGTTATCTTTTGCATATGGATTCAATAATTTCTTAAACTAATTTTCATAAACCGGCAACAGCCAAAATTTTGAGTTCTCCAAGTGTCGTAACCACAAATATCCGAAAAGCACATTTCGAAACGATTATAGGGTCATAGTCGAGCTCGTAGCTTCGAATGTCCCCGGTATAATTCAACACGCGTGCTGCTCACTGCACACACACACGCGGGGGAATAATACGTGCGAGTGAAATAACGGTGAATGCCGGCGTCCCGAGACATTATGTTGAAGTGTCCAAGTGGCGCCATGCCGTTGTCGGATATCGCGCCTGCGACGTCCGGCGGCGGTGGCGACGAAGAAGAGGCTAGCTTCGCCTGTCCTCTATTCTATAAGGAACGTTGCGCCTCGTTCGTCGGCGTCGGAGATGCTCTTGAGAGCCGCCAGGAGCTGTCGCGCGGACGATTACGCTGCCTTTTTATGAATCGTTTCCTTGTATTTCGGCCAAGAGCGTTCTACCTGCTATAATTATATTTAACACACTTTTTTCGTCGCCGCTAGACAATTTCTGCCGGGTTTTGTCCGAAACGTAAAAATACCAAGAATTAGTGTTTTTTTAGTATAGCCTGCGAAATAATAACGTCGACGTAACAACGAATTTAGAAACTAGGTATTTTTCTTCCTTTTCCAGCGGGTGAGTTCGTTGGAACTGAATACAACATTGTAGAAAAATTGACAAAAAACTCATCACTTATTTAAGAACGATACTTCGTAGAGGGTCTTTGCGCCTCACATCAATTAGTCGAGCTAATTTTTTATGTCGGCTATTTGCCGGGTCCGATTCTAAATACGAGCCAGCATCTAGTATACGTTTAGACGATTGAAAAAAAAACTATATTAACAATAGTACCTGAAAAATTAATCAACCATTAGTGAACGTGCTAAGTCCTGTTTTACGAATACAAAGTTGCGTAATGATAGCTTTTTCGAACGAATTTGAACCATGTTAATTACACATTTGTCTGTCACCAAGAAGTTAAGCATAAACGCCGCAATATAGTATGGAACACAAAACAGATGTAGTGCACCGAAACAACAAGAGCCTAATCGAACACCGATGTTTCACAATCTCCTCGAGGAAGTAAACTCAGGAGCGCAAAGTCTCAGCCGTGTATATATACTGGAGCGCGAGGAAATTGAAGGAATTGAATATTCATACGAGTCTCCGAGCTGCACCACCCTCACGTAAGGATGAATTCAATTATGCACGATGGCCCAGCTCCGTCAGTCTTGGGCCAATTTTACGCTTATTGGTATACGTAAATACGGATCGAAACGTATATACACACACGAGCACGCGCGCGATTATAATAGTATAAGTGTATACACAGTGTGCAGCGGCAAGTTTCCTCGGAGGATGACTAATCCCAGTGCGCGGCGCGTCTGCGCTCGAGATCAAGATGTTTGTGTGTGAAATTGAATTTCCGTTAGCGGCTTCCTACTGCACGCTCGAGGGAACACTCAATAACCGGGAGGGGGCTCTATGGGAGCGACGAAAACGACGCGGCGCGCGCGTTAATGCTGTTTGCGGCTAAGCGAGGCCCGAGCTTTCGCGAGAGATTCGAACGCGATTGTGCACGTGCTGTACGTGCAAAAGTTGCGAGACGCGCGCGGCGTTATATTGTTTCGTTGTTTCCGCTGCGGTTTGCTAAATTCGTGTTGATGAGATTCAAACTATTTCGTCGCCTCTCTCGGATATCTCTCGGAAATTTGCTGTTTGAATTATGCTTATACAATAACGAATTCATATTTCAATGATTTTCTCGCGTCTTATCTCGAGAGCACGCGCATGTATGTATAATTAAATGAAAGCCGTAAAAAGCCTGCAACTACGGCATAGAAAAATATCTCGGCCGCCTATCAGCTGCGGCCCCGGTACGAGATTAAACTCTGCCTTTTCACTGTATACGCGCAGTAGCTCTCGGACCTCGAGTGGCTCTCCGCTGCCGCCAGATAAAATTTCCTCGGTTTTCCAAAGCGACTTTTACGATCGCCGAAACGGCAATCTTGACAATCCGCCGTAAAAACTTGCAAGCGCCGCACCTCCGCAGCGCGGAAACTGTCATTAAATTCCTATCTCGAGGACGCACAATGCTCGCCCCCGCGCGCACGCGGCACACGCAGAGGAGAGTGAAATAATTTCTGCCCGCCGACGTGCGCAGATTTCGGCGACAGCGGCATTCGTATATAATCGGCCATTCAATGATTATCAGCCGAGCGCACCCCACTTTGATATCTCGCACCTGTGATCGTCGGTGCGCGGCCGTCGTAAATCCGCTGCGGCCGCGTTTGTCGAGTTATTCGCACTGGCCGGGCTCGTATAATCTTGCTCTCGGACGTAGACGAGTTTATCGATGCGCCGCTTAATGCGCTCATTCAGCTCCACTTTTCACGCTTCTTTAATTTCGATTTGTACGCCGTCGCGCGGGAAGAGCGCTTGCCCGCTTGCGCGATTATGCCTTGTTTTACTGCCCTCTGCGGATGCTGGACGCTCGGGTCGCCCCGATGCTCCGCTTCAGAGAGAAGAGAGATGTATTGTGCGCACGAGAGAGCTTTGAGATTTAACGTCGGACATTCGCTTGATCCCTCACCGCGCTGGGGGATGCATCGCCGAGATGGAGAGCGATAAGATTGTAGTGGATCCTTTCACGGGGCGCGCATTAATAGGGGATTAAAGAATGGCATCGGACTGATACTCATAAACGGGAGGACGAGTAATGCGCGTGTACGGAATGAAAACTCGAATAGTCTAATACCCGGAAAGTCAAACTAGCCAATTTTCACTTTCGTCTCATCGCCGTAGGGGAACTAATCAATAAAACAATGCCAAAGAGTATAAGTTAGTGATCGCGAAGGGAAATTCACACGAGGAGGCATCTTGCAGCTCCCACGAACTCTTTCCACGGTAACGATTCGTGCTATCCCAACATCAATCATTGCGTATATCGCAATGACCCACAAAAAGAGAATAAGGAAACGCGGTTCTCTCGCATCCACCAATAACATTGACTGTAGCAACGCAACGTTGCGTCCGATGTATGGGAAAAGGTCCGAGCGTAATTCGAATTGAATTCAGCCAGGTAAGATCACGTGTCGGAACGCGTGCGAGCCCCCTAATTTTTTCTAGCACAGAGTCCGGTTCTTCTTGATAAATGGCTGCTATAGCTCTGCTACGGCCAGAAAAGCAAAGGGTCGAGCACATCGGAAGTCCGGACGGCAGTCTAAATCGTTTCTCGCGCTTCACGGTAGGACGTGGGGTGAGTTAGCAGTGCGTGGGCGTGGTATGGTCGAATCATTGTTTCGCCGCCGAGGATTCACGCGCTTCGATGTAATAGGTTATTAATTCGCTGCAACAATGAGCAGCAGCTCTGACGTGCACTATAGGTTACATGAGAGAGCGAGGAACGCGTGGGGTCGCGTTGATTTTCACACGTGGAGCCACAGGTATATAGATATAGCACCTTGAGTTTATAGAGGGATGTTAAATGTCGGTGGACGATGTAATGGCGATGATTATACGGCGGCCGGCCCCGCGTGAATCGACCCTCTGACTAAATAAATTTGATTACGTTCCCACGCGTGTGCGCGAGCGCGGAAGTAGCCGAGTGAGGCTGTAAAAATGCGATATTTAACGTTTCCATATTTTTCCGGAATTCGATGATGTACGCGCGGAGAGAGTCGCGCGGACGCGTGCGGTAGGACATAAAATTTTAACATCCGTGTGTCGGCCCATAAAACGGAAAGCGCATGGACGCGCATCTGCGGATGATATGATCACGCGTGTTTACTGGGAGTTGGAGATAGCGAATTTATATTAATACAGCAAACCAAAAGAGAAATGCCAAAATTTTGATTAATTTTTGCAACGATTTTCTTCGTAGCGTTTGTGTTCATTTAATTTCAAATGAGCATTCCTTAGTGATTTTATTTCCACGAAATATAGGGACAAAGGGGCAAAACTCCGATGCTGTACAGATACTTTACTCCAAAATCGGTTACATAAACCTTCTGCAGAGCCTTCTATGCGCCAACATTTTATTTCGCGAGTACGAAGAACTAGCCAGAAATCCACAGAAGCCTGAAAGGACACGGGAACACATAAACGCCGGAGTCGATCCCAAGGGAGACATAGCTCGATGCGCTTTTTCTCGACGGTGGCGTCGAGATGTCGGGAGCGACAGAATCCTCCGACGCGTTCGATATGCGGCGGCTGCAATGTAAGCCCTCGACTCTATGTTGCTAAGCTACTATAGATTCATTTTATCCGCGTTTCGGTGGGTGTCGTGTAATGACCGAGTGGCCGAATCACTTCGGATTTTCGTTCTTTCCAACCCATAGGTCCAACGTTATTTTTATTATTGATTCTAAGACACAGCTGTCTTAATAACAGTCGTTAAGTTCTAGAATGAGTCAATCGAATTCGATATGCAGATGATAAATTATAAAAAAAAATTACAAGCATTTTTTGCGGAAATGCTTTAATAAACAAAACAAGCACAATGTTATTCTCGTCGAATATGAGAAAGAGGGACAGGCGGGCGCGACTAGCGACTAGCGATTATCAGCGTAGCGTGCATAATGGCCACAAGGCGCTTATGACGTTATGACGAACCGCCCCCTCGTAATCTGCTCTGATTTTTCTGACTCAATGCACTGCTTTCGGGGTCCGGCCTTATACTCGCAGCTCTGCAGTCTTCCATTACACGGCACGAACGTAGATTTGTGTCTGGGCTATAATGATTTTGTTTACGGGGTGTCGAGTGGTCGTCGCCAAACCAGGTGAAACGTTACACGATTGCGTTTCCGAGTTCATTTATTTTTTTTCTTTCACGTTTGTTTGACGTTTCGGACGCGGTGGTAATCGACCTTTGATTGCCAGCCTAATTACGAGGGTAATCAATTACGAAGTCAATACGTGAGGCAGCGTCTCGGGTGTGATTCATCACAATTATACCTGTACCTATATGCCCTTGATAACGTGTGCATGAAAAATCTGTGCAGTCAATGTCGGAACAAGGTAATTTCAGTCGGATGCGTGAACCTTATGATACTCGCGTGTACCGCAGCACGAAAATCGACGTGTCATACTTTTACCTTATCGAATCAATAATTGAAGGAATTAATCATAACATATATCGCTGTACCCGAAACGAATGGTGTAAAATCTTTGTCTCCACTCCTAAATAATTTTGTTACCAGTCACCCAGCCAAGTGTGTCCTGAAATTTAATGCTACGCGTAAATATAAATTGGGTCAGGCGCGCGAAACAATCGAATAAAGCCACACGAAATCCGCATATGTAAGTTCCTCGCTGACTTCATACCACCGCCGCGCGTTATTCGCGGTGAACGCATAATGAATTCGCAGGCGCAATAAACGTCGCGTAAACCCTCTCAGATCCGAAAACGGAGTCAGAGTGCTTATAAATTGAACACGCAGCAATTTCGCAATCAGAGCTAACGCGTGCGCAGGTGTTAAAACCACTATACGAGCAGGCACGCTTACGAACTTGTACAAACACACAGCGACCGCACGTGTGGATGTGAAAATTCATCACGACGTAAACGCGTATACAAGAGTATACAGTCTGATGATTCACGTAAACCCGTTAGCCGCCTAGTCGGTGGTATATATACTTGTATATACCTGCGTCCGGAAAGCGCGTCATTTTAAAGAGCACATCTCTCGCGCCGTCGATGATTCACGGCTTTCCTGATGAGGAACGCTCGGCTGCATTAATGCAGCCCGATAATTCGAAGAAACGCGCTTGCGAAACATAGTCGAAAATCTCTTTTATTCCAGATCCGGAGCCCTTTGTTCGCGAAATTTCGCAAAAACAATACGGCCCGGCCGCAGCGGTCCATGAAATTCATCGTACGCACGGGGCCGCGAAGAGGCAAATTAAAGGGGGAACGCTGATTCGCTGCACACAAAAATCGATCCAATCTATTTGTGGAGAAAAAATGCTTGCTCTCACGGAGGCTATTACGTATAGGTGGAAGAGAGAGGTTAGCAGGAGCCAGAATTGCGAGATCGCTCTGCGCGCGCGAATGAGTCATAGCCGCTCTTCTCCCGACGCGGAGAAAAAATTTCAGGTCCCAGGAAACCTTGAGAGGAGGAGATGCGGACAGGCGACGCGTATACAACAAGGGCAATCGGTCAGAAAAGCCGCGACGACCACAAGAAAGAAATGGCCGCATTCGGCGTTTTTCGAACGACGAATCTAATCTGCACTGCGGCTAATCATTTATTTCTTATACCGAGAAAAAACGCGCTCGCGCAAAAACAATACGATGCTTCTAGAATTGCGCATGAACAGCATCGCAGCACCTAACTTTGCGATATATATAAGATAAGGAGTAACGTTGCCTTTGAATAAATTGCTCGTATCAATTTGAATCATAATGCTGGCCGAGAATTCATGAATCGCGAGTGCATCAATTTCCGGTTCAAATTTATATGAAAGCGTGAAAAAATATTCATGATGCACGTGTTCGATGTAGCAAGTCAACGCGCACATATAACATAGAAGATAACGGTAAAATTCAAAATAACCCTGCGGCGGCGCAATTCCCCTAATGAGTCTCAAACTGTCCGTTTATTACTATACGAACGATCGAAGAGTCGGCGGCGTTTTTCGGACGAAGCTATCCGTACAGGAAATTCAAAGAAAGTGTCAAAAGAACAAGGCTATACTGAGAACAAAAGCATACCACGCGGCAAAGCGACCACGTGCGTCCGCACGCGCGCGAGACCGAGCGTTTACTCATGTAATAATGTAGAACCATGCGGTCGAAATCGAACAGATCGATCTATGCAAATGGAAATCGTTAATGCATCCCCGCGAGGGCCCTACAATCGGTCGCGACGGATCTCTATCTGCCTACTTACACGTGGGGCTGAATCGAGAGCGCATACAAATGCGATGCTCGCACAGGTGGGCATCGCGTGCGCGTTACCGATTTCATATATATATATATATATATATATATATATATATATATATGAGGCGGTGACGTCATTGACGCGATCCGTATACACCCTCGCGTTGGAGTATGCAATTTCAGTTCATTTTTTTCGCTCGAACCACGTCGATTCCTGTTGATGCCTCGTTCCCCGGTGACCATCCGCGTTGGTGCTTGTAGTTTAGCGCGGGGCGTTCCGCTTCCGATCGTAAAAGGTTTATTCTTCGCCTCTATTTGAATAATAGATGAGCGAAATAATGCGCATGGCTTATTATGTATTTTTTTTTCATGGTTTTGCATGCAATCAATTGTACGATTCTTTGAAAGAAGGAATATAGAGCTACGATGCAGAAAGGCATTTTCGGCGAATCACGCAGAGACGATTTCGATTCGTCAATGCATGAAAGGTAATTGTCGATACGTGAAAAAGTAGCGACAAAAGGTAACGCCATCGGTTATGAAAATTCTATGAAAATTCGTTAACTCTATGCAAGCCACGTGCGGGATGACTCTATAAAAAATACCAATTCACCGTATAAAAGGCAGGATGGGTCGTTGTTCAATCGACGTGCGATACAGATCGCGTTGCGATTGACACCAAAAAACTTGGTTAAAAAGCCTGCGCGCGTGGCTAATCAAAGGGACGCACAACGACGAGGGGACACCGCGAGGTAAGCATGCGCTCCGGCGCCAAAAAGCGAATCATGCTTGAAATAATAAATCTAGTAAACGTCGAAAAAGTCGAGCGTCGCCGCTGCACTGCGTTAATGTAAATTCATGCGAACGAACGAGCGGCCTTATTAGGCGGCGCGCGGCGGACACCTGCACGACCATATGGTGTTTTTTCGCTCTTGCTTTCTCCTCTACCCTGCGCTCCCCGGAGCCACCCCACTTACCCCATGTAGGTATATAAATATAATGCGGCGGTATAGCGGCATCGCCCCCCACGCGTGCTCGTTCACGTTAATGGGGATCGGACGTGGTTCTACAAGTTCCCGCAACTTTTTTTTCGCGGTGTATCGTGGAACAAACGAGTGGATACTACAAGGAGCATGCGCTTTATCAATTGCAAATATTCAGTTCTACGCATCCAAACTGTTTTCATAATATTTAGCAGATACTTTTTCATCACACTAGATAAGTTTTCGCGAAGCACTCAACTTTACAAAAATTATTTTAAGATTGATATCGTATATATATTTTGTAATTAGACCTGACTATACGTTTATTTACAGATGTCAATTTTATTCGTTTCTGCTGTATTGACATTTTAACACCTCACGTAGAATGCAATCGCTCCATTGCTGTTCTCATCGGGTCAAGAGAGAGCAGGTCGTATTGTGTAAAAAGCAGCGACAACGAGCATATGCCGACTGTAAGATAACACGCATCGTTAGGGTGCATTTTATCCACTCCTAGATCTGACACTTTTGTACTAATGGAGCCCAATTTATCACGTAATTGAAATTTGTCATATTCCATGCTTGGCGCTAATATAAGAGAGGAAATCGTAAAGCAGGTAAGCAACCCATAAAATATAGATAAAGTAATAACAATTATTGAACCTAGATTTTTATGACACAAAAGATTTTCAATATCCAGAAAAAGTAGAAAATAGCTCAACTGTAAAACAATGCTAATGATGATTTTGAACAATTTTATGTATCAAATATTACTAAAATAAAAACAAATCGTAAGCCCTATAAAATTGAATACTAATAACTACGAAGAGCAGGCGATAAGGATGAATCAATGCTTATGCACGCAGGAGTTCCAGAGATCACGCGACGACCCGCTCGTATACAGTCGATTCTTGGAAGATTGCATTATGTTTTTTTTCTCCTACCACCATATTGAGCCTTTGCTTTTAAAGTTGAAAACAAAACACACTCATCCACACATCCCGGTGTCACTGGATATGTCGAGGCGCGTGGCCACAATCTCTCGCCAGGTATACGACAATTTATTATCGCAAGTGATAACAATGTGGCTTTAGCTTGAATGGAATCGTTGTAAGTCAGAGACGTTACAGCGTTCGAGACTCTCGGACTGTTCGATTCTTGTTTTGGTTTGTACAACCTTCCCACAAGATGCTTTTTCTCCGACCGAAACTGTGTCAAAAATAAATTCACCGAGAAGCTTCGAAGAACAAACTGTATCGTCGTCTTAATTTAAGCGGATTTCAAATGTGCGTTATTTACTTGGAATATTATTTTTATAATTATAATTGATACAAAACAACCGATGATTTATTTCTTCTACTTGGAAAGCAGGGTACCGATTCATAGCAGATAACGGAAATAAAACAAAGTCACGAAAATTAAATTTGAACGAAGAGCACAAAGGATCTCGGTGTCTCGTCGGTCATTAAATTTTTTAATCTTTCATAATCTCTGGACTACGCGCTTATGTTATGATTTAACCGCAGCGTTAACGAAAGGTCTTTACATTAAGAGTTACGACGTAATAAAACTCAAATATAAGCCGAGATAAAAAGTTACTCAGAATCGACCAAGAGCCGAAGAGACTCCGAGAAAGGAGCAATGTAAAGAAAGAAAAGCACGACAGAGACAAGACAAGTCTCGTAGATGACGCGAGGAATATCGCCTCTCGCTAGGGAAGATAAAAACACAGAGACACTGTAAAAATGCGTTATCGCTGCGAGCGCGCATAGATAGGTAGAAAAGCACGGAGCAGACGCTGTACAAGAAAGAACCCGAGAGAGAGAGAGAGAGAGAGAGAGAGAGAGAGAGAGAGAGAGAGAGAGAGAGAGAGAGAACGAGAGAGAGGGAAGAAGAATAAAAGAGGAGAGGTGTTTTCGAGAGCTCTTGTGAGCACCCGTGAAGCCTCTTGGGAAGCGCTGATCGTTGACCCCTCGATAAATAACGCGCGCGCGAGTCCCCGGGTATATCTTTTGAGAGATCAGGTTGGGATAATGAGAGGCAGGGACTGACCTGCAGGTGTGGGATGGGGATCGACTACCGGGCTACGCGCGGCCCATTGGCGTAAGTACCGAAACTTTCAACCGCCGTGAGATAAGAGATGCAGGCGGGGAAGAAAATGCGCTCTCATCTCCATTTCTTTGCGACGCAGTTTTGATCCAGTCGGGAGGACTTAGTTAAAATTCATAACGTGTTTTCGTTTGTACATGCATTCAATTTTACCTTTTTCAACCTATTATTTTAATTGATTTGCCGAGAATAGTACGAGAGCCGTTGGTATACTGATTTCTTAATAACGTGAAACAAATTTTTCGTATCAAGTGCATCAAATTTTTTCGCAGGATAAAAACGTTTTCTTCTCGCGTTGAGTATCGAAGTAAGCTTTGAGACGAGGTTGGAGAAAAGAATTGAGTACTATGATCAGAAAATCATAAAGCGGAGGGTAGCGAATGCTCTTAAAATATAAAAAAGATCCAAAGAGTTTTACTATCGCAGCTACACTTTTTTCCTGCCCTCGCCCCATATCCTCCGCATCCAAGTCGTAGCGCAGCAAGTACAGAATAGAAAGAAAGAATAGTGCACCGAAGAAAGGAGGAGGAAAAGCTATTGGGGGGGGGGGGGGGCATATACGCGCTAACACTGCTGCCGCCTGCGCCACTCACCCGCTGGCTACCGAGACTCGCTCTTTCTCTCACCAGTTTTATAGGCGCATCAGTCGCTACCGGTGTATCTGTACGGTATAAGCGGCGGCAAAAAGAAGAAACCAAGGAGGAGAACGAGGCAACGAGCAAGAGGAAAAAGAGTGAGCCAATATAAGGGAGAGATAGAGATGGCGTGGATTTTAGCCAAGACAAAATTACATTCCGACATACTGCGTAAGCCGACCGGCGAGCGCACTCGGGTGTCCACCGCGAAAACAACGGCCAGTCCACGCCAAGAATGCAACTAATGAGAATTCTCTCCTGGATACGAAGACAGGAAGCAATGCTGCGGCTGAAGCACAGAGGGCAATTAGCTCGTAGTGTGCGCCGCCGATTTTTCCAAGAGCGTGTGGAAAATTTATATCTCCCGAGCGGAGAAACGTGAGATGCGCGGCCGGCGCAGAAAACCCGGAAATTTATCCCCATATACGCGCGCGTGCGGATTTTAATCCCGAAAAGCCGCGCGCACATACGTCTTCCGGGCTCTATGTGTGTCGCGCCTCGGACCGAAGGGGGGACCCGCTCGACTCGTCTCCTTGCACGTGACGTCACAATTTATTGCCTTTTTCGCAAATGTGTACAATAGCTGTACCTCGCTCTGGCTCTTATATTATTTTCTCTCTCGCCGGCTGTCGCCGCCGCTGCCGGACCGGGCGTGTGAATACAAAGAAAATGTAGAAATGTTTACAGCGTGTAATTTGAGACACGCCAAGATTTAGGTAGTTCGCTCTGATGTATGGCTCTGCTGAAAGCATGTGGCCTGGGATTGGCTGGGTGCACCGGTGTGCAGAAATTTCAGTCGATTGAATCCACGAGGAAAGTCCGCAAGAAATATATCTGCCTTTGATTTCAAAAAAGTACTATCATCGTGTCTAAGAAATTTGTTGAATAAATAATCTCATTCTCCTGCGCGCGAGTTTTTATTCGCTTCATTTCCAAAAGTACACGTACGTACGTCCTGAACTCGTATTCCACACGTTGGCGCAGACCGATCGGCCATAAAACCCGTAGGTTTATAAGGTACCGTAAGGAAAGTGGCAAGCGGGCGCCCGCGTCTTCGACGGGAAATCACGTCGAAGTTATATTCCATGAAAGCAACTGGGCTCTCTCTCTCTCTCTCTCTCTCTCTCTCTCTCTCTCTCTCTCTCTCTGCTCGGGGACGGCCGTTGGCCATCGGAAATCAGATAAGCCCGTCGCCCGAGAGGCTCACTTCCGGTTGCTGAACAAGACGACCAGAGAAAGAGAGAGATGGAGCGCGTTTAGCTCGATCGACGCGTGTTCGAATGTCACACGTTATGTGCTCGGACTCTCCGGATATTCGACGCCATTTTTCTCCCGCTCTTTCGGAAAATCGCTTTTCTCCCGGGAGAGGGAGAAAACGCCCTCGCGCGTTCCCACAGCGAGAGAGAACGTTATTACAACGACAGATTTGACCGGCATCCGATACTCGAGCGCGATGTGTACATAGATATATACGAATGCGATCTACCCTCTGATAGCGCGGCCGCGGGATAAAAGCTTTTCGATATTTCTTTTTCGTTCACACAGCCATTATGCTGGTTTTTATTTATCGCCCTTTTGGCAGGACGAGCAAGCGCAATAATACATTCATCGATAAATCGGATCGATCATCGACTTTGTCATCCACTTCGGTCAGATAATCTAGAGAATTGTTTATCGACGGATACGCGTGCGTATAAAATGCAGAGGCGAGAGAGCGGGCCACGCGGTTACGTAATTTATCGGAAGCATCGCGATGCACAAAGTTTATTGTACCATAAATTCAACTGTCTGCTATGGGACGGAGGCCAACACACTGGAGCAGTGCAACAGCAACAGCTGCGTGACGCGTCGCGGTTTGAATCACGATACTTGTAATTGGAGGACATCCTATGGTGAGCGACGAATTTAAGATAATTTAAAAACATCTTCGCCTGCCAAGGGATATAGGATAATTGCTCGGAATTAAAGCCAATTAAACCAAGTCTGATCAGTATTTCGTCGCAGTTTCTTTAGAGGAAAATAAATTGTTCGTTAGCAAGGATTGAACCGCAGCCTGAATGCTTTCTTTGATTACGGGGGGACACTGGTAAGACAATAATTGCAATGAAAGCACTTTATTTTCCCTATTCTAATTCCCAATGCCGCTTGATACGCGCCAATCTTTCTCTAATTGTGAAAATCGTTCCGGAATTAAATAAAAAAAAAAATTACCATCTTCAAGAGACGATGAATTTTGATCCGAAAAATGACATTATACTATACAGCAAACCTAATCAAAAGCAAGCTCGTACGCGAATCGAGACTTCATTTAACAAAGTAAACGTTAGCCGGTATTGCTCATTAATTTTGTCAACCAAAGGCACACACAGCCAGCCGGCCGCGATAACCCCTCAAAAATTCAAAGTAAATACGAGCATCCGCGAGGTAGACCCGCAAACAAACGCAGCGCGTGTGCACATGTACTCTGCGTGCGCGAGTATCGCAATTAAAAGCGTATTCATTAAAAAATCATGCAATTACGCGCTGATGCTCATAAACATTGACGAGCTTGCAAGAGCGCGGCAGTCTGGCTCAATGATTCCGCGGCGACTAAAAATTATGATCGGCCCGGCGCGCAATTCGCATATAAATCGCGGGTGCAAACTTATCAAAATTTTAAATAACCCGCGAGCCCATAACACGCACAGCTTGCAAGTCGTGTAACGCGCGTTATTTCTGCAGCGTCATCATCATCATCATCATCGTCGTCGGCACTGCGTGGAAATTCAGCAACGTCGGCGCATCATCGAGTGGTCATTTCATCGGATGTATAGCACGGCGATGACGGCGCGATGACTTTGATTCACAAACAATCCGATGCTGCACTGCTGCTGCTGCTCCCTCCGGGAGCCCAATTACAGGACTGTCTGGCGCGCGCGCGACTCTCGATAGCTGAACCTGCATTAGCTGCATCAACAATGCATTATTCCGCGCATATATATATATATATATATATATATATATATATATATATACACAGCGGGCGCTCGCATACACACGTCCGCCTGTATTTGCCTCTTTCGTAATATGATTGCTGCGATATTATTCCGTGTATACACTCGTGCGTATATATGCCGAGCCGCTGTTTGTCCGTGCTCCGTGGCGGCCTATATCGAACCCCGGGAAACTCAACTCGCCGGATGCACCGCTCGATCTGCCTATATGTATATGATGATGCGATCCCCGCGCGCGCGTGCTTTCAAATTTTCGGCTTCGCTGCGTTGTGTGCGTGCCCGCACTGGTGACTGCTGCTACTTGCTTGCGCACACACTGTTTTCAATATCGAGCAAAGGCTGTGGGAGTGGTACACGCGCTGCAATGCAGCTGAAGGGCCTCCTAACAGACGTGTAATTTCGGTAGCTCGTTAAGGGGTGCCGAGACGATGACGATGATGATGGCTATGTTGAATGACTGTCGAACCCGGAGGCTATAAGAGATGGGCAGCGCGGATATGCAGATCGGGAAAATTTTTTTAATCAAGTGGGGCTGCGGAACAATGGGAATCATCGGGAGGAGGGTTGGATTTGGGCAGTTCAACTGACTGTATATACGTAGCCTTCGTTTGAATTATATATATCGCGAAAGAAAAAGTATGATCCGAGTGATGTTAAGAATATGCAGTATACAGTGGCTCACTTAGCTAGCAATTCAAGCGGATTTCAACAAGTGGCGCGGTTGCATAGCTGCGCGCACAATGTCTTTCAGGAGATAATCGCAGAATAGCTCTTGAATAATAGCCAATTTACATATCGCGCATGTAAACGCCCGTGGAAACTAAATGCTAAATCTAAACGCTGCAAGATAAACAAAGGACTTGGTGGGTGTATGCGCTATCATAGCTGCCGTTACAATAGCAACGCACAGTCGTTTGAGCAATCTGTCATTCATCGTCGGCTTTCCGCAGTCATATAATCGATATTTCACTTGGCGCAAAACACGTTTTTACACGCGCGTCGTTATAAGCACGCATTGACTTTCCCACACTGCTGATTTAAAAAGCGATGAGGGTTCGATACGCTGCACCAATCGATCGCCTTATAAAGCGACGCGATACGCCGATAGGACATGTCGGCGTCGATTCGCACGTACGGGTTCCGTGAGCTAAATGCCGAAAAGCTATAGGCAGGAGAAGAGTTCACCTGAGGTTTGTAATACAATGTGCAACCTTTTTCACGCTCCATACTGCTTGCTATTCTCCGACGCACTTCCGCGTACCTGATGTACAGACAGCCGGTATACCGAAGTTCACAACGTTCGCGATCTTCCGTGTCGTTGAAGTTTTTTGTTGTTGCGAGGTTAGCTTAGTTTCGCTCGAATCGCGCATACCTATTCACTTTTGATACGAGCATTTCAGACATGTTTCACTACACACGTTAAAAATTCTTTTTCATACTGGTACGCGGATCTATACGCGTGGGAAATGGACTATCAGGATTTTCCGCGCGCCAAAACGAATTTCGCGCTGCAATAATAGAATAAAAGGCGAAAAAGCACCCACGCATCAAAGGATTAACGCAGACATTCTTTCATTCCTCGATCCCTCTACGCTCGCCCTTTTTGTTTCATGAAAAAAAAAAAAAAACTCGTGCAGCGACCCACACCCAGAGGCGATTAGTATTTCCGGAATTCGCGTTAAATTTTTCAAACAAAGCACCGTCGAATCTTCCACCTCTCGGTCATACGTACGCAGCTAGCACAAGTTCACGCACACGTATGCGAGTCCCTAAAATGCGGAGGGACACAGGACGACAATCACTATAATGATCGGCTCAACGGCGGCGGCGGCGGCGGCGTCGCCATTCCCGGCGATCCTGGTATTTTCATTATCACGCGGACTCTGCCGAGTCTAAACAATACCGGAGCCAGCCTCCCCCCGTCCTCCACCTGAGAGTAATGACGGGAGTGACGACACGCATCTGCGCAGCCCTCGCCCGTTCATTTGCATATTTCGCTCTCCGAGCCGGCCACCGTCGACGCACAATGACATGGGCACACTACACTCTCTCTCTCTCTCTCTCTCTCTCTCTCTCTATCTCTCTCTCTCTCTCTCACGTACACACACACTCACACTCGCCGCTCGGTTCTAGTAATGGAAGCGGACACATCCAGTCAACAGATTAGCTTGATTAGTTTTATCAGCATGAAAGTCCCCGTTTTCGCTGCGCGCAAGCGGAGCCAAATGAAATTTGAATTTGCACGTTTGTACGCGCGTGGTCTTTTGTTTTGCGGGGCCGCTTCGTCGAATATTATTACGTTGCATCACATTCCGCCTGCGAGTCTATGGCTGCCGCAGTAAGGGGAGAGTTAATTATTTTTGGAAGCGTGCGCGAGGCCCAATCATTATTGAGAGACTTTATTAAACAATCATGTCGAGGCAGAGAATGGATGAGCGCGCGGGGGTGCACTGATGTATTCGGGATTTATTAAACTTTGCCATTGATTTTAATGACAACGCGGATAATGCAATCATCATAATATCGCGGATATCGGAGCCACTGATGATGCCGTTCTTTTGTCGCCCGAGCTCGATTGAAATGTATCTCCGTCGAGCGTCCTTTTTCGCGGTGTTTATTGAGCAAACAATTTTTTCGCGAATAATTCAGAATTGCTTTTTTGAACATTGAGAGGACGGCAGTAAACATATTTGATGTTTGATTTACGTTAATTACGATGGTCCAATAAATCGAAGACCCCAGTGCACTAACGACCATAAAATTTGTTTTGATTGGCTGACGCAACGAAAAGTGGTAACTTGAGAGAGCAGCCTTTTTAGTGGGAACAAAAAAATATGCAAAGCGGCATAATTTCCTATCGACGCACACGTAAACCAACGACCGACTATAAGGAACAGGCATGGTTCTGCTATATACATATAAATACTTATATACAGTAGAAAATAGCATAAGAATACGTTATGCATCAATTTTTTGCTGATTTAATACCTCTAGGCCCTAATATGATTAATTAAAAATTCTTATGTTTGAGTAGTTTTTAAAACGGCAGCTCTCCAATATGGCGGCTCAAAGGATAAAGACCTAACCTAACATACGGGCATTTGAGTACATAAATTCAGTCATCATGAATCTATTTTGATTTTGAAGCATTATCTCTCATCTCTATTATGATTTTGGAGAAAACAATAAGGTTATTTTATGTATTACTATTATTAGTATATACTAATATTACTTAACAAATATTGCAGTAAAAATCGTGAATCTTATACTTTTGTGTAAGATTTATCCTTAACTTTATTTTAAAAAAGGTTTTAAAAATCATGTGTGTTCCCTATTCTCACTCGCGCGATGTCGTGTGCGCGCGGACGGCATATAATACGTACACGCGGCTGGCATTTTTCCAGTTCGGCCCCATAGACACACTTGCGGCCGATAATAAGTTAATTGTACAGAGCGCAGGAAAGCTGCGGTGCTCGACGCCGGTACTGGATGGTATATACGCAAAGAGCGAGCGAAGAACGGCTTAGCAGTAGGTTAATTACAGTGAATTCGCAATAACGAGTGGGACGAGCTGCTTTGCAGTCGCTCAATTGCGTTATTTCTACGGTGTTTTGCTCCGTCAATTTGAGCGAGTCGATTTCGTTTATTTTTTTCTTCAGCGCGGATTCCGTTTTCTTATTTTTTTTTTTCGACTCTGTTTTGATTCACGCCTGATCACTCGACTCAACAACAATATCGTCTTGCTCACTTTTCTCGTCTCTCATCTTTTGAGTCTTCCTACCAGATGTGTACGCGGACGAGGCTATGATTAAAGGATCTTTGTTTTGAGCACGTCTGCGGAAGATAATCTAGGTTGTATAAAGCTTATTATGCAACGGCAATAATAAATGACCCGAAAGTAAACAGTGTACTCGCCAGCTTGGCTTCGAATCCAGGAATAACGATTTTCACGGCAGTAAAAAATGAATCGTTCCAGTAAAAGCCAACTAACGACCCACAGTCGCGGATCGATTCGAATGCGCCTCTGCATTTTTTAGCGCCGCGCACAGTCCGAATAATAACATAATAAAAGACTAGTAGTGGAATATAAAAAAAGCAAAATCACCATCATCTTTGGCTAGCTGCCTCCTACAAATTGCATCGTCGATTTTACTGTCTTTGTTCGAGTCTCTCGACGGTTCGCTACTTTCTTTTCAGAGGGTAATTGTCCACGGCTGCTGCAGCAGCGACTGTGCACTAGATCAGGCAGACACGGAGAATAAGAAATCTCGCGAGAGGAAAATATAAAATCGAGCGTGGACTAAAAATTTATACCGCGACATTCGTCTCGAGCGAGCGAACGTGCGTGCGCCAAGTTTGGCGGTGGGGGCGAGACGCTGTGTATATTCGCGCGCAGAAAATTTTCAAGCACCGAGCCGATGGATCGTAAAGTTAAGTAGTGCCTTGAAAAAGAATGGAGGCGAGGGTGTGCGCGCGCTATTCATCCGGCAGAGAGAAGAAAGAATAAGGAGCGCTGCGCTCGCGCGCTGGCCTATAAGTGGCACAATTTCGCCGCTGTGGATTTAAACACTTTTATATCGGACGGTTGTAAAACGACGAGGCAATGAGCCAAGACGTCGAGTGCTCTTGCGCTCTATATAGATCTGGATATTTTATGCGGCGAAGTCTGGTACAGTGCGCGCGTGCAGCCATATGCGGGTTACGAGCTCTTCAGAATATGTCTAATAACCTAAACTAATATTATTTCTAGGCTTCGCCTTGCTCGAATGCTATCTCTCTCTTTCGTCGCGTTTTTTATTGTCGTGATAATGAAATCACAGCCTTTCTTCCTTCTTTTTCTAGCGGCTTTACGTCTATCAAGATCGTAAGAGCAGTCTATTATGAAAAATGTGGAAGCAAAACAGTTTTTATCGTTGCATTTTTTAATTCACGCGACTTTAAAACGATATGGCGTTGCATCAATCTGAACTCCGATTTTCGCAATCGTATTATCAAACAATTCAGAACTTTGCATATCGCACTTTTCTCCATCCCGATCTGCAGCGATCAGAAAGCGGACCTTATTCTATAAAACAATGAACAGCTCATATCCGAGACGATCGGACTCGCACGATCAATCTCTCCAGTACCCCACCAAGACTCTTCAGCGTCTCGTCAACTACATGCGTATTTGGAAGTAAGCGAGAATATATCGTTCGCTCGCACACATCTTAACATTGAGTTATATAGTAGATTGTATACGTATAGGCGTACCTTGTTACAGGAAGCGACGGACTGTCTCTGCATGGCTTGGTGAGCTGTGTAGGTTGTAGTGTAGTGGCAAAAGCCAGACTCGAGTGATGTAAACCTTTTTGTTGAGCTTCTGACAAGGCTCATTAGTTTCAGAAGCTTGACAGACCAATCGCCTGTAAGAAATTAATGACAGATTGTTTGTTAATTCTTCTTTCGTTACATGGATTTAAAACTTCGTGATTAAATTTAAGAGCTATCGAACCACAAATTGTTGCTCGCAACGCAATATTATTGACATAGCGCATACCCCGAGCTAACTCCCCACCGCGTGTAGCCATCAGGCATCAATTTTTCTGCTAACTCGTACCTATAAGCAGGCTGATTATAGGCAATTACGGAATCTCAAACAGCCAGTTGGCCGTCGACGTCGTTGTCGATGTAACATCGATAGGGAATAAGGTGCTATTTGTCTCCCCCCCCCCTCCGTCGCGAATCGACAACCTCGCGGGCTGTAAACACGGAGATGGTGCTCGATGCGGTGTCGATGCATACAGTTCCGTTACTTGCGCGCAAGCGCGTTGCACTTGTTACTCCCGGAAGTCTGTCTGTCTTGTCTTCGTCGTCGTCGACCTTGCACTGATCGTTGTTCGCCTCGAGGTATGGGTCTCGGATAGACGATGTTAAGGAACGTGTTATTACGTATAAGATGCGAGCATTTCTTTGCTGCTGAACTGGCTAGTAACGTTAGTCGTAAAAACTGTGATACCATTCTAAAAGACCTCTTAGGATATATATTGATTTGAAAAATTTACAACTTGAGATGGATGTGGGAAAGACCGTAAATCGTATTTTTCTACAAGCAAATTGATTGATAATTTAATGATTAACAGCTACACTATAATTAAATATGCGGACGTGATAATTATTTTATGTTGTATATTACGCGTGATTGCAGAAGCAAAAAACTGACTAGAGCACGCATCAAAAGATGACCAATCTTTAAGCCGTATTACTCGACATATAAGGTAAAAAAGACCACCGAAAAAGACGTTACACATTACCGAACAAGCAGTTCTTCGAAAACCCCTAATAATCTAAGTCTAACAACTGATCATCGGTGGGAACGTATACTAGCGGTTTATTGACCCAATTTAAATATCAGGTGGAACGGAGTGACCGAGAGCTTAACTCTTTTTTCCGAAAGAGAGGCGAATCTCCCCGTATCTCCTGACATAAACGCACTGCCAGTTCGCCAGTCATTATTTTCCGTTTATTATACACAACGCACGCCAACACTGTAATACTGATGAGCTGCAGGATGAACGCGTCGTCATTTAGACCGAAGCGTAGTCTGTAATTCAATGAGAGCAACGTCTAATTTCTATCCATTTGCACCTAAGTGCAAGTTTCAGTTTTGATCTTGATACAGTTCCCGAACGACGGCCAAATCGAGTTTCTAGTTCATCTATTGGTATATTTTCTTCATTAGAGACGCAAAGAGTGTAGAATTTCACAACAAGAAAACCGTTCGCAGAACATGACACGCTAGCCGGCAAAAAAGGATTTAGCAGCTAGGCTGTTCTTTGTCAAGGCTTTATCAGCTGTTCATGTTTTGACACGCGCGTAGCCTTCAGAGGCAGAGCAAGAAGAAAAAGGTGATGCCGAACGACAAAAAGAAAAGAAGCTGCTGCTGCTGCAGGTCGAGGAGTAGAACGACGACAACGACGACGAAGCAGACGTGCAATACGGAGATAGCAGGGAAGGAGGGAGAGAGAGAGAGAGAGAGAGAGAGAAAGAGAGAGCTTTTGTCTTCCATCTCTCGGGCTACAACATCGTGTCGCACGCGCGCGCACAATGAGGAGGCCTTTGTTGTCCTCGGTACTCTCCTCTCGACTGCCTCCCTCTTTTGCTCTTATATTCCACCCCCTAGGATCTCCGAAACATCAGCTGCCTCGATATACTTGCGATCCGCATGCAGATTTCCAGCGGCAGCAGCAACTGAAGAGGAGCTTCGCTAAGAGGAGAAAGCTGAGAGAGCGAGAGAGAATATCCAGCAGCGGGATCCGACGAAATTTCGGGGACGGGCTTTCAAGACTTTCGCACCCCGTTAATTGAGAAGCGGCGGACTGCGAGACGCTGCTGCGCGCACCTACTCGGAACTTTCCTAATGACTGACGCGAGAGAAAGAGAAGAAGAAGAAGAGAGCCACGGGAGAAAGATCTGCAGGCGACGCACAGAGATAATATACCTATACATAGCAGGCAAGGGTGAGATTAATACTTTCTTTTCATACCCGAGCTGCCGCTGCTTCTTTTCTTCGCGGCAGGTACGCCAGTCCGAGTTTCATCTAGATTAGGATTCCATCAAAAGTTAAAGCGAGCTTTTTTATGCTACGAGGCTTTTCGTCTGATTATATTATCTATGCTTGAGAATTTCCTCACGTTTTGTGACTTTAATTAACTAATAGGTAGATTGGAAGGTAGATCGCGATGATTTTACAAACCAAGAAAACAGAACACCAGACCTTTTTCCGCCGAGTCACTCGCGCGTAGTCATCGCAAGGGCAAACCTGTTGAGTGCATGTAGAGGCCACGCTCGAGAGAGACCCCACCTGTTAAGTCCAAGACGGAAACCTCAAGCAGCTGCGCGTCGCACCCCGCGTAGCGCCGTGTGTTTGTTTTTCGTGACTCGATTACACGTATCGTAAGCACGCGTCGCTTAACCGGATCGACCATCGAAAACAAACCCATCAATTGCAGCGTGTAATACACACTACACACCTCCCCGAAATTTCCGAATTTCTCGATCGACAGAAGCGCCAGCGGTGCACCTAATCATAGCTCGGGGTCGCGTGCCGCGCGCGCGAGTAATGAAAGGGTCGCGCGATGCGCTCGTGTGTCATGTGCGGAGCGAATAAATTGACGACCAAGGTGGCATTTTGCAGCAACTCGCGTTTCATGTGGATGCGAAACGTCAAAGGGAAAGGGAATGTAATGAGAGGGAGAGATAGACAGAGAGCGCGAGAAGGGGGTATGAACGGACGGCAGATGCTGATAACCTACCCACTCTGACGTTCCACGAACCCCTGCTTCGTCGCACTTGTGCATTAGGACCCGATGCGGCGTGTAATGTGTCAGCGTGCGAGGATGGTATCGTTGTGCCTTATATTTGTAAATTTTGGGAGAAGGTCTGGGCATATTTTTTACTCGACATTCAAGACGACACGAGAGGTTTTAAGCGTTTTTCGTCTGGTTCATAACTGCGGCGAGCCAAAGTTGTATTAGTGTAATTAGGCGATAGACACGTGACCTGGTTGGTATGCTAGTTTTTTGCATAAAAATCTTATCTATTGTGCGGGAGAGTTTCAGGTTGCACAAAACCCGACTACATCGGTTGAATTACACGTAAATTCACTCAAAGGATATTCATAAATATAACTTCGAATTAAACGGCCATAAATTAATCAAGAAGACGGACGCAATACCAGTGGTGCACCCTGTTTACCCCGCGAGCAGCGTATCCTCGATCCACCCCACAACAGCCACACGACAGCACGGTTCGACCAAAAGAATTGCCTCACACACTGCAGTCCTTGGAATCCCCGAATTAAATGCAACTGGCGGACGGCTCTCCTCGGATGCTGCACGATTACACTGCACTCTGCGGTCGAATGATCGACACGCGATGCGATGCATACGGCGACCGATGACGGTAAAAATTCAAACGGGGAACAGGGGAGCTGAATCCGCAGCGTTGGGGGATGAACCCATACGCGCATGTACGAGAGGATGCGTCACGCAGAAGTTGCCGTGCGCACGGCTGGATTATAAGCTGAACTTTCTCTCTCACTTGCTATGGCAGATAGTGACGGATCGACATTCGTAGTATGCCAGTATACTCTCCGCAAAATTGATCGCGGACTGAACTCAACTTCGAGTCAGCTGCTGTTGCTTCGCTGCGTAAGTCCATACACCGGATGCAACGCAAGACAGAGTGCTGTGGATACATAATTAGGACGATATTTGCCGTGCGCGGAATCCCGTGCTCTCGCAGAGAGACAGAGAGAGAGAGAGCACATTGCAGTCGAGGGGAGAAGGAGGGAGGGAGAGAGAGGGAGAACGAGGCGAGGGTGGTTTGATGAGTTTGCGCGCATGGCTGGTTGAGCAAACGTGTCACGCTCGAGATTAATTGATTTGGATTGGGCCAAAGCATCGGACGCATCGCTGGCCTGATACGATTAGAGAGCGGAGCGTGCATGTGTATATGCGCGAACCGAGTATAGCAGGCGAATATTGTCCGGGCCTTTGAAAGGGTTAATAATGATTGTATTAGTCTGATGGACTTTTCATATTTTCGGCGATTTCAATGACAATGAATGATTTTTACAGGGGATCATGATGGCGATGATAATGATGATGGCTATGTGGCGATTATGATGCTCGGGATATGCGAGTAGATTTAATTTTGAGTCGGGGGTACACAGGAGAATTTCATGAATATAGAACGGATTATTCCGTGTTCGCTCGTCTATTATTATGATACATAGGTGCCTAAGAACTATTTTGAATTCATAAATCCATCAAGAATGTCACTGTTGATAATTGATCCATTGCTAATGATGATGGCAATTTTATCCGCGTATTTCTGGAAATTCGACAGCTTCAACGATTTTCAACAGAAAAGCGTAAAACGTATAATCAAAAAGCTTTTATGTTTACTGAAATTGAAAAATCATGAGCCGATCTAAAGTATCCATCATCTAATACTCGCTAAAAATGATTTCGATTTAATTGTCATCTCCAGTTTTTTCTACAGGCGGTTTACCCTTTCAATTCAATTGAATCATTATTGACTTTTCAATTTTCCGCAAGTCACATTTGTCACAAAAAAAATATCCACCCAGAAAAAAGTCGAAAGACTTTTGACGAATTACAGCAAAAAACTACCATAACTAACTCTTTTCCCGAATTTCGCTATTTCAATCGCCACGCTTCAAAAACGTGCATCAAAGCGTGTCCTATGTTTTTTAGATTTTTCGACGACATGAAAGCACATAACTCACGACTAGCGTGGCAGCGTTATTTGAAATCAATGACTCGTGACAAATGGCACGCTTATCTTTGTCTCAAGTAAACATTAGTAGACCATACTGCGTCAGCTATCCCTGTTTTTCAAAAAAAAAATAGATCACTAACGACAAGTTTCCCCCTTTGCACCAGACGTATATGGCAGGGGAAAAGGAGGAGACCCCCTAACGCGCTGCTCTGTATAGAAGCAACTTTCGGGTAGCGTCAGAGAGCCGGTGTGGGGTTTTTGGAAAACCGAGGAACACGGGAAATTTTAAGATAATTTTGTGTACTATTTAAAATAAATAATGAATGTAATTACTACAATTTAGTTGTGTACGTCGAAATGTACAACGCATTGTTAAATCAAAGTTTCCAAGAACTAGCCATGAAATAAACAATACGATTGGTCCATAGTCCTGGAAACATTACGATTGATGTTCACATAATTTCTATGAAATTCTAGTTGTATCCAGTGCTACTGCTAGTAACGATGTTCCAAAATACTCATATGTAATAAGAGAGCCTGTGCGATGTAATTGGTGAAATGAACAACGCAGATTTGGTTTCTAGAGGCATGTAGCTAAATATGAGATGATTTAATGAGGATGCTATATTAATTAATTGAATGTTGGAATTGCGAACTAATGAACACCAGAGATTGTAGAGAATGCAGGTATATTTCTATAAGATTAAACTTTGATGGTCCCAGGTCTTTAATTTACCACAAAATAATTCAAAATATTTCAAAGCCATCACGAATCGATGACTTCTCTCCCACGTGAGGAGTTATACACACTGTAACGAGAAGACGACACGACACTCGCTCACAAGGAAACACTTTGGAACTTTGTAGTTCCTTCGTGTCGTGTCACATATCTATATACACAGTACACGCACAAAGTGGGCAGGGAGTGAAAAAACGTGAGTTCCGCGCTCGGCTGGTTACGTGATTATCAATGTGTCGTATCACAAATTACCCGGGCCTTTAGCCGTGCTTCGAATGCAGGATCTGAACGCAGAGGCGTGGCTGCACTTGCCTTCGCGTATCCTTTCTCCCATACGGAAAGAATTAATTGCGGCCTCTCGTGTATTCGACGAGGGATGTATCGAGGAAAGGGCTAAGGTGAACGGTGTCCCTTATTTTCGACGACTCTGTCTGCAGCCAGACCATCCATTTACGTGTTTGTTGTGGCACTTAAATAGGTACAGATTTTCAAGAAGGTCTGATGACAGGTTGCGATAAAGTATGTAGGAAATTAAATAAGAGGAACAATGAAGTCAGAAATGCAACCCGCATGAGAAGAGAATAAAGTGAAAAAAATTGATGCTCGTATACCATCGCATCACTGTAATTTATAAATCCCGAAAAAAGTTATAGTTGGCGTAAAAACTCACTTTGTACGTAAGCGGGTAACACTCTTTAAACACGAACATACTTCGTGTCCCTTAGTAAGAAAAAAACGTCCGTATACACAAGTGCAGGAAACCCGCTTTTCCGCTATAAACAGGGCTGCTCTGAGCTAGCTTCCCGAATGTTTTCATGTTTTTAGATTCTTTCACGGAGATTCCTCTCGTTTGAGTGGTGGATAATCCTCCAGCACATAAGTTATGAAATGCCAAGATCCGACTCGGCTCTTCCCGCTTCTTTTCATTCTATTCCTCTCCTTGTCTTTTCCTTTCTCTGCCAAAGTAGCTTGCTAATGAGGGGGGATCTCGGTGGAACTGCGCGCAAAGTGTCGCGATGCAAGCTGTTGCTAGCGGGAAAAAATTCAGGGCTGCAAATACGGTGGAAAGGGAAACAGAGAGACGATATATACGCCTGCTGTACGAGTACACGCGAAGCTTTGTAATTGCACGCGAAGCAAAACACCGCGTTTGGAAAGGGCTTGGAAAAGCAATGGTATAATGAAGTTGTGTAATTGCGTGGATGAAAATGTTTAAAATTACATATCTTCAGTTTCACGTGTACGCGCTGAAAAAAAAAACAGTTGATGAAGAAATTGCGTTAATTAAAATTACTCGAAGCATTTAAGCAGAAATGCGCCCCTGCTTGTTATAACGACTTAGCTCATCGCTTTTGGTCTCATCTCGATTTGATCGAGAGCTGCACCACGGATGCACTGAATTTTTCCACGGCTCGTCGCTAATACCTTCACTTTCAATTATTTCTTCAGCGCGCACTGCCGGCGCTACTTAGAGAGACAGGCGGCAACCTCGATAAAGCCAGTCGACCGCAGTATAAAACCTGGCCACCGCTGGCGCACACCTCGACAACGGTATAAAACAAAAGCAATTTCCCGTCCTAAAAACCGTACTGTCTCCATAAATATAAATCCACTTACCGTCGCCGGCTCGCGAAAACGACGAGAGCGAAAGGCAGGGGAAAAAGGAAGCGGCAACGCGCAGGACTGTGGAGAAGAAAAAACTCCGCGGGAGAGAGAAAGAGCATTTCCCTCATCCAGGCAGGCCCACGTCTTTCGAGCAATAAAAACACCGTCGCCGATCGTATCTTATCCAGAGTGTCGTATAAACGTTCGATCGAAAGCGATTAAACGCTCCTGTTTGGGGACGCGCAGAAGAGGAAGTATGGGAGGAAGAAGAGCAGACCGGCGGAATGGTTTATTCAGGTGCGGGCCGCTGCCACGAACCATAATTAAAAGTAAGCCATCCACCCCGACCGCTTCGTTCTCTACATGTCGTCGCGTCTACCTGCGGCGAGACGGTATTTTCTCTATTCACTTTGAAATACGGCTTCTTTTCTTATTTATGGTACAAGCGCAGCGTTGACGCCAAGGGTTTTTTAGTTGATATGGCCTTTCGCGTCTGAATAATTCAGAGTCAATTTGAGCCTCGATTTGTTTGCCGTGCAGGCATAGTCAATATTATTATTATTGCTTACGGCTTTCATCTGCATTCAATGCGGAGTACAGTATCTAAACAATATCTATACGGCGCGGAACCTACGTATACGTATTGGAAGCCTCTTTACGCAAACCTCCGAGCCATTAAACTCTGCCAATAAGCAGAAGGTGCTATGTCGCGCTATCGCGTTGACATCACGCGTCTCTATTTCTCTTCTTGCAATATCATCCTTCCGTTCTAGTTATATAGCTATACTCTATACAGTTACACGCGCTAGAGTAGCTCGCGTGCGCGCGTCGGTTATTTTCTAACATTAGCCGCGCTTGATTCCCGTGCTTCAGGAAAGACGTTGAGGATTCCTCGTGCTGGCAGCTCTCTCTCTCTCTCTCTCTCTCTCTCTCTCTCTCTCTCTCTCTCTCTCTTTCATCATATTCATTTGGCGTCGACGACTCCGAGACCACTCCGTCAAGTGCATAAAGTCTTCTTTCTTCTGTCGTTTTTCTCTTCTTGTACTATTTTCTTCTCGTGACGCTTGAGACGAGGAAAACGCGAACAAGCAGCGAAGCGAGAAACGTGCTAGAGCGAGCTATTGACTGAACGGGATCGTGTAAGTGATGCATAATTAAGAAAGATTCATGCGATGACTCTTTTTCTGCGGGAGAAATAATTTTGATAATTTTACATTAAGATGTTGAAAGAAAATCATGGTTCTCTACGCTGCAAATGCGACAGGTCGTAAGTCTTCGAGCTTATGGGATATGTGAAAGGGCCTCGGAAAAAGAGTTCAAAGTTCTTTGGTAATGAGCAAACTACTTGCGATTTCTTCCCATCTCGTAATTGGTGAAATTAGGCTGGATATTTTATAGTGCACGGCACGTGCTTTGTGAATTCTTCGTGTTCGCCAGTGCGTAATTATTTAACGCTCGCACTGAAGACCATATTGAAAAGACGAAATAAGTAATTCAAAAAGTAGGACGAGTGAATCATGCGACGTGGCTGCGTATTTGAATAAAATTTATTTTCCTAAACTTGACACCAACATAAACTTTACGAGAGATTCAAATTTGTCCGAACCGCGCACTCTGACGCATCAAGAAAGCTACTCGCATGTGTTCGCAACAAATCGGCGCGGTACTATCATCGTCCAGTGCGCACTCGCAGAAAAGGCTCTCAGAATAAGCAGCCCTTTCAATACGATCGTTCGGCGTAAGAGAGAGAAAAAACGCCCCGAAAGAAGCCCGTCGAGACTCATCGTCCCACGTGCAAGCAATTTGCCGTCGTATTAGCCGCGGAGACGTGCATATAAAAGATATTTTCGTGCTGCCCCGAGGATTGCCGCGACGACGGATACGGCTGTATGCGTGTGTGTCTGTACATACAAAACCGAAAAAGCTGCATCGCGAGCGGGTAGGGGAAGGGAAAGCGAACGCGCGCGTGCACGTTCAGGGCGGGCCGAGAGTGAGAGAGACGCAGACAATATCCGCGGGGGCCAAGAGTCAAAGCGCGACACACGCACGACTGCCACGCTCCGTGGTCACGTAAGCAACAAAAGCCCCGCGACGCTCGCACATGTAATATACCTGCGTGCGCGGGGAGAGGGGTCACGCTTCGATTGAAGCTCTAAACGGGAAAGAGTGCAGTGGCACTGCGCCGGGGCCCCCGTTCAACAACTCAGCGATGAGAACGCGTTTCACTTATCTGCGGTCTCTACTATTTAAACTTTTTTTAAAACTCAGTGCATTTTGGTTTTCCGCGCCTTTTGATCGGTTGCCCATATCATTTGATCTTTTGTACGTCTATCAAAGTTTTGGAGGGTAGAACATTTTGGAAATTACAACGTTGTGTACCTCGCTGATCGACTGTAAATTGCTATGATTGTACGCTTTTCGTTTGTACGTATTATAAGGATGGTTCATTTCGAAGAAAATCGCAAAAATTCTTCGGGGTCTTTTGAATAAATTAAACTTTAAAGTTCGAGCACAGATGATTGCAGGTTATCGTTTACGAGGCATATCATTTGTGGGGATTCCAGGGAGTATTTGAAAAAAAATTTTGTAAGTCGCTAGAACAGTTTAACTGCAAAAAAATAAAATTCGTCCCTAAAAGAAAAATTGATAATAGTTTAACTGAATCACTATGGACATACAGGCTTTTGCTTTTTTCTGCTTTTCAGGCCTTTCGCCAAAGGATTTTCTCCTCTGTTGCCTCGACGACGCTGCTTATTGATGTACTGAAGAAAAAAGAATCTCATTCGTATGCACCGTTCCTTGACTTTTCTCGACGTTATTGAGATATTACGAGCGCGCCGCAGACTGCTCGAAATCTCTCGAGCTTCGTTCGGAAGAGAGAGTTTTTGGCCTCGAGAGGATCATCGAAAGTGAAATTACAATAAGTGGTAAAAGTCGGTCGCACACACGTTTTATTACAACGTGCGCTGTACACGTAATATTATGAAAATTATATGGCTAACGCTTACACACGCAAAGATAAAAACATATTCTTCATTCAATAAAAATCATTGACCCGATTCGCGCGGCGTTTATTTATAAATATTAATTAAACACTCGATATTTCGTACAGCAGTAATGATTTTATGAACCTTCGTTTGAAAAGACAATTGCATATGTTATGCAGGCGTAAATAGAATTATTTATTCATAGCCGATATTTTTTCATCTTGCAAACGATGGATCATTGAGAAATATCAGACAGTTAACTTCCTCGAATAAAAGGCTATAAACAAGAAAGCCATACTTTTACAAAAGAATCTATAATTTATGCGCGATAAGAAGCACTTTTGCATAATGCACCGTAAAACGCGTATCTTTCGCCGGTATCAAAAAATAAAATAAATACCCCTCATCTCCCGAGTACAGCAATTCAGACAGGCCCGAAACGGTACAAAAAGTGAAAATCTACATTTTTACCCCTTCCGTGTACGGAAGGTAGCAACAGCACAATAAATGACTGTGATTTGCGAAGCAGAAAAACGCAGCCAGCGCGGCTAGAATAATAACGTTAAAACTCTCGTTTTGTCGTGAATAAAAATACCACGTGCCCAGTCCCGACGCGGCGCAACTAGCCTCAACCGCTTATTTGCAGGTGCATTTACCAGCCTCTCCACTCGAATGTATACGAGACGGAAGAAAGATAGAGACCTTATCTCAGCGAGTTCCATTACGCGACTACTGTACACGGAGGAACAGGACAAAAAGTGGCGCGAGCGCAAGTGCAAATTTACTAATTGATCGACTGTTTCTGCCGTGTGGAACGCAAGGGAAAAATGATCACGCCCAGTCGCTGCAGGGCATCGCCTGGATTACCGGCCAGCTCTACTGGTACATAGGTGCACTTATCGCTTCGGAAGCGGCTATTACTCCAAGCGGAGGACTTTAGCAGGAGTAGCTGCGTAACACGAAAGTATGCGGTATACGTGTGATGCCAGATTGACGTGACGCTCGTACCAGACGTACACTAGGTACAGCTCCGTCGTTCATGGGGTCAGATACGGAGGTCAGGCGAAATTGCGTAAGAGGGTACACGATTATACCATATTAGAGTATGGTATACGTATGAGGGTTTAACGTGCATGTAAACTTATGTAGCGTGAAGTGTTCGGACACTGCATTTTTGTGATGTACAACGATCGGCGAAAGAAACGATACTATTCGCACTCTGAAAAATGCGAATGAAGACGTTTGAAGGAAGCGATCCAACAGCAGCCTAGAATCAAGCTAATTCACCTGATTCCAACCTTACATTTCACTCTAATCAGACAAAAGCTCGCTACTGTCAAAACGCCTGGTCACGCGACCAGCGCACGACAATAGCAGTAGTTGGCGCGCTGCCTGAATTATCATACTTTCCACGATGCAGTCTCGAGATAGTTATATAGCAAGAAAAAGACAATAAGCGCGAGATAGAAAAACTCGCTGAATTGCGCGAGCTGACAGCACGTAACGACCGGGCGACAACGTACGACGCGTGTCCCCGCGCAATTTTCCGGGAAGCCGCGCACGTGCCTGCGCCGTGAAGGAGGATTTAAGTGCAGCTGCCACACGCGCAACCTCGTCAAGTTCAAGTTTAGCGTTCAAGGTCAGCTTGTCTTGGCTTTTCTGGATAATTTCCTCATATTTCTAGAAAAATGTTGATGCGAATATTTGAAGCACAATGGGCGCGTATAACTTGCTCAGAAACGAGTTAAGGTTATAACTTAAGAATTGTAGGCCATTTTATCACCGCGAGTCTATTGCCGTCAACGTCATCATTCATAAATCGAATTACTCACTCGCAGAAGTAAACAAAGCAACGTTTTCCCGAGCGCAGCATATCGGATAGCGGGTATAAACGTACACACAACCAATCAAGTGTCATGAACTCGGTGTCTCAGCCGATTTGCATATCGATCGACTGATCTATGCTTCGGTCTGTGTGTGTACTTACTCGATTTCGCATCACGTTGCAATGCCAAAGCCTCAGCAATGTCGCACACCAGCGGGGACAAAAACGACTGGTAAAAAGTCAAGGGCAGCCTAGAAACGGGAGCAGATTTATGCGTGAACGCAAACTAGGAAAAGCGCCGACCGACTAGCCGATCCCCTTCGGCTGTGCCATAAACCGTTGCTATCATTGCAGCTCCTTCTCTTTCTATTACACGTACTGCTCTACAAGAAACTAACGAGCAGTCTTCGTATACGTATGTACAGCCTGTTCGGATAAAGTATAGTACAACGGCCCGCGAGCAGTAGTGGGTGTATCGGAAAGGCTCGAGAAGCTCTTCTCTCGGCGAGTTTGTAAGTAAGCGAGCGCAAATGCGCAACAAACATTGAATTACTAGTGATTCCATTAACGATTGTTATTGAGCACGTGCCACCGGCTACCGACCAAGTCGCCACCGTCGCTACTACATTACAACGATTTGTTCTCCAGCACTTGCGCCAACGCGATCGCAGTCTGGTTGCTTTTTCATCGGCGCACTCGTACGTGCATTTATCGCGCTGGATACTTGGATTTTACGAGCGGATAGAGCAGCGGAGATACGATCGGGGCCCTCGACAATAAGCCAGCAGGGCTGCTAATTGAAACGCCGTGGAGGAGCGCGAGAGACCGTTATCCGGGCTCAATGGAAATATGATGATCGGCGGCACTCCAGTGGCACTGGATCGGCTTGAAGAGAGCACCGATATAGCTACGGCATAAAAAAGCTGCCGGCGAGCGACACATGGCCGGGAAATGGTCGCTCGCGCCGGGGAAATGCTGAAAAAAGGGAGAAGAGGACTCGATCGTGGAGAGCCTCTGCAGGGGGTGAGCGATTGGAAGCAGGGGCGTGACGCTCGGCCGTGACATCGCGATTACACTGGCTCTCTCCGAACACCTGCGCACAGAATAATACGCCGTCCATGCAGCGCCTCGGCCGTCTACGTAATACATAAATCGTATGCTCGGAGGCGCGGCCACTTAGAGCAAAGTGCCGCAAAGAAAGATGCATCGGCCACGCACACGCGTGTCCAGCACTTCCGCGTTTTGTACGAAAGCGATTTTAGACTTGATTAGTTTCTTCTCCCGGAGTGTCTTCGAAGCCGACTGCCATTTGTCAATTCACTTATCGCCGCGTTTTCCAGCTCGTCTTCCTCCTCTCTCTCCGATGTAAATCCGTCGCGCTTTGAGTCAATTTACCCTTCTGCGCAAACGCTCGACAAACACAGACGAAGATCGCGCCGCGGGTTTTGTGTACACACTGCGCAGCTAACTTTATCTTCCTCGGCGGCGATAAGATACACGCGAGGAATCGCACACGGTATCAATTAGGGGAATCGATGAGACACGCGGTGACAGAAGATCAGCCGAGCGCGCGAGACTGGCAATTATTTTGACAATGAAGCGATAATATTTGCCAGCGCGTATATGAGCGTTGAGGTTCCTGAAATTCTCCGAGCTGAAATTTCAAACCGCTGTCACCTTGCAACCATAAAAATAATCGTTTCATAGCTCTATCAAAAGTAAACATTTTGATACAGTTTTTATTTCTTTTTTAATGGGGGATACTGTCATATCACAACACGCCCGATAAGAAGTTTGTTTTTGACGAAAAAAGAAGGTGTCGAGCTGAACCACTAGCCTGGCTTGACACGATTCAGCGCGCGAGCCAGCTGATTACAACATCATACGGCTCGACGTATGTAACTAGGCAAGTGTCTCATTTTTCAAGCTAAAGCTCCAACCCTGTTGCTCGTGAGGGGAAAGAATTCCGAAAGCGCTAGCTGAGAAAGAAGGCAGCGCGACTGACGTAACATGAAGAAAAGTGTCACGTACGCCGCACGAGGGGATAAAAACACAGAGACTCTGTAGGGCTAGATGGATCTAAGGAGAAGAAAAAGAAGAAGAAGAAGAAGCTGGCGCATGCCACAAGTGTGCCCAGCACGACTCCTATTGGATTACAACCTGGCACTCATCGTCCGTACGTCGGTTTAGTGTTACACGACGCGACGAGTGTGAAGCCCTGCTCGATCGACAATGAACGCGCGTATATTCTTCCGTCGTGTCTCTCTCTAGTGTCTTCTCCGTTACTCTAGCCTCTTCCTACGGGCCTTGGCAAGCATCACGGCCGCGTATCATACCCATTCAGACGTAAATCTGGAAACCCAAGGAGGGTCAGCCCGGCGAATTAACCTTCCTTATGTACTCTCCGTGAGCTTCCTCGTCGTCATTTTCTTCTTCTTCTTCTTCTTCTTCTTCTACCTCCTTCTTTCGCGGCTTCGCTTTCTTGCGCGCGCGGCTCGTTCTTGTACTCGGTCGAGCGCGTTAATTGAGGCTAATCGCGAGGCAAATTTTTTCTCCGCTGCGGCGGCAAGGATTTCTCGGTACCCACCCCACGGCGCTTTTCCTCTGCTCGGCGCAGCGGTGACTTGTGCGGAGACCCGAGAAGGATATATATAAAGATGCTTATGGAGAGGTGCACGTTAATTGCGGCCATTAAAAAATTAAGCGCGGTTAAAAAGTTCTCCGAGCGAAGTTAACGATTAGCTCGTTTGTAAAGAATCTCTATACAGATAGTGCTTGCGATTCTGATACGACTTTCCAGCAGTAACGATAATTAATTTTCAAGATCTAATCGTAAAGATAAAAACATACGTAAATGTAAATCATGTGTAATCCGTATAGTATTTTACCACAGTCACTTTACGAAAGCTCGTAACGATTGTTTAAAAGCATTATATAAGGGATGTCAAGCTGTTGTAAAAACGAAATTACGTTCTCTGAATCAACCGCGATTAACTGTCAACTTAATATACTCGTAAATCTGGGACGAGCTTGTTTCTTACTTTGACTTAAGATGCAGCTTTATGTCGTAAGATACGACGGCAGTAACTCACTTGTCCGCATCAAGCTGTCTATTTTTAATTTTTCTAAATGTTGAGGCGAGTTTCATTTATAGCCGTAATTGTGAAATTAATAGTCTATCCAGCTGCAGACAATAACTCCACCGAATTAGTTGTTATCATATGTACATAACACAACCACGTTTATGAATGATTACAGGGCAAAATGGCAACAGCTTATTAATGTAATCACGAGCTGCAACGCACCAGTTGTACTATGTTTACTCTATGCTCGTCGCCTTTTTGTAGCTTTTTCTATGATTTCTCGCAAATACGTCTAACTGTATCGCCTGCAATGATTCAGACAGCAAAACCAATGAATTAGACGCGAACAACAGCTCGATAAGTACTTAATGACGAGTAACACAATAACACAGAAAGAGAGTCCACCCATTTATTTATGTTCTCGCTCCACGGAGAAAGGCCAAAGAGAATGAGAGAGAGAGAGAGAGAGAGAGAGAGAGAGAGAGAGAGAGAAGAGTGCTAAGCAGATCTACGCGAGACAACGCCGCTTCGCGAAGCCAAGCTCAACAACTGGTCTTAACAGCTGACTTGACGTCTTGCGTGCGTCGCCTCTCGGTCTCCAGGGCTAGATAGAGACGGAGAGAGAAAGAGACACAGATAGGAACCGACGTCGCGACAATAAATCAGTCAATTTTCGAGTCGCGATAGCGCGCACACGCACACACTAGACCTGGATATAGGGGATTAAGGCTGTAGAAGCGTTATAGCAGCGGCCATTTGATATAATTTTATTCGGCGCTGCCACATTATCGCGTCAGTGCTGCTGTTTAAAACAAATTTATAATCGGCTGCCACAATCTCCTGACAATTTCCACTTGGGTTTTATAATCTTGAGTAATTGGATTTAATGATAGACTCTACTGCGCCTAGAAAATAGGCTATACTGGCTGGAGGGGCAAGAACTAGACGAGCTGCGCGCATCGAGGCTTTGACGAATGGGAAAAGAATTAATTGTGATATACTGGGAAGCGGGGAAGATTTTTCTCGCTTTTTTCTAACGCGCTGTTTCAGTGAGGGGCGCGTGGCACGCTTATGACATAATAGAGCACAACGAGCTTTTAAATTATCATTGATATTACTTTGCTGGCTGGGGTGTGTTCGAGGCTGCAGCTGAACATTTCAAAGATTAATTGTCAATTCGCCAAATTCACTAGACCTGCTCTTTTAATTGATAACCTCGATAGCACGATGTGAAACTATCATTCAGATGTAACAATCGTTGGATAGCGGTTCGCCTTGCCATCCTGATGCGCGCTTCCGTCCCTCTTAAAACCTCAAGCAGAGTACAATAGGCTCCTAGAGCGAGAGTAACAGGCGCTAGTTACTCCTGTAGGGAGCGCGCAAAGTACAATTTGGTCAAATTTATTAGCATATCCCATTTAATGGCTAGCGAGAAGCGGAGCCCGATGCCGCGTTAAAAGGGTGCAGTGCGCTGCGGTAGTGAGTTCTCGAGCTTATATACATGTATACACGCCGAGCAAGTGCCCGGTAAAGTCACCTAGTCCTTAACACCCCATAACTCATCGATCCTATATACGCTGCGCGCGAGCGCGCAAAGTACACGGCTATGCATATGCGAGTGCATAATGTTCGTAAACATTCCTTTGACGCTTGCGAGATTTACGGTTTACTCAACCAAGCAAGTGTAGGAGTATAAGAGACTTGAATGGAATCGATGGATTTTGAAACGTCGATATTCAGATCGAAGTGAGAACTGTGTTGGCTAATTTAAGATAGCTTGCATTATGGGAGTCGCCGTTTATATGCAGCGAAGGTTGAAAAATCTAATCGCCGTCATTTTCATTTATATCTGCATAAATCAGAGGAAAATTATGTTTCCGTCTCGTATCTTTTCATTCAAATTTTGTTCAAGGCAGACAGGGCATTGTTGAGTAATCGACTTTAGGACACATTTATAAAAATATACGCATTATTGATTTTTAAATCCTTTCAAGCGAGATTAGTATGTATTATGGTCTGCGAGGCCGCAAAGTCGAGCGTCTCGGCGATTTTTCCCCGTAAACGAACGAGCGGGTATCGCTTTACCCCCATATGCACTGGAGCGCGGCAAATCAGGAGTTTCTGGAGGTACGAGCCGGCGATCTCAGCGATCCGGTTACTGCAGTACACAGACTGTCGGTCAACTTCCTGTTGCGAAAACTACTCGGAAAAAATCGGCCGTCGCAAAAAATGCCGATATTACCATGCCAGGGAGAGAGGGGTCGATTTGGTAAAGAAACGTTCATAAAAAGCTCGAACAAAATTAAGATGCGGATTAATTAATTCAAAAAATGTTCAACCTCGCATAATTATATCAAATATCATCAGGCCAATTCCTAAGCAAACACGGCCTGAAAAAGCTCAAACCCCGCACATTACGCGAGCGCGGTCAAGAAAAAACAGAGTTAATTCGGGCGTAGCCGCCTCTCATCCGGGCTAATTAACGTTTATTTATTCGCCGAAAGTGCAGAGACGTGTAAAAGAGAGAGAGAGAGAGAGAGAGAGAGAGAGAGAGAGAGAGAGAGAGAGAGAGAGAGAAAGAGATAGAGAGAGAGAGAGAGAAAGAAAGAGAGAGAGAGAGAGAGAGAGAGATACGTCGACATGAGGTTTCCTCGACTGCTAATTGCGGCCGAGGAACACATTTCCCCGCTGGCTCACCGTGCTCTGCGTCGGGCTTCCTTTTTTCCGAAAATTAATTTTGCAAAAGGGGAGCTCACCCGCACAAGGAAAGCCCTATGCTGCGTGGCGCACAAAAATTCTTACTCTTCGCGCGGTAGCCAAAGAGAGCGGCAAAAAAATACATGTACGCGGAAACGCGTTCTCGGAGGCAAAGGAAAACGTCGGGACTTGCGCGCTAGCAGTATATAGGCACCGCGCATATATATACGTAAGAGAGAAAGAGCGCAATTACCCGGCGGCGATGGAAAACAAACGAAAAGAAAAGGGAGGCGCGCGCGAGCGCTCTGCCTGTCGTTCTGAGCTGAGCCGCGCGCGAGAGAGAAGACGAGTGAGCGAGAGGAGTGCGCGCGCCTGGAAAAATAAAACGACGAGCAAAAAGATGCGGCCGAGAGAGAAAGAGGGAGAAGGAAGGAATAAAAAAGGGAGAAGAAAGAGAGGAAGGAGGCAGGAGGAGAAGTAGAGAAGACAACAAGGAGAATACGACGAAGGAAGAAGAGTGAGAGAGAGAGAGAGAGAGAGAGAGAGAGAGAGAGAGATGCAGAGATTACCATATAATGGTGCCCCGAGGGCGCATAAGCTGCGCCACAACATAATTTCTTGGTCCTTTTTCCAACGAATGCTGGAAACGGTACTCTCCACCTCTCTCTTGCTCGCGCGAACTGCGTGTACTTCTTCTGCTTCTTTTTCGCGTCTTCCGCTGCCGCTTCTTCCACTTTGGTGTCTTTCTCTTCCTACGCACATACGAGTCTACTCTCGCTTGAGTTCCACAAGTTTGCGCGGAGTGGGACTTTATGAATCACGCTCTCCGCACCTGGCGATCTTGACATAGCGGGCTTTTGAAACGCGCAACGAGGTTAAATGGAATTTTCGTTTTGGCATTTGAGATCATCGTTAGAAACTATACACATCTGTTTTTTCCGTCACCAAACCAACCTTCAAATGAGACTTTCTGCTTTAAAGAACTCAAAAAGCTTCTCTCTCCTCTTCTCCACACACGCACATCACTTCCACTTCCCCCTTTAATTCCGCAGCCTCTCTTTCTCTCCGCCGTGCGCGAGTTCAGACTTGTTGCGATCGAGCATCAGCAGCAGCATGGGACATCAGCAAGATAAAGACAAAAGTATATTGGGATATGCAGACGGAAAGGAGCGAGAGCTGCGAGAGAGCGGTAAGAGTGTGCTCGCGTTTATTGTCAAGTCAATCAAACGCAATCCACCTACTTATTCCCCTCTGCTCTCCCCGCGCGCGAGCGCATAGAGGAGATATCATTCTTCAAGCCCTCGCGCCTTCGCTGCATATACGCGCTACATCAGAGAGTGCGGCGCACATATTGCGCTGCATGGGGCATTGTGTGCGCGTATACACCGCAAGAGGAGAGCCGAGGAGAGAAAGAGATATGTCAACTCGCGCACGCTGCAGCACGTAGTACGTGCGCCTAAATGACCAGCACGGAGAGGGAATTCTTATGGCTGTTACGATGCTTAGATCGTGATTCTTGCCTCTTATGTAATTGATTAGTTTCACTTGTCGAGGGAGAGGGACTCGCAAGCTCTCTCAGCACGTGTTGCGGGACACGCGATTTCTCTGTTGTTGGCTGTTGGCTCGATGTTTGCGTTACTTTTGGATTAGGCGTGATATACTTGTTGTGCAACGTTACACGTTCGGGTAAAATCACTACCTCCTAATGATTTCCCGTTGTAGCATTTTACTGGCTATTACGTTCACGGAGTTTGATGTACTGAGGCTCGTTGATAAATGAAAAATATAGAACAATAAAGCGCACAAACTCACTTGAGGGGGGTTCACACAAGAGTGCGCACGGCGCAAGTAGTTCAGGCAAAAGCATGCTCAGCCTAATGATTTTTTATTTCACTCTCCTCCTCAACTCGGTCAACGTCCATTTACATATCGTAAACATCTGCGGCGAAGAATCGCTGACCACGATCCCTTCTACACAACAACCCCTTCCCTCGCGTTAATCCGCCTCGTCGATCATCGATCAATCCATATCACCCGATATCCCTGACGAGCGAGGAAATCGATCAGAGCCTTGCGCGACTTCAAACCCGATAGTTGGAACGAGAAGAGAAAAGAGAAGCAAAACAGCGGGCGAATACTACGCCGACGTATCTAAGGTAGAGTGTCCACACACGCGTGACTCGCATATATTTACCAACGTCACATATTATGCACTTGGCGTTGGCTTATAGCTATAGTCGCGCGCGGAGCTAATGCGTACGGCGCACGACACGCTCGCGCGTGTTCCGAGATTCCCGATGCAGCGCGCATGCGCGCGAGTGAGTAAAAAAAGCGTCCACGTGCGCGCGTGTGCGTATACTACGACGAAGCAGTCGTGAAGCGGGAAAAGGAGGAGAGAGAGACGCGTAAAGGAGAGTAAGCTCCGAGAGAGGAGAAGCGTGTAAACAGAGAAAAATAGAATAGTGAACACATTCACCGATACGTATTTCTTGGCTGGTATATTGGCTTAACTCCTTTTTTCTATATTCGGACTCGACGCATTTAATTGCTTTGATTGGAATTATTCTCCACGCTCAGAAAATGTAAAATATCTCGAATTAAAAAAGGTATAATTATTCGCAAACGTTTAATTTTGATAAAACATTTTTATTTAAAAAAAGAACCCCAGGAAATTATAAAACCAAGAGGCAGCAACTTTTCAAGACCGCTACCCTCGGAGCTTTCACTAATGAAAAACGCGCGATTTTTATTAAATTTCAAGGTAGACCAGTCGTACTGCGCAGCGCTACAGCCTGTACTATGAAGAAAAACCTATACACTTTGCACACACCATCAGTATAGTATAGAGAATATATCGAAGCAGCGAGTCAAGACTCGAGTAGCCTATAGTATACAGTACAGGGCGTGCGCGCGCAAGTCTCTCTCTCTCTTTCTCTCGCGCGCGCGCGACTCGTACGACGACGTCGCTCGCGCGCGAAGGCAATGAACTTCACCTCCTCTGCTCGCGCTGCACACGCGACGAGGAGGAGAAAGAGAGAGAGAGAGAAAAGCGATGGCTTTTATGCGTGTATAATGGCCCGTGTTTATGCTCTCGTACTCTGGTACTCGTCAAGTAGGTACGCATTATGTGCGTTCGAATGAGCGCGCGCGCCCGAGTCAGACGCAGCGTCCGTTCCGATTTATTAAAAGTGAAAGACGATGAAAAAGAGTTGTGCGTCGTAGAAAATCAAGGAAACTGCTGCAAGCGCGGCCCGAGCCAGCGCAGACGATATTGCCACATCTATTCGGCTTCTTGCAGTTGGCTCGCTGATGGCGTGCGGGTGACGATTTTAATATACGCGATCGATTGCGTGCAGAGCGGAGAATACTATTGTTTTGCGAAGAAAACGATGTTTGCACACGGCAAAGGCAAGATGCAAACGTCGTCCAGCCTAAAAAATTTCAAGCGTTGCCTCACAGTTTTGCAAAAGCTGTAATTAATCTATAACGTTTCGTTTCAATAGGCTGTACGACGTCCAAGTGGTCGTAGGATGAAAGTTATAATACTCAGAAACGTCCAGGATCCCAGAAACAGCAGAAGTCATCGACGTAAGCTTACGTGGAAAAAATCTGATCAAAACGCACCTCGATTCAACGACGACTATGTTTGTATGAAATGACGTCGAAAGCAAACTCGCACATCCTCGACGCAGCATCAAAAGCTATAAATAACCGGACCGGCTTCACATAAACCAGCGCGAATTAGCGAGTATACCTCCGTTGCATAATTGCGAATTTTACTTTTTCCATGCGCGACGAATGCGTTTACACGTATACGTACGTACACACGTCTCGACGCCTATCCCTATCTATTTTCCCCCTCACATACTAGCCGTTCAAGGCTTTCTCCAGAGTATAGCGCAAAAACATATCGCAACACACATACACACACGCTGCGGCATCGATATCTCGCAAGGTGTCGCGCGCTCGCCTGCATCTCTCGCGTCCAGTAGCATATAAATATATAGCTATTTTTCTACAAGATTTTCCGCGCGCGCAATTTTCTCTCCCCTTACCGCACTTATTCTCATTTACGTTTACGTTTACATCATCGGAGAGCAGTAAAGTGTTATACGGCGTGCAGGTGCGCGCCCTGGTTTCTGTCTCTCTCTTTCTCTCTCACTCCTCCTCCTTCCTCTTTTTCTCTCTTTCAATGCTTGCGTTTTTTTTGTATACCGGCCGTATCGCTTGCTCGCGCGTGTATATCCCGCTTCTGTCCGTTTGCGGGCCTTTTTGCCTTCCACTTGCATCGCGAGCGGCCGATCCCATAACGAGTCCCGGGGCCTGTTATTATCCGCTCGCTTGGAACTCCTTCGAGCTGCGTGCGCGCGCGCGAACGCGAGCCGCAGATTATCCTGGAAACTTATTGCGCTGAACTTGGACAATAACGACACGGAATCGAATGTACCGTAGGCCGCTGCCCTCTTTCCTCCAATATTTTCTTCGCGCCTCTCTATTTCTATATAGGCGTGTAGTGCGCCACGTCGTACTATATACAGCAGCTCCTCCAGGCCTCTTCCTCAATTTCTTTTTTCCGCGAATGGAAATGTATATCGGAGAGCAGGCGGTGTAATTTCTTTCGTGTGCCAGGACTCTCCGCGCGACGTCTAACCTCGTGATTTTCTAACGGGACAATTTAGTCCGGTCGTTAGTGAGCCGCGTTAGTCGCTGCGGAAATCGATTACGTTCTGCCGTAATATCGCAGCGATAACGCGCTGGCAGCGCGATGCAGGACACGGAATATGCGTTGTTATGCCGGAAATGCGTTATTTAACGAAATCGTGCGGAGAGCAGTGCGGCCTACTCGCTTTGATTGTTTTGATTTTACCATGGTTGAATCGAGAAAAACTGCGACTGCGAAGAACGACGTTGCGGATGATGTAAGTGAGATTGTGGCGTGAAAATTGCACGTTGCTGTATGGTGGTTGATAAGATGTCGTTCGACGACGCGCACCGTGTTTGCGACTATGTTTTAAGCGATTCGAGACGAACTTTAAATTATATCCTGATGCTTGCGTAATTATTACACTTTAAAACGTTGAATTTTCACCGAGACTCCACTGCAGGATAACTGGTATACGTAGAGAAACAATAAACGACAATAGCATTTATGTAGAAGTGTGTTCCCTATAGCAGGACATTTTCCTTCTCGGAAATAAAAGGACTTTGCCCAGCAGCAACAGGCGGCAAAGTCGCCTGGAATCTCCCCGACCAACGAGGAACATTCAATGTTTTTTCTTCACTCGTGCGCAGTACACGTCGACGATTATCGGCTAAACGAGCCGAGAATGCAGAGTATTTATTTCCATGCTTGTAGCTACGCAAAGCACAGATATCAAACGTACTCCGCAAATTAACCATAATTTTAAGAGAGTTCCGATAGCAATAATTTCATTACGATTCCAATGTTTTGCCAACGGTGAAAAACCCCAGCTCGGACTGCATATTTTACTTCAAGTGCGCATTAGTCTCTAATTACCGCTATTAATCAAGACGAAATTGATCCTGAGCAAAGACGAATAGTTCCCAGATGTTTTAGGATATTTCTTCGAGCATTTTGTGTAATTGATTTTATTCATAAAGAAGCTCAGTAAATCATAAACGACACTTTAATTTTCGCCCATTAAGGTAATGGTTTGATTGCGCGGCGAATGATTTTTATCAACTGAAAAAAATCGGAGTAAAATCAATACAAATGCTAATTTCTCCCTGCGTGCTCCGCTGGAACGCGTATGGAGGTGAGTGAAAGCACAAACGCGCTCAAGCATCTGCACCCACACGTGACGTGTGCGCGTGTGATTATCGAGCTGTTTTGGCGTTAGGTAAGGGCAGGTACATAGAACAGGAGAGCGAGCCGCTGGAGGTGGCGAAAGTCTCAAGGTGCCTTGACAACGGGTGGATCTGATAATTGTATCACTGATCGCCAACAATGGAACAATTAACAAGCGAATTTTGCGGTCATGCCTAGAAGTAAATAACAAACGAAACGAGCCGAGGTGAAAAATAAATACAACACGGGAGCAAGGAACTAAAAATCATTAGTCCGTCAATCACAAAAACGGCGTAGGTCATTAACGGGATGCGGAAAAAGCGCTCGTTATGCACACATTTTTCGCCGTGAATAAGAACAATAATCAAGCAGTCGAAATGACTCTCTCTCTCTCTCTCTCTCTCTCTCTCTCTCTCTCTCTCTCTCTCTCTCTCTCTGCATAAATCTATAATCGCTGGCAGCAGGGCGGATACGCCTCGCAGAAGCCCGCTCGAGAGACACGACGAAAATAAAACGAGCTCTACACACGTTCAGTCATTTTTCACGCTTCGCGGCGCACGAATTAAGAAGCACTGAAAAGTTCTGTTACACACGCCTCGCTCTGCTCGCGGCGCGTATACTTATAATACACACCGCGCGCACTTCTGTATACCTGACTCGCGCGCGCGCGCGCAATAAGAAAAACATTGTGTCGAGTAGATTAGGCCCCGGAGCTAGGACTCTAGCGCGCTCGGAGAGAGAAATCAAGTGATGCAAAGGCCTCGACGCGAGGAAAATCTGCGCGCGCTTTTCCGCAGCGCCTTTCACGCGCACGAGAGCACGCGGTGATATATCTGGGTGTAACCTAGCAAGTTTGCGTTCTTTGATGATTGTGCGACGTATATCGGATCGAGGAGCCGAGTGTATGCACACAGTCCTGTGTGTGGCTCGCGCGTATTATAGGACGTGCGTACATACATAAAGAGAGGCCGCGATCGAAGTGCCAGCTGATTATCGCTCGAGATGTGCACTTTGAGGTGAAAGGGGCCGATTTAACGGCGTGCGAGAAGCGCTGAAGGCGAAAGCGAGAAAGGAGCGAATCGAACAAACAGCGCGCGGTGGGCTGGGGAAATCGTTGTTTGCCGTTGAGATTATAAAGAGGCTTTTTTTAGTTCAGAGAATAATTTTTGCGAAGATTACGAGATGGATAATAATTGCACAAGATTTTCACTTTCGTATGAGTCGGAGAAAGAAGAACAAAAAAAAGATTCGCGCGTCTCCGCCAAATTCATCGGTATATACTTTTTCCCAACGCGCGTTTCCAAATGAGAAAGATACTGGGCAAACAAACAGCTGCACTGAACCCGTATAGTATAATACACACGGCTACACGGCTACTCACACGTGTAAGAGAGCGCGAGTAAAAGCGAGCGAGAGCGGCGACAGTGGGGGAGCAGAGCAGCTCAGCTCGGTGTATATCCGAAGCAGAAAAAAAGACAGCTCGCGCGCGCGCTGGAGAGAGAGAGAAGGTGAACGTATAAAGAGGTACTGCAGCAGAGCATCGGGCTTTTCTTTCCGAAGAGCAGGCAGCGGCTCGTTGGTCTTGCTCGCGGAGAGTTTCTTGGGCGTCGTTGGCCGCTCTCGTGCGACGGTGTGCGTGTGCGCGAGTCCGCGTCGAACCGGTTTGGCGGGTCCTGCAGTTGCGCGCACGCGCGAGCGACTCGCATCTCTGCTGCAGAATATAGGTATACGCATGCATCGGAGAAAGAGAGAGGAACGTCGTCGTCGATGTTGTGTACACTGCGCGTGAATTGATCCACGGTATTGCTACCAAATCTGACCGTCACAAAAAAACCACATGGCCATAGTCAACAAAGGAGGAGTTTTCATGTAGCTGTCATAGCGACAGTCATGGCGACAGTAATAATACCGTGGATCAATTCACGCGCAGTGTACACACCGGCTCCCGCACGCACACGTACACTCCACCAGATCCCCGTTTAGTCGTCGTTTTTCTTGCTCGCACCCTCGCCTTCGAGCTTCGCTCCGTCTCGGTTTTCCCGCCGAGTAATGTATTCGTGCGGGTCGACGATGTGATTTTCTCTTTCGGTTCGCTGCTGCGCTTCGACTTTTGAGGGTATCACTTTTTGTTTGCACAGCCCAGAGATTTTCGTTATTTTTAGCCGCGGTTTTGTTTGCTCTCGCTCATGATGATCTCCGCGCTGCGGCAAGGATTTTTCATTAGCGTCGCTCGAATTAACTCCATCGCGAAGGAACTTGTCATGCGGCTGGATTATTCGCTGATTCGATTGCGATATTTATCCTCTGTTCGCGCAAAAAAATACTGTGCCGATTTCAACCGGATAATACGATGCAGTCAAATGTTTGCTCGCGGCAACTTAGGCTGGCTTTCAGCATCGTTCGAAGGCAAAAAGTCGCTCCGGAAAAAAGGGAACAAACCAAATCATATCTCTGGTTCCTTCTGATTTCACCTCTCTCCCCCGTAACCCTTTTTCTCTTTCTCCCTCCCAGCACTCTTTTGCCGACCCGGCGTTGACTGCTGTATATATATATATATATATATATATATATATATATATATATGGCGACTTTTTTTGACCGGTCCCTCGAGCGCGAGCGAGAAAATATACGCGCAGTTGCACGTGCACGGCCCCGCGCGAGAAAAAGACAGAGAAAGAGCGAGAGGTGAGGTGGGGAGAGAGGAACTCTTCTGCGCTCGCGGTCCGAGATGTGGAACCACCATACTATACAGCTCTGCCCAGGTCCGAATGTATAATACAGTGAGACGGAGACGGAGATACGCCGGTCTAAATATAGCGACGCATTTACATACGCGTCCTAAAGACCGAGCGCGAGAGCAGGCCTCTGGATTAATGTGTGGGCGAAACGGACAGCAGCAGCAGCAGTAGGAGAGAGGTGGAGAGAACGAAAGCCGCGACGGAGTTAAGGCGCCTCCTCTCTCTAGCTCCTGACACCGATTTTTCATTCTTTCTCTATCTCTCTCACTCTCTCTCTCTCTCTCTCTCTCTCTCTCTTTCTCTCTCTCCTTAGTTCTCTTTCACTCGGGCCCTTTTCAAGAGTAGGGTATATAGATTTGCCTCCGTACTGCGGAGAGTCGAGAGGAGCAACTCACGCATACACGTACGCCCGATAAATTGTTGCGCCCGCGCGCGCGAGCAATGTGCGACGGAGAGAAGTTTCTCGCATTTACATAAGAATGCAGAAGACGAAGAAAACAAGCACATCGACGGAGTGTTCTTAATTACCGGGGCGATTGCTTGTTGGCGGACACCTTTAATATTTTGATGAAAAACGTATAGGTGCTTTCGAAATTTGGAAAAATACTCTGTAAACACAATGTGCTTCGGGTCATAGTAATACACAACGCAATATAGTATCATTTCGCTTCTCGTATCAAAAAAGACTTACGCAACGCAAGTACAGGTCATAATAAACTTTACTCCCGCGGTTGTTTTGAAAATTACATAACGCAAGCGTCCGGCGTGCAATAAAAATCGATAATAAAGACAGCACGTGTATATGCCAAAAGTACAATTCGCGCGGCGTAATACGGAAAATGCATATAAGGAATACCGATTCCTCGCGCGCGCGCGAGGATAACTAGACGACATTATTGCTTCGACTGAAAAATTACGCGTTCACAACGCGAAAATTATATATCTCATTATTCGCCAGCGGTTTCTTGGAATCGCGAAATGTCCAATCTTCCCGCTGCTACCTTAACGTTATAAATAATTAAAGGCGAAGAGATAGACGACGATATGGTGGCGCGCAAAAAATAATTCGTTCGCAACGGTACTCACCGGAGGAAAATAAGCAATTCTATGTAAATACGGCGAAGAAAAAACGCTGATTGCTGGATGTGTATATGCGCATCCCACGAATGAAGAACGCGCTTACAGAAGCGCAGCACAGCGTATACGCACAATGCGCCGGGGAGATTCAATGTAATGGGAAATTGCGCGAGAAATGAAGACCTCGCCGCGATGTGCCTTGCGGTATATCGCGGTCACCATATCTGTCCAGTCAACACTCGGCGCCAGCAACGTTCAGGAAATATCGAATAACTCTAATGGAAAACAATGTGTCTAGAATATTGAATTCGCACAATTTTGTGAAATAATAGAAACGCAAATTATACCTGCGGACACCGTCCATATTAACTATGACGAAAACGTTTCAATCGCATAGTATGGAGTTTCAATATAGCATTCGATGAAATCGTTTGATCTAGACCTAATCCACGGGTTCGCTAACCCCGACGTACAGTTTGCGCTGATGAGCTACTGAATCTATTCTCACCCTAGCGTGAAATAGACTTGTTTTATTTTGCTATCGGTTAGCGCGCGATACAGTTTTCAAGTAGCAGCTCGTATACACACTCAGTAGAGAAGTGCGGTGTGTTCTCGGCTCTCCATGACGGCGAGTATAGACGCAGTAGCACACGAGTAGCAAACGAGCGGCCGCTGATGACTCCCGTTAGGAGAGGAGATGGAGAGTCTTTGATTTTGATTTGCCGTGCTCGCGCGCCCAAGTGAGCGTAGAATGAAACTGTTTACAGAGCAATCACCGTGAGTGATCTGATCGGTGCGCTATTGAATATACTCAAGGGATGCGTATATAAGGCTGTCTGTCGCTGTCCGACTGTACTATAGCGACTCTCTACTTTTCCGTTTTACGTCGATACTGTATTTAAAAGGCTGATGGTAAAAATAGACCGTATTTATGGTGTCAGTTCGGGAAGATGCGCAATAAGATTTGAAAAATATGCAACACATTATTATTATTAATTTTTTAATTTTGCAGACAACGCGAAGGCGTACTAGATGTAGGTGTTGTTCGATTAATCATTCGCGACCGATCGAAATCACTTGAAAAACGACGTTCGCGCTGTCATGGACAGTGATTTGGCAAATATCAGAGTAATCGGGATTTCCGATCTCCACTCGTGTCTCTCTCTCTCTCTCTCTCTCTCTCTCTCTCTCTCTCTCTCTCTCTCTCTCTCTCTCTCTCTCTCTCTCTCTCTCTCTCTCTCTCCTACTCGACAAATTTTCAGTCCCACAACAGCTCGTGTAGATCCGTACACTCATATGATATGCACACGCAGGTACAACGAAGCTCATCCGCTTCGAGACTCGGCCCCGACTGCGCACCACGACTTTCGACGGCGACGCAATGACTTATCGGTTTGGTCTTTAAACTCGAAACACGTGTTCGTCGGGCGGCTTTAACGGTCGTGTGCGCACGACTCGAAACGTAAACTTTGACGAATAGAACGACTCGCTCAGTCTCTCCTCTCACTCTCTCCCTCTTTGGAGGGACTGAAAAGGCTCGAGGAAGAGAACATAAAAAGGCGAAGAAAAATAAAGCGGCGAAGGGAGGGAAGGAGGAGTAGGTAACTTGGGAAGCGGTCGCTGCCGCACGGTAGCTTGAAATTTCACATCCCCGCACGTCGCGAGGAATACAAATGATACAGTCTCGGGCAGATTCGTGGCGATGGGACGTGTGTGCGGGCCCCTGCACGTGAAGAAGAGTGCGAAGGAGTAAGAGAGAGAGAGAGAGAGAGAGAGAGAGAGCGAGAGAGAGAGAGAGAGAGAGAGAGAGAGGGAGAGCGAGAGAGAGAGAGAGAGAGATAGAGAGTAAAGCCATCAAGGAAAAAAAGGACCGAGAAAAGGCGAGAGACAGACGGAAGCCCCCTTGAAAACTAATTATCAACGCATCAAATATAACTTAGCCTCGGCTACCGTATTCTTAAGCCGTTCCCCGGCAGCAGCAGCCACGTCGCTCCCTCTCTTCGCCTCTCCGCCTCTCCGCTCCCGTGTACTAAATCTTATTATTATTTCTTGTTTACTCACTTTTTCTTATTGCCGTTCTGGCCGCGAGATGCTTTTAATTGGATGGCTATGGGGCTTCTCGCGCGCGCGCGCGCGCGCGATGATTCGGTGCTTTAACGAGTTGCTCGCCCTTGGCTACTATATGCTGCGCTGCAGCTCTTCTCCCGCGAATGACTGCGTCGAATCTCCGGGGACTTTGCATCGAGATAAGAGGAGGAATCGATGTTAACGTTATTCAATTTGTAACGAGGCAGGACAATTTGCTTTTCTGCTTCTTTTACGCGGGATTTTCAATTATACCACGGCGATGATATTTAATGGTGGACCATTATCGCGTGCCTGAATAATGTTGGGAAATATATAACTTTAATCGAGACTTTAATCCTAAAGTGATTTGGCAACGACGAAATTTTTCAATCTTCTGCGAAACGATTCATCCATTTTCATCCCGGCACCGAGGCATTTCGTTCTTTGAGTGTCGATAAACTCGAGAATTCAATCACCGCTATTAATAATTCCGGAAAAAAATGATTTCATAAAAACACTGCCTCTGATTAAAAAGAGCAGAGATAAATCAATTCTCGCTCGAATTTACGAGCACATACAATCAATCGTAAAATGACATCGAGAGAGTAATCCCAGGCAGCAGTGACGGATACCTACGTCTCTACATCAATTCGCTGGAAAAGTCCCTAATGTATTCGTCGTCGGCGTTCATCTCGCGACTCCGGTCTCCTTCCAACAATCTCGCTGCTGTGTACCCCTTTTCCTGCGCCGAATATTCCGCTCGCGCGATTTCTGCGGCAGTAAAAAGGTCCCGCGCGCATAATTTAGCGTTCTATAGGGTAATGCCGCAGGGCGCGAGAGGCAAACAGAGAGGCTTTGGCCGTGAGCCAGCTCCAAGATCGTAAATCTGCGAGGCGGGAGAGCGCTACCGTACATATACCTATACACTCCTACAGCCCGATGTATGTAGCAAGCTGCACTTAGCGCTGGAGTGTGAAGCTTCGCGCGTACGCGAGAGACGAGGGATGCTTTTTCGGGCTTACTTCGCGAAATGTGTACGCGCGCGTCAAAATCGGGGTATAATGCTCTCGTTGTGTGCTCTGTATAACGACGCGAATGTCTAGTGATGGATACGATACTAGTCTATCTGAACGATACAGTGATCAAACGAATAAATAGCTTCGACTCAATCCATCGATCACTCTTCCTAAATCCTCCGCCCCAGCGATAGTCTTTCCGAATAAAGAGCTCGGCCAACGCCAAATGGTCGCTTTTCTTCTCCCCCCGGGGTAGAGACACACCGATAAAGCTCTGCGCGTATTCATCTCTCGCGCGACGCATAGCTCTTGGAAAAAATACTGTCGCGCTCGCCACGGGCGAAAAAAAACACGCGAGCCCGAGCTTAATTGCGCCCCGGCAACCTGTTGGAGCGCAAAGAGATGGTCCTCTTCCGTGTAGCCTTGCGCCGGAGCCAAATGGCGATCCGGAACTAGAAAGCGAATTAATGGCTCGGAGGGAAAAATTAGCCGCGATTGCGCTGATAAAATATATAGCCACGCGGCGGCCTATGTGCGTGCATCGAATGCGAATTCACGCGCGGGGAAGATTGCGCGCGGAATTAATGAGACCTGCGAGACGGAACGAGACTGCGTGTGGCGCTGGAGACCGATTTCGGTGCGGGTGAGAATGTTTTATGTCGAAAAATAAAACGGTTTTGTCTCGACGTTTTTTCCTTTTTTCGGCTGGATTACCATTTCTAAAGACAATTTATTACGTATTAAAGTACAGCATATTGCAACAGAGAGCTGCGACGGCACGACCACATCGATAGCGTACAGACCTAACTAGAGAAGAAGAATTAAGACGCACAGAAAAAGGAGGTAAAAGCCAAGCGTATACCCGCGGCAAAAGGTCGAACGTTCGCAGAGGGGCTCTTATATACACACAACACGTGTTCTGTACCGCGTGCGATTTTTTCTCCTCTTTCTCTCGCCATTCTCCGCTTCGCGCATGTACGCGGTGCGGATCGTTGTGTATACAGCTAACTGCGGCGCTCTCAGCCTGTAGCTTCGACCGTAGGCATTAAAAGGCACTAACCGCGAGTCGAGGACGAACTTGCGACCTTCTCTGCGGACTGAAAGCCGCGACAGAGTTATTGAAAGACCGGGGAGATTAGAGAAGCTGAAATTCATTCGTTTCCATTTGAAATCGATCAAGCCCTCTATCCGCTCGGTATATGTTATAAACACAAAACCTAACAAAAATAATGCAATAGAGCCTGTATAGTGCAACAAAGCCCACTTGACCGGATTAAAATCGAAATCAGCTACGTCATCGCAATCGCGCTGGGATAGGCGGAAAGTGCGCAAAAAAAGCGACGAACGGATAAGACTACAGTGCAGCGAACCTGTGCGCAAGCAAGCAACTCATTGTATATATGCTCACTCTCGTATACGCCGCAGCCTCTCTTTCTCTCTTCGGCTGAGTAGACGGCGAGCCGCGCGCGCGACGTAAACGTTGCGCGGCGTGGTTACGCAAAACAAGCATTGCGTAGCCTGGTAGTAGCCGGCGCACTCTCGCATGTTGTGTGTATGCATATACGCAGCGCAGGAGTCCTTATAGCTTGCCACAGGATATATATCGTCGGGATGGTGATGAACTTATCGGACTACTGCATCTTTTCATCTCCGACGCAAAAGAAAAGAGAAGGTATACTATATAGGTAGCCGGAGAGGATTGGCAGACTTTACTTTATTTTAAAAAAGGCGCGATGTTTCATGCAAGATTTTGCTTTAGTGAGTTATCTATACCAAACACAAGATTATGTTCGATCAACTTGGTCGAAAACAAATGAAATTCTCTGTTTATTATTCTTATGCGTTTCTATGTCGGGATAAAGAAACGCCAACATTCAGTGCGCGCTTGATTTCGTTATCTCGGCTAGGGATCCGCGCGAAAAAAGACCGAGGGTTATCGTTTCACGAGGTGCAACGACCGGCTTTTGGAAAAGCGCAGCGAAGTCGACAGACATACCAACTTGCGACAACACCGGCAAACCCATTCGGATCTTCAAATATAAAATCGAGAGGCGGCAAAAACGGGCTCGCGGCTTTCTGCCGCACAGAGAAACGTAACCGAACGAGAACGAAAGGGTAGCGCGAAGAGGAAAAAACGATTTCATGCCGTAACATTTTTTTTCGAGCTGACGTTTCAGACGAACGGCTTGTTTGAAAGTGTCACGTTTCGGTGTGTGTGTGTGTATGTGTATGTTTGGGGGAGAATTATTCCGCTGAATCATAATATTTATATTGAACGGTGGAACGAGGTGAAAAGTTTCTAGAGATGGAGTGAACTGATATTTTTGCTTTCGTGAAAGGCTTTATTTTTATATGAAAATGTGTTTACTTATAACATTACCATAACGAGCGATCGGCCAACACAAAGACATCTGGGCACTGAAGAGGCCCCGACGCGCGGAGCATAATAAAAATAAGCGACATTGGCAGTCAATGACCAGAGACACGCATTACACTATAGGAACACGGAAGGTCTGTATAAGCGCTAGGCGCAAGCTTGCGGCGGGGCGCAAAACACCTATCTATCCGCGATCGTGTGGCGGCGCGGCGATTCTTCGCGAACAAGAAAATTACACGCTCGAAAAGTAGCGTCTGAAAGGGCCGTCGCTCTTTCGATCGCGTGTCCGTCGTGCGCTACTCCGCCGACAGACACATGCACGAAGAGCTCGAGAATAAAAGTTCGCTGGGGTCAGCCCCTCTCGGAAGTAACGCACGCGATTGTCGCAATTTGCTCGCTTGCTTGCGCATTTTTAGCTCTACACGAGTAAAAGCTATGCAGCCGCGCGCATGCCATTAAATAGGTATCTGTGTACATATAGGTATATGCACGTGAACGAGAGAAAGCGAGAAAGAAGAGAAAAATGGAGTAGCCATCAAAAGAGCGGACTTCTATCGGGACGATCTAAACGGACGGCTCATCAGATTAGGCGTCGATATGTACGCGCGGCCGCGCAGATAAATTGATATACGCGAGCTGCCCACATGTCGCCGGCCGGAAGATCGCATCTACGTGAGCGGCTCGATTTAATGCCAATTATCGCGGCGGTGGTCCCGGCAAATTGTAACAAATGCGCGCCGGCCTCGACTGTGTCTTCCGAAATCCTGGATACATAATTGCGCCGAGCTGAAAAATGCGCGCGAGATTCGGACGATATTGGGAGGGTCGTGTATTCCGTGGCTGCCGTATAGGGGAAGAGTTATAACGTGCGTTTTGTCCGCGTGGAAGCGAGAGATGGAGGTCGGATAAAGTCCGGGATATCACATTTTTATCGGGATTTTTAATCGACGTGTAATTTTTGAATTCAAAAAATGAAAGGCGGGAGATAGCGAGGGTGTCGGCAGTGGGAATTTAATTTGATTTGAAATGAATTACGGCACATGTGGCGCCCGTTTTGTGAAATGAAAATTATACCACATGTGGATGAATTAAATACTCTGATGATATATGAGGTTATCTGCGGGTGCATCCTTGAATTATTGCAAGCAACAAACAATAATACCTCGATCATCGGATAAAGAAGATCCAATTGTCGTAGGTCACTGTCCTCCCTTAAATGCAGCGGTGCGTTTAAAAGAGGATTAACGCACGGAAAGTTGCGAGAAAAGAGAAAATGCGCGCGTAATATCTGCGGGGTTCGTTTGCCGCGTGGGAAAAATTATCTATTGTATAAAGAATTGTCGATGTTGTTCACCAGTGGTTTGCAGAGAGCTGGTATTATGCGTATATTGGTCGTCGGTTTCACTTTCGCTTCACTAAATCGTTATTTCCATTATTATCCTTGTTTATAATTTTACTTTCGCGGTATTATAAAATACTTATTGGAAAGGGAAATTAATGGATCGTAATGATTTGTTTGCCTCTGTAGAAAAGAATAGCGGATGTAATAATTAAAGAAAATTACGATTATTGTAATTGGTAATGTGCTGGAAATTTTCTTGATTCGATCTAGTGATTATATCCATAATAGTTGCTAAGTGCTCCAAGCGGGTATTATAATTGCCAGACGGGAATAGCAAACTGATTGTTTGATGATTTCTATGATCCAGAGTAAATTACTCTCACTTTCCGACAAATGACACATGATTCGATGAAAAATGCCGAGACGAATGCGCGTATATACCAAAAATACCGCAGTTCAGGAGGGTGTGCCCGGCGTAAGGGTTAAACTGACCCATTTACAGGAAAATTGCTGTATCTGTCGGCCATATGACAGAGGACACTTTGCGGCACGCGCCACAGAACGGGTCGCTCCTATGATTAATTTACGATTGTCGTGCGCGACATCTGCTCCGCACTGCAGAATCGTTCTCCTAAACAATGCATTTTTCAAAGAGCTGCAATGAGAGGCCTGCGTGCTCTTCTGCTGCTTTGACCCCCGAAGCGTTTGGTGACTCATCTGTCGTCAGGTCGAAGAGTTGGCGTGTTGTTTGTACGGCGGATCACTTTTCCACATTTCTGGAAGCTATCGCATGTTATACGCGCAACACGACCCCCCTCGGCGCAATTTTTCTTTTCTATTAGGCCTTTTGGGTCTCCTTTGATACATACTTTCATGCCATGGCTGTAATTGCAGGGAAGCTAATTAGTCGCGTAAGTGCACGTGTGTATAGCAGGAGATCGCAGCTATTAATAGTGGATCGACGTACACGAGCGACCGAGAGCGTTTTGTGTAGCTGATAAATTCACGCCAGCTGACGCGAAAAGGGGTGACGTTAGGAGTATCATTACATAACGTTACAGAAGGCTTTTTACATTTTTGTTAGATAGTGCATACATAGGGGTGCTACGTGCGTGTAATGGGATCATTAATGCGTGCAATAGATGACACAATCTTAAAAGAGCGTAACGCAAGTGATTAATATAGTGCTATTCACGGGTTCACGATTTGACGTATGGGATGTGGAACAACAATTTTTTAAATTTTAATTGCTAGATAAACCAAAGATGTAATAAGAAAAGATAAAAATAAATTTGTTAAATTAAAATAGTAGCACTGCCAGCGTTTGTATCAAATGAACAAGTCATATGGCTGAAAAACGGAACTCCAGTATAAACAGAAGCGAGATACAACGACGGCGAGTGTATCCCCGCGGCAGGCTCCGCTGTAAAATCGAGCAGACAGAGAGACGCGCGCTCCGCTGGCATGAGCACCTCGACGCGAGATGTCGAGGGGAGCTCCGGCTGCACGCGGGCAGCAACATGCAGCCAACAAGCCCGAGAGGAGGAGGATGAGGAGGAGGAGGAGGGGCGTTACAACTATACGGCCGAGTTGGTTGACCCGGAGCCGGCTCGAGCCTCCCTTCCCTCCTCCTTCACCTTCACCTCGACAGAGAGAGAGAGAGAGAGAGAGAGAGAGAGAGAGAGAGAGAGAGAGAGAGAGAGAGAGAGAGAGAGAGAGAGAGAGAGAGAGATTTGCGCGGTATACAGGCTCGTCCTAAGGAACTGCATCACGCTTGCGATTTCATTTTGCTCGCACGCGGTCGCGACGATGACCGATTTTTTACGCTACCGAGTTTGTCAGATTTTTTGCTAGATTTTCTTTCACAGAGGCTGCGCCGAAGTGATTTTGGGCAATGATCAAAGAAAATGGACTGGCGCGTAAGTCGATAAATCTTTCACGTTAGGACTTGGACATAGACAAGCCGATACACTTAGCTGCGTGATCTGGCGAGTTTACCCTGTTCCATGCATTTTTCATCACAGAATAATTCGGAAAGTTCTTCGGACCCAAGTAATGACCGCTTTGACGCAACAGTGTCTCTCATCCCCCTGGAGGATCATCTTGCGCAGCATCAAAGCCGAAATCAGAGCCACGGGCATGTCGCAGAAGGGGTCGCCATCGTCTCCGACCGATAATCCCAAAAGAACAATCCCGCTCATTGGCCAATCGGCCCTGAATAATATCGCTTGGCTGAGCGCACGGAGAATCTGGGGGGTTGGGGGGCATTACCACGGAATCCAGAGGACGAGAAGCAGAGAAAGAAATCCGCTGGCCGAAGAGGATAGGAAGAGCACACGCGGCTAAAAGCGGAAGGTGACACGCGGAGAGAGAGAGAGAGAGAGAGAGAGAGAGAGAGAGAGAGAGAGAGAGAGAGAGAGAGAGAGCTAGAAAAGAGCGAAGATCCGCAGCAAAGCCAGGTATTACCCGCGCGAGAGCCTGCGGGAGGAAGTATCGAGCGGCGCGCGCGCGATGTTTGGTTCGCGTGGAGAAGAGATTACCGCTTCCTTGGCCAAAAAGAACGAAAAGGCGACTCGCAGAGAATAGCGAAGAAGAGAGATAGAGAGGAGGCAGAGGACGAGAGGTCCGCTAAGGGGGATATAAAGCAGCGGGAGTAGGGGAAGACAAGAGCGCCGTCAATCACGGTCCAGTTGGGGAACTTTATACCACCAGGCGCACATAATACGTATGGCCGGTCTCTCTCGCTACAAGCCGCAAGAAGTATACATACAGCGCAACCTGTATTACACGCGAACACAGCGCGAGCGCACAATGTTCAATCATCCGACTACCGCGCGATTTCTCTCGTTATATACCCCCGCGCTTCGAGCGAAGAAAGACTCGCTCGAGCTGTTGGGGAATAAAAAGCCCGCGATAGGGAACAAGAAGGGGCAGAAAGTATAGAGAGAGAGAGAGAGAGAGAGAGAGAGGAGAGAGAGAGAGAGGAAGAGAGAGAAAAGAAGAAGCGGAGGAAGGGTGTCGTTGACCCCGCGATATGGCGTCGCAGCTACGATATTGTGTACCACTTGAGTTTTAAGTCGAGCCCCTTTGCCCCTCTCTCTCTCTCTCTCTTTCTCTCTTCTGGAGAAGTCGCGAAGGAACAAGGATCCCCTTGAGCTCTCTCTCTCTCTCTCTCTCTCTCTCTCTCTCTCTTTCTCTCTCTCTCGGAGTCCTGCGAGAGCCACACGGATCATTAGGCGCGGGAATCGCGAAAAATACGACGAAAGATTTTCGCGAGGCGTTACGCGCGAGTGAGGGTGCAGCCAAGACGTTGAGAAGAAGTCGAGAGGTCGGAGCCAAGGGTGAGGGACCAGCGCAGGAACGGATGACGGATTTTCGGGGCTCGAAAGCACGGCTTTTTCGCTTAGGCTTATATGCCTATAAAGCGAAATCGTCGAGGAAATGCATAGTTAGAGCGACTTTCACGAGACGCAATTAAAAGGTTTCTGCCGATGGGCAGGGGGGGTTCGAGGAAGCTGTACGCTGCAGATACGGTACGGAAAATTCAGAAATAATCTTTGATACGCTGTATATAAGTAATGCAACCGCGTAACGCACATCCGCGTAAGCCAATCCAGGGTAACGGGCTACTGTTACAAAACGCAAGAGGCAATTAGCTGCCTCGCGTCAATGTTTGCTGCTATGCGGGCATCTGCTCGCATATTCGCGGCGTCGGTGCCTCCAATTACCCACCGCGTCGCGGCCGCGATACACGCCATAGACACATTGTAGGTATTCTATATGCATTATCTACAGGCAGGCTGCATGCGCGCCTGTGCGTAGAATGCAGAGTATTGCTTTCGCGAGAGGCGCGATTCCCATTTTCACCTCCTGCGGCGGCAGTAGTAGCAGAGCTTCGATTTGAGGAAGTGCTCTAATTACGTTTTATCATTAACCCGTAATTATGCTGCGGGGCTATCATTACGCGCAGCGCGATCATACGCGAGGCATACACGCATTCGCAGGCGGTGGTGTACGTCTAACGCGCGTAGCGGGAAATTAAAATAATTGTACTATACAGATTTAGGTCGTAGAATGCATTCAGTGTATAAGTAAACTATGAAGATCGATGATGGCACGGCGGTGGTTGTGCGCGCGTTTTCCGTCGGGAGACAAAGTCTATAGTTTTCATTACAAGCTATACGGATATATAATATTCTCGAAGGAGGGATAGATAATTGCGAGATGAATAATTCGCCGTGTTATTTTGCTTGCACGCGCTCTGCGACGAAGAAAAATCCCGCGTAAACGCTTCTCTGATCGATAACAATTTAAATATGCAGGAAAGAATGAAAGCAAGTAGATGAGGCCAAGCATTGGTAAGACGCGGTCAGAGATCGCCATATTATACTTGTACACAAAACATCGTAAATACAAACGCGTCGTAAAAATAATAATCTTTTATTCAGAAGAAAGGAACAACCGGGAGAACGCCAACAATATAATAGAGTCTCGGGCCCGCCGCAACAACGGTTATCGGGAAAAAGTCGGAAACAACAAATCGAATCTCCCTCGCAAATTGCCGCGCACGCTCTCGGGGAATAAAAAGCATTAAGAAGAATAAATTAAGACGCCGGTTGAATACGAGCGATTCATTTTCAAGGAGGCGTAGGAGCAGCCTCTCGAGCAGCGGCGGCGGCAGCGAGGAGAGGAAAAAGAAGCAGCGCGGAGAGCAACCAGCTCGTTTTACGAGACGAGCAACGAGAAGCTCGACTCGAGTAAGAGAGAGAGAGAGAGAGAGAGAGAGAGAGAGAGAGAGAGAGAGAGAGGGAGAGCGTATTACGCGCAGCAGCCGAACGGAACCTATCGTAAAGCCGCGCCGAGCGCAAAGACCTGACTGCAGCGCAGTGTACAGTGCCAGCAGCTCTCGTGCGCCTGATCTTGGCCATCGCGCGATAGCTGGCAATGCACGCTACCTCGATCACGAAGTCACCTTGAACCCAATCGGGATCTCGGTTCAGGAGGACGTCGACTGCAGGCCAGTCTTTCCCTCTCCCTCTCTCTCTCTCTTTAGCTCTTGCTTATTCTCCTTCTTGTTATTCTTCTTCTTCTCCTCCTTCTCCGGGCTTTCTTGGTGCACAATGCGCTGCATAAATATCCGGGCGACGACTGAATAAAGCGATAAGGCCGTGCGGAGCGCTTGATGCGGAATAGGATTGCGCTTTCTACGAGTGCTGTAAGCGTCCGCGCATATCTCTCATTGTACTGGACCGATTTGTGCTGCCGTGCTTTATAACCCTTTCCCCTACTCGCGTCAGCTGTCGAAAAATTGACCGCCCGTTTTCTCGCAATTTTTATACTTCAGCTCGAGGTGGCGTATGCCTGGTTTCCGAGAACCGATATTTACGCACGCGGGACGAGTTGATCACGACTCTACAGTTTCGCGTCGCAGGTGTGCGATACAGGCGCGAGTGAAAAATGATTGCTCATTTCCTTTTTTCAAGTAAAATAAAGACGCTAATAACGAACCGAGTTTCTGAGATACAACTAGCTCGCGAAATGCCCGCAAATCATTAGGAGCAAAAAAGAGTGTTACGATTCCATTCTTCTCGACAACAATGGACATCTAATTTCATATAATTCCGTGATACATACGCGCGTTACGTGCACTACCTTCTGCTCTCTGTTCCTGCGGGGCAGCGCGCAATTTTTTCTGCCACGCTCCTCCTTACAGTGATACGCGCGGGTTCGTTCCACGCGAGCCACCGACATAAGCGCTTCTTCTGCTGACAATTGCATTCACTGCTTGATACGCCAGCAGTGCAGAGGAAAGGCCGCGCGCACGTATATTTTCATCAGCCATTAGGAGAAGGAAGAAGCCGAGCTGCGGGTGTTCGCATCTTTTTCTACGTTGCGAGTCTGTCGCTATCGCGTGCAAGGGGATACCGTTATTTCTATGGATATGTATTATATCGATAAGTATAGCGAAAATCCTCACTATCGATCCATCGTAAAGTTTGATCTTTTCTCGAAATTAGTCAACAGGGCCGAATAAAAGCACTTTTTCTATGGGTTCTATGATAGGATGAATAACATATGCACAGTTTGACGCTGCAAGAGATCCGCCGTACGGCGAGGAAGAGACGCAAATAAAGATACACTGACCCGCAAAATGAAGCAAAGAGAGAGAGAGAGAGAGAGAGAGAGAGAGAGAGAGAGAGAGAGAGCCGACGGACGAAGGAGTACAGAGTACATGCTGGCGTCACGCAGTCGGGTACACCGCTTTCACTTTACTCACTCATGCTGGAAATCTTGCCTTGATACCTGTACGCGCTGAATCGAGCTTTTTTAAATTTAGGTTCCGACCGTGACAAGCAAGTGCGGGAATATCCAGAGGCGAGAAACGCGTAGCATTGGATATTTAAAAATGTCGATATACCTGTTTAATCTTTGCAGCAATGATATTCATAAACTTGAAAAACAATCGTGATAAAAGGCATCAGACGAGATGAAAAAAAGCAAAAGGCGGTGTGGGACAGTGTGTCAATAGGTTATTGTAATAAATAAAACATCTCCAATAATTTATTACCTGCAGTCTTCGCAATAGTATGTTCATAAATCTACCTAACAATTAACCTGCTCACATTAAAAATTCCAGTATGCGCACAGCGCATGTAGACACATGCACACACACACACACATACACTGTCAGCTCGCCAACACAATACTCGCTAATTAAACTTGCGCAGAGTATATCATTGCAGGAAAGTTCGAATTATATAATAGTCCCGGCGTCGATAGAGGGAAGACGCTAGATTACATTAAGTAAAAGGGAGAGAGAGGGAGACAGAGGGGGAGGAAATTGCGCAGGCGCGTCTATGCGTGCGTGTCGGATAATTGTATGTAATTGCCGGTCAGGATAATTAGCGATCAACAATAAGCCTCCATGGTCTGACTTGTACATATACGTGTATAAGCTTATATATCTATATGTGCACGTTCATATACTTGTGTGTGTGTGTGTGTGTGTGTATATATCTGCAAGCGATGTAGCTGGGGCTGCTGCTGCTTCTACAACCGTGTATGCTGAAACTGTGCGCGCGTACAGCTTGCAGCGCATGCAGATGCTGCTTGGTCAGTATAGGTATACACATCTAATCATAATGGACACGCAGATAATGTACGCACGAATGTATATGTAGAAAACAGCGCTGCATATAAGTTATATGCAAATTAGGATCATTTATTATCACGCCGAAGAAAAGACAGCGCGTGGCCTTGAGCGGATTTTGTATTAAATAACGATAAGAAGTGTGTGGTAAGCTTCGACGGCATGGGTGGAAAGAGGCGTTCCTTTTACCGTCGCGATAATCCAATTTTATTGCACCGAGTCTACTCGAATTTACATAAACACGCGCATGCAGTGATACTTTTATTGAAATAATACGAGTGAAAAAACTTTATTTTGTATTCCGCTTATGGCTAATATGTTTGCGGATTATGGGCGGCGGGCGATCGAGCTCACTTGCGTGTCGCAATATCTGCAAGTTTTTCCACATCGAATTCCAATTTTCATCAGAATTTTACATTTACTGCCGCATGAATGCGCGATCGAAAAACATAAATCGCCTATCCCGTTCGCGACCACAACAAACTCTTACGATACGCAGTCTGCAGAGTGTATAGGCTGCTGCACGGGAGCGCATGCAGCAGCAGCACAGTAGCACTGGCACGTACGATATACGCACACAGTCCCTGCAGTTCTCGGCTGCAGCGAGTGCATATAGGAGCATCGCCGTCCCCCTCCTCTTCTCCCTCCCTTTTCCTCAAACTGGACGCGCGGAGCAAGGCGCGGCATCGAGAGGAGAAAAAAGATCGCAATAACAACGAGAAAAAGACGAAGAGAAGCACCAGCGTACTGCGGCAGCAGCAGCAGAAGAAGCGGTAGTAGTAGCAAGTAAGTAACTGCGGAGGGGGACAAGGCGTCTCTCTCTCTCTCTCTCTCTCTCTTTCTCTCGTACGCGCGAGCGAAGTACAGTAGCCCAGAGGGGCCCCGTTCGCGCGCTGCAGCATCCCCGGCTTTAATAACACGCTGCAGCATGCTACCGCGCAAAACGGGAGCCGCGCGCTCGCTTGACCGATGTGCACGGCGCACTACATGCGGAGAGGCGACGATTAGCGAGCGCAAAATTACAGCCTTGCTGCCTGCAGAGCCGGCCCTATTTTCATAATGCGAATTTGTTTTGTCGATGCCCGGCTACCGATAGCAGATTTTATAGACGCGAGGGCTCGAGCTCTCAGCTGCAGGGGAGAACCTGACGCGATGCGAGATTATTTATAGACGGCGCAGGCGATGGGGATTAGAGGTTTTTCCGCGGGGCTACTGCTCTCTGCCGCTGTCGATGGAGCAGGTACTACACTGATTTAGAGATTAATTTAATTGATTGGATGCGCCGATGCAAGGCGTGCTTTCATACGGGCTTTTCATCCTGATGTGCAACATGCAGGGTGTATCGTTTCAGATTAGGGGTTACGGACTTTTAGAAAAGAGGATTCGTTCAATGCATGTACATTGTTTTGTCAAAAAATCGACCAACGATTCAGATTTTTATTCTGCCCTGTACTATCGTAAACAGAGAGACGTAGTAAGGTTATTTTTGGTTTTCAAACGAGAATATAATTTATGCAGAGTTGCGATTTAAAGTCTGGACAGGATTTCTGCCGGCGAGATTTATTTTCAGAGTTATCGAACACCGATGAAACCTGCCGGAATAAAACGCTCCGAGTAGACTTTGCAACGATGCTGTGAGAGCAAAAACCATTGGAGAAAGGGATGAACCTGTTTCCTCAATCTTAATCCGAGGCTTGAAAGAGAAAATAGTCTTGGGAGAATCTAGAAACCAGTGCGCCTGCTGCATTAAGAAGCAAAATCCTCGGATTGAAAACTAATAGTGTCGTTAACTCTAAATGTCACGTTCTTACCTCGAAATAAATGACAAGTACGCTCCTACGTTTTATGTCCGATGTTTATCTTTTGACGCTTTAAAAGCGCGAAACATTTACACTGTGTAATATGAAATATAATATCTCTAAACTAGTTACGCAATGTGTGAAAGAACGGCAGGGTACGGTCTCAAAGGTTTACCAGCCTTATCCTTCAAAATAATCAAACGACGCCGCCTCAAAACGATACGAAGGCATTCGGAAAACCCATATCCTGGTATTTCGTCTACACCGCAGATCGCAGTCATATCGATGAATGTCGGCGCGCGATTCGCGCGTGACTAATACACCGCGCGCAACGGGTTTGGCATCGAGTGGCAGTCGATTGTACTTCTTACAATATATACCCATACGCGTCATACAGTTGGCGCAGGTGTGCTCGCGCGCGATCTCCTAATTGCGTACTGATTGTGTACGTGTCCCGATGCACGCACGTCGCACTTGTTTGCCCGTGGTCATCCGTAGAGCCGAGAGATGAGGAGCGACGCGTATAACCGCAAATAAGATCCTCCGAGGGGTTTCGCAATGGCTGCTGGGCGAAACTCTCGTTTGCGCGCGCAGGATGTGTTTTTCGAAGAATTTCAGAAAGATGCAGAGAATTTCTATCCAGTTACTTTGCGAGAACTGATTTTTTCCTTTTGGACTGTTTTTGTTTTCGAAAGAGAAATTGCTTGTAATTTAGTTCTCCGCGTCAAGCCCGAGGAGAGAAACACTGTATACCTGAACGTGTATACACACTGTGGATATGCTTACGAGTTTACGAGCTTTACAGAGAGACAAGGATGCTTTTATTTAACTTTTGAAAGAAAATGCGCAAACTTTCGAAGAACGAAAAGCTGTTCGAGCACGTTGTGATTTTAAGGTGCAGTATGCAATACGCTTGAAATTTAAGATGATGCTTATGACACAAATCGCGATTTTAGCATTATTAAAAGAGGATTTGCGAGTTTCAAAATTTTTCGCTGCTAAAATTTATTTTATACACAAAAAAACAGCTCGAGGTGCTTTTGAATAGTATCACGTTTCAACGCGTATCAATAACGGTCGGCGCGAACGGCCACTAATTTAACAGTATACAACACTCTAACCCACATGCAGCATAAATCACGACATCATTCCGCGAGCTAACACCGTCTCGATCTTCGGAGCCCGAAGCTATCCCTCTCCTAGGCTCGCGAATACGGAAAGCCACACAAACGGCTTAACATGCAAACTTCCAGAAGCTGCTCTCGCGCAAGATATAGCCAAAGGGGGTTGCAGCGACGGCAAGTCGACGAGCACGATTCGATCGACTCGCTCCTTCTGTCTCTCTCTCTCTCTCTCTCTCTCTCTCGCGCGCGCGTACGCGCACGCGAGCGTGTAGTAGTGAAGCGGCGTCACAGTCCTCTTATTGTCTCGGGGTCCTTGACGCTGCCAACTACGGTGGAAACTCTCTTTCATCGCTGCAGCAGCAGCAGCCTTCGACTTTGATTTCTGCACGTGAGTGTAGTCGCCGGCTGCTGCTGAGCGAGAGAGACTCTTGCGTTTTATACACCTTTGTGTTCGTGCGGCTAGCTACCGAGTTGCGCTCGTTGGGTAAGACTCGCGCGAGCTTCGCGATTTGTCGACTTTAGGGTCAATTACGTCGCGAGACGTAAGCGCGAGCGATGCAATCGAGTGCGCTGTACTGCGGATCGTTCGTTCGCTGGATTTCGCAATTCATCATTGTTGCTTTTCTTTTCAACGGGTTTTCAGCTGCTTTGTCGCGTTTAGTGTGAGGTCACTTTTTCGTTCCCTTTGGACATTTTTCTTATGTCCTCTATCTCCTGGTTTGGAAACGAATTATTGCTCGGAACGACCGATGATCGAGAGCACTGAATTACACCATTAATTGATAATTAATTGTTTTCGGATTGACGGAGGTTCAACTGAAGTATTATATATAACCGACTGGCAGGCCATGCAAATTTTATTATCGAAATGACAATGCGCTCTCGCGAGGGAGATAAAACATCGACTAAGAGCCTCGTTATATCTGCAATCACCATTACCATACAATTTCCAATCTTCATTCTAATTCCGATGACCGGCGATAGCGTAAATCCTCCACTCACTCTCGCCATCCCTCTCGGCGAGTTGACGTGGATAGCCATACGCGCAGCGAGTATATGGCTAGCAAGAAGAAAACTTTGTTTATCAGCCTTATCTGCCTTCTACCGTTTCCTCCTCTTAGCTATCTCTCTCTCTCTCTCTCTCTCTCTCTCTCTCTCTCTCTCTCTCTCTCCCTCTCTCTCGAATCCTTTCTGCACTACTCGGCAGCGGCAGCTCGGCCTCCTCTCTCTCTCTCTCTCTCTCTCTCTCTCTCTCTCTCTCTCTCTCCGGCAGCCCCAGGCAAAAAACAAGTCCGCAAAGTTACGGCAAAATACAAGCAACATGAAACGAGGGTCAAAATCCTTGCGCTTCGAAGGATGGAGCGGGAGACGCGTGCGCGCGCAGGCGGACGAAGAGAGGAGCTCTCGCGCGAGCGAAACAAGGATAATCGGTTGCTCCGCCAGCAAAGAAGAGAGAGAGAAGTAGCGAGAGCGTCGATAAGGCTGCGGAGTGCCAGTGAGAGAGGGAGAAGCGAATAAGAAAAAGGAAGAGAAGAGAGCGAGAGAGTCGGTACGGAGAAACCGAGAGCGCGCGAGTAAGTGCGGGAGAGAGGAGTATGATACGAAAAGGAGAAAAAGGTTAGAGAGGCAAAACAAGAAGACGAAGAAGAAGAAGAAGAGGACGACGGGAGAAGAAGGAAGAAGAGAAAAAGGAGAGTGAGCTCGCGCGCGCGTGCGAGAAGAGGGAGAGAGACCTGACTTCGAGGAGAGATGCTGGAAAGAGAAAGCCTGCGGGAGAGCGCAGGAGAGGAGAAGAGAGAGAGAGAGAGAGAGAGAGAGAGAGAGAGAGAGAGAGAGAGAGAGAGAGAGAGGCAAGTGAAGGGGAAGCGGGAAACGACAGGATGGCTGGAAAGAAGGAGAGGAGCTTTAAACTCTTGCGAGTAAGAGAGAGACGGCGCAGCGGGGTATAGTGAGGCTACTGCGCGTTAGTCCGCGCTACCACCTCCACCACTGCTGCCGGCCGCTACTACTACTATACGGCTCACCTGAAGGCAAGTTACTCTGCAATAAAAGCACCGAGAAAATTATATGCCTCCGAGCCTACGCTGGGCTTCGGCAGGCTCGGCTTTCGAGAGTTAGAGCAACGCTCCAGTGCTACCAGAAGCGGCTGTATTAGTATAGGTTCTACAAAAATTAGAAGTGCACGCGTTAGACGCTATATTACCTTCTGCGATTTCAGTATTTTTGATGCGTTTTGGCGAATGGCTCAAAAAACATCTATTTTTCAAATACACTTCCTTGTAGAACTACCGATAAATACAATTATATTAAAATTGGTGGATGTGGTAAATCATGATCCGTTAAAAAAACAGGACACCCCTCCTCTGCCCTAATTGTTTCTTTCCTCGGAACAGCAGGACCATTACATCAACGGTGCGCTATACTGGTCTGAACGTGCTTTATTGGTTATAACCACAGCAAAACAAGAAAGCACATCAAAAGTGGGAAAAAGCCCGAACAAGTTCACGCTCGTCTCTTAGGCGAGTAGGCACACGTTTATCTCTACCAATTCTTTTCTTTATACAGGTGCGATCGGAAGTTTAAGGGTTTTGAAACTGAGATAAAACTACATTTGCGTATTTTTGGGAATTGATTTCACTGGTTCTTTGTATACCCTATAGATTAGATAAGTAAGATTTTGACTCTTCGATGACAGATTCAAGATAATGTTGGAGGAAGTTGAATAGAGATGGGACAAGATGATCCTGTGTAATTGATCGTGCCCTTTTTAACCGTGTATATAAGAGCCCCGATGCGGGTTACAAAGTGTGCGTCGGTTTGCAAGAAGCGCTTATATCTTTTCTTTTATTATTATGGTTGTAAAAATACGAATGACAAGAGTTTAGAATGAAGGAAGAATAGCGAGCCGCCTACACATGTCCAATAATATAGTCACGATGATAACTTAAATCTTTCTCTCAGTAATTGAACTGGCGCCACTTAAAAAATATACGAGCCGCATAAGCAACTTCCTCGTCCCTCATACAAGCTATCTCAAACTAGAAACGCGGCAGCACTCGTATGAACCGAAGGAAAAAAACGCGTTGAATTTAATCATTTCTTATGTAGTCAGAAAGTGACCACAAAGAAGAGAGTACGAGTATAATTTCTTATTTATTTCTATATAGAAGCACGTCTCTCGTATTTATGAAGATATGCAAATGAGCAAACTCATTTTGCATATTTAATCAGCGCGTCAACGGCAAGAGACTGCCGCCGTTGCATCGACTGAGCCGCAGCATAGGAGCGAGACTTTGAAATTCGTTGTCTTGTCATTGGTAATTACTATTAGTCATAATAAAAATAAAAACTCGCCGTCATCTAAAAATAGACTCTGCCTTAACCCTCCTCCGAAAGTCTTGCTCGTGCAAGAACGAGCGCGCGTGTGCGTGCGTATAAGCTCCGAATAAAATCGAGGGCAGTGTTGATCTCCCTACGTTCAAGGAGTGTATACACGTACGGTAAAAAAAAAGACGAAGGAGAAGAACGACGGGGAAAGGATGAGGCAAAGGATAGCGCGAGCAAGAGAGACGGAGACGCCACAGACCAGTCCGACCAGCTGATGAGCCGGTTCTCTCCTCGATACACTTTTGTTTCGCCTTTTTTTCCGAGCTGCGCTTTTTCCACTCTCGCATCAGGCTCTCCCGAGTCCCGCGAGCGGGGCCCGAGCAAGACCCGTTCCTGTGGCGTATTTATACCCGACTCTCACTGGTTCCTCCGCCTGATCTACGTCTTCCTCCGTCTCTTTTCCACTTACTTGCTCGCGCTGCCTCTACACATCACCGAATTTAAGTGTCCCAGACTCGGACACGCACGTGCACAGCTCGCTTTAATAACGTTTTTATGTTCTTTTGCTCGGTTGCGAGCCGTTTTTTAGGTGCCTGCCTTCTGTCTCAGTTTTTTTTATGGAGAAGCCCGAAGTAGGAGTAGAGTCGGATGAGGTGCTCGGATTTATTTTTAATTGCCCCGGAGGCAAGTTATATTCGAGACTGTCTTCAGCGAGTTTAATCCCTTTTTATATCGGTCCAATTTTTTGTCTTCGCTCATTAAAATGCATCGAGTTTTTATTTTCTATAACCCTAATTTAATCGATACTTTGCATCAATCGATACCCTGCGCCTCAACAGACTGATCCATCGTTGATACAGCGACGCGACTACTGCTTTCTATTACAATCCCCGCGCCCGAGACAATCGGGCTTCGTCGCACAGTGGCGAGACGCACCGCTCGACTGCCCAGCTGCAATGAGATCATTGCTCGGAATACATTCGCGCGCTCGCAGCAATAATAATTTCATGCTAGGCGGTCCGTAGAGCACCCTCACTACTAGCGTAGGTAAGCGACTTGCGCAACGATTTATATTTTCCGTCTTGGCCGCTAGTCTACTCTCAACACGGCCACAGGAGTATAGGTATACATACCCATGACTGCAGAGCGCGCAGAGGGAGGGAGAGATAGTAGCAATGTGGCCATGTGCCGTACGCTAGTAGTACAACTGGCCTTGGGTGCATTGCGCGATGGCATAATGCACCGAAGGAGCTGCTGAGAGAGTGTGCACGGGTCGCCTACTCCCATGCTCGCGAGCTGTCATCGCGCGTCTCCTTATTATACACCTTGGCTGCTGCATGCAGTGTCTAGCACACGTGAAAGTGGCTCTGCTCATAGCCGGCGCAGCCGTACTCGTGCATACACGGGAACGAGATTCTTCGATGCTTATACGCGCTCCAGTCCGCGCGCACGCCGAAGGATTTCGCTAATAAATCGACACTTGCGTCAGCGAAATTACCATACTTATTAAGCAGAAAGCCGATCCCCGAGCGAGCCACTGAACTGAAAAGCTGCTGTTGCAGGCGCTCGACGAGTGCCAGCCTGCCGCGCGGGCTTTTAGACTAGCAGAAATTTATTGCATCGCGTCGCGTCGGGCCGTATAAGCTGTTACGCCCATGCGTTGTAAAAAGAAATGCTTCGGCATTAACGCGCGCCCCGACTACTTTTTTATACTTTCTCGAAGGAAAATGAGAAATATCACCGATGGAGTTGCTACTGTGCTGCCGAGCGCTGTCCTGCTTTATAGCGCCTTGTGCGCGAATGATGAAAAGCTAGTAACATACAATAGTGACGGCGCGCATATATAGTCGCAGTTTTTTATGCGAGTTTTACATTTTATTATGCTTTGTACGGGTTATTCCGAGTTGTGTGACACGCTTACAACGTCGCTAACGAGGCTAATAATTCTTTGATTTTGCCGCAACTTGATGGGTGCTAACATTCATGGTCGAGATATATAAAGTAGAAAAGTGTAACAATATTTGGTTGAATCGCATGGTTATGCTACTATCATAAAAATACCCTACAGTAGAACAAGATGGATCTGACAAGACGCGTGAAACAAGACTAGCTTTCGAAATCGGTAAATCATCAATTCGCCCAAATTTGATCGTAATTTAATCGTTGCAAATACGACATCACCATGTATAAGCGTCCTCAATGAATCTCAGCTTGCTGCAAGCGCCACACGAGCGTGGTCTCGAAAGGAAAAGCGACAAACACACGCATACACGTGTCCCTCCGGTATAGTACCAACATCGACTGCAAAAGCTGTGCGTAGTCCTGTGGTTATCGTGCGGGCGCGTCGCTTCGGCTGCGTTCTCCCAGCGGAGCCCGGAAGCAGTAGTCAGTGGAGCAAGGTAGCGCTGAAACGGCCGAACGTTATCCGCGATTATCCCCCTGATCTATACGCGCGATCACGTGGGCCACACCGATGCACCGGCGGCGCCGCGCAATCGATAGCCTCATAAGCGGGTGACGCGGCCAGCAGGCGCCCAACCCTTAGGGCTCAGCTATAATATAGGTACTCAGCTGCGCGTTATGTACCCGTCGCGAGGGAGGCTGACGTGTTTTGTACTCACGAGCATGTACTAGGTGGACTTTGAAATGTATAGGTATTGGGAAGAAAAATGAATTGACGTATTCTTGATCTTGATGCTATTTGCTGCTGTTTGTTTTATTTTAAAACTGATTACAAATTCATATTTTTGTTGTCTCTGTACCAAGGATTCACAGCGACTACCCTAGCATAACGATCGCTTCCCTTTAACCCTTTAAGATGCTTGTGAATACATCCATATACACGGTATGCCATATCCAAATGAATACTGTATAACTGCCACCGAATGTATTTGTACAAATCTCACAATATTGATGAAATTACTCAACATAATGCGAATTGCAATATTCCAATATCCAATAACTATCAGTATTTACAGATTTCTTAAATCCCACCCTATATGCATGTAACGCATCCACACACGTGTCTAATTAGCGAGGCAAACAGTATATAGCTAGCAGATAGCGGGACGCTACGGTAACGCGACGACCAACCCCTTTACTACAGCTATGTATACATAGATACACGGAAGCTACTGCACCGTATGACAATCGCTGCGGTTGCATATCGACCAACTATCCTACTACTACTGCTGCTACGACGACGAAGATGCTGCTGTTCCATGTCGCAGAAGAAATTATGCCTACCTATGATGATCATCTGCATAATGTCTTGAGTTCCTTCCGCGGAGACCGTACGTACAGCAGGACTATCTGCAGTAGTATATTCGCAATAAAATCTCAGAAATGCGAGAAGCAGCTAATAAAGGCTAAAAATTCAAAAGAATTGTGCAGCTAATGCGCATTGCTTAAAGCATTACAATGCCATACATAGTATACCTCATATCGTACAAAGACAATCCGACGTTTGTATCTAATTTTACACTTTATGTTTTTTTCCAATAATATACGCGCGCATCGCGTCTCAATCTCGCATCTCTCGCGCAACGGCATGCTTTTCGCGCCGATAATTGCGTTTTCCCAAGATGAAGAGATATCCTTCGCATCGACGAGAGAGAGAGAGAGAGAGAGAGAGAGAGAGAGAGAGAGAGCCACGCAGTCTGAGGGGAAAAAATGTTCGTAATAGCCCCGGCGGATCGAAGAATCTCGACGCGCAGCCGATCAAAAAAAAACGTAAATAAATCATTGCCGCTGTGTACACCTACTTGAGAGGCCATTAAAATTTTGAGCCGACGACGAAGACGCGTAATGACTGTATCTATTCTCTCCCGGCGGAGTACTCAACGTCGCAATTCACGACGATCCACACGCGCGTGCGCGCACACACACACACACACGAACACATAATCAAGCACGTACATACACACCGTACGTGAACAAATCGGCACTCTTCAAGGAGATCGATATTTTCCCATCGTTAAAGCATCAGGCTCTCGGCAATCCGATACGCGATCCTATGCGCAGCTCGTTTTCCACTCGCAGTGTGCGAAAGACAGAGTGAAAAACGTAGAGAAAAAGGAAGATTAAATCTCAAGGAAAGCTGTCCTATCCATCTCTACGGCGCGTTGCTGCTTCGGCTTCGATGACGCGTCGTTACGAAAGCCTCTCTCTCACTCTTTTTACCCGCACGCGTCACAAACACGCACAGCAAGTTACAAACACACGCCTATACACACACACACGTGTGTTCGATCCATAGGTGCGTTAATCTAGTCTAAATAAATAATCGCAGAGCCGAGCGATCGTTATGCAAAAACGAGCTGCAGCGTCTTCTATTCGCTTGCAGAATATCGAGGTACGCTAGAATGAGGAGCTAATGACGCGCGAGAGACGGGCTAATGATCGCTGAATCGTCGTATCACGCGCGAGCTTCTGCTGTATAATAATATGTACGTAGAGGTTACGATGCCACGGCCAACTCTGTTTGTGTACACGCGTAGCCCGATGTGCACGTGCTGTCGAGACGTATACTATGCGCTCGAGGCGAGAGCCGTGCGTCTTCTTCGCCGGTTTCTTCGTTTTGCCATCGCGTATACGACGTATTCTTGTTTGATGCGGAATAAGAACGCCTGCTGCATGTGTGTGTGTGTGTGTGTGTATTTGTTTACAGGTCGACGGTCCTTGCGCGCATACAAGCAGCGGTACAGTAAGAGACAGCCTGCAATTATGACGCCGCGCAACGCGACGCTCTCGTGCCGATAATAAATAGGTAAATACTGTTTTTATTTGCAATTGGGATGGTTTTTATGTTACCCCTATAATACTTATTTCTTTAATTTATTTCTTATTGCTTGAAAGTGAAAGATTACAAACAATAAATGCTGAGACAATTATAGATAGGTAGTTTTGGCGTAGGTTTACAGCAAAAAATATAATAAACATCGGCAAATGACGCGTATTTACGCAATATTACCGTTACACGTAGGCTGATCATAGCCACGGGCATGATAAACATATTTATTTTCCTGTATCTATCGAGGCAAGCGAGACAAGTCCGCGCGCTGACTGACGGCAACGAGTCCGCGCATATTTTGCGTGTATACTGTATACACACAATATACATCTGACAGAATAATCCTGGCGCAGTCGCGGCTACCATGCAGCGCAGCTCTCAGGGCCAAGTTTAGATCATCGACGTTTCTGCGAAGAGCAATCACTTTCGAAGCGTCTGTAGCACCGCTAGGCGCGTTTAAATGCACGCGCGCGCACACACACACACACATACACACACACACTACGCACACGATATGCTGAGGGCAGAAGCGGGAGAAGGACAGAGCCAGTAGGAATGTTACCAGCCAACGCGCACATTCGAAACACTAATGAATGGTGCAATGCTGGACGGAGTTGCTTACGTAACGATAATGATAATCATGATTCGTCTAATTTCGCGATCTCCGTAATCGCATTGATCTCTGCCGTGCGTGAAAGTTGAAGGTTTTTTCGATTTTTCATATACCTTTTGCGCAATCTCTGTGTCTCCCTCCACAAGGTAGACTTCTGTTATTAACAACTCGCCAAGCAGAACACGTGTGTGTGTGTGCGCGCGCGCGCTGCGCAAAGCCTCGGATTCTTCGCGTTCGACTTCAAAGTGACTCAGTTGCAGACTTTGTCGTTCTTGCCTGTATTTTTTTCTATTTTAATTATTATTCTTCGCTTAGTCTTTTATTTTTTGCCGCCGGAGAGCAAGATCTTTTGTGCAATGCGTATAATACTGCCTCGGGAAAACAATTATTGGAAATAGCCACATGCCTCATCGCACTGTGATGTCCGACACGAAGACGGTAATAAAATTTCTCAGCTTCATACGAACAAGTGAGTCTAAAACGACACAAAATTGCACGATTTTACTCGAATTGCTTAATAGTGAACTGGTGTTACATTCGCTCTGTGATTAGTTAAGAAGAAACGATAACGTTATGTCGCTAGTGAAAATTCATTAATAAGCAGAAAATAAGTCTTTGACGACAGAGTGATCAGATGACCCGGTTGTATTATTCAAAAACCGTAAACAGGCCTCTGTCATCAGTCACTCTCTTTCCCTCCCTTTCCGTCCGTAGGCGCACATAGTGGCTTTTAAAACACCAGCAGTAGCAACAGCACGTGTGTGTGTTTTGGAGGGGCAACCGTCAGTAGCCGTGCCTAGTGAAAATAAATCATGTTTTCTGCCAAGAGCCAGTCACTGCGTCACCGTAACTTTCCACCTCGAGGAAACTCAAGAAAAAAGGGCAGAAAGAAGAAGAGGAGGAGAGAGACCCTCGTCACTCTCCAGTGGCGTTACTACCGCAGTGCCTTACTGTTGTAAACGAGGCTCTGCGGTTGCAAAGTTGTTTTTCCCAACACGCACATCAAATGGACCTTATTTCATGCCTAAAAGTAGCGTAGAAAATCGTCCATTCCAAGCGTGTTAGAAAAAGTTTGAGCTCAAGCAGGGAGAAAATTATTATTGGCCATTATAATAAATATTAATGCATTGAAAGTTTGAAAACGGTGAGAAGCAATAACTATCGGACAAGGAGACGTCAAGAAACCCGTTTCGATACAAACATTAACGCTTTAAACGATCGCCATAATGTTGAGCTACAAGGGCTACTATCTTGGCTTGTAAAGCACGAAATTATCCTGACATACGTGTAAAGCTTACGAACCACCAACTATAGCTTAGAATAGTCTGCGAAACGACCATTAGAAGCGTTAAAACCGCGATAAATATCAGCAAGGCAAAGAAATCAGTGGAAATGGGAAAGGGAAGGACAGTCAATTCTACTAATGAAGCTAAACTGCGCTAAGAAATGCCCAGTCTACGAAAAAAGAATTCCTGCTATACACTTCGCAGCAGTGATTACCATATTTTATTACCCTCCTAAAATAAGAGAGCAAATAAGAAACGAGCTGCTCTGTTAAAGCTGCGCGCACTATAGTTAAGAGAAATACGGCTTGATTAATAATTATCGGACTCACAGCTGAGATGATACTTGTAGTTATTAAAAAGCCTAAAATGGATCGCACCAAGATTTACAGTAAAGTTTTCATTATTAGAGCTAGCCGTTTTAAAATTACTCTAGTTTTATGACTGCCTCTTTACGAAAAAGGAATCACCTCTTAAATTGTTATTACGATACTTTTGAAATCAAGGCTGCAACGGCCGCACAATACATCGATTATCGCGACTCTAAATCAAAAGAACCGACAACAACAGGAGAATTTCTCCGTTTACGGAAAAAACTCAGTGTAGCGTAATATTGCGAAACAATTGAAGCTCGCTCGTCGCTGCTTTCCTCCCTGCACGATATCCATACGTACAACGTCAATACACGCAATTCCTATGCCATGACTGCCGTTGCATTCTCACGGAAGTGAAAACGCGCTTATTATTTTCGCGCAAGCGAGCAGCTAGACGAAAGACAAATGCAGGTGTCCCGGACGTCGCGAGACGCGCCGAGACTTTGCCATGGTCAAAGTCAAGCGCGATGATTAGTCGCGTCTCGCGCAATCGCTGCGGTTATATCGGGAGTAGCGCTGGTAGTGGTGTATTTTTTCTCTTTACTTTTTCTTCAATGAATTAGAAGGAAGTGCGCGCGCGCGCGTTGGCAAGATTGCACCTGTGCCGACTGATTACATAAACATAATGAGACACTGGGGAACAGGAGGACAGGACGTCGTCATCAACGTCATCAATCGCGATCCGCTATGATTGGCTGACGTAGGAGGATTTCGAAATATGGGAGCGTTCAGTTGGTTTCATAGGAATGCACGTACAGCTGTGCGATATTGTCCTGCTGTGGACTTTTGTTTCTTTGTTTATTGGCATGAAATTTACTGGGAAGTGCTGGATGGATAGGAAAAGCATCAAAAGTATTTTACACTATCATAACCATTTTGGAAAATAGCTTCCTTAAAAAACCTAGAATAAAAAGAATATTTTTGATCTTAAAATAACTGTGCAGGTGAAAAATAGGTATATTCTTTGTGTGAATAAAAAAATAATAACCATAACGAGTGTTTAGAAGATAATGCGTCAAAGACTAGTGCCAAGAATACAATGTTGTTAGAATGCAGTCATAAAATGTACCCTGCAAATACGCATCCTTTTGCTACTAAGAACAAAGTAAGATATTACGGAAATCGTACAATTCCTTAATAATGCAGACGATGTAATTTTTATGTGATATCGCGTTATTGTATAAGAAGGTACTTATAAAAGAATTTGAAGAAGTGTTCTCATTTTAATTGAAATTCTTGTTTATGACAGACAGAGTGATCTTATAGAAATTTTTAAATCAGTCTGATGGTAACTACGAAAGTTTAAGTGCAGAGTACAAGTCAAGCTCTGCCCATCACTGCGGGACCTCCTCGCATAAACGTAGTAGACGTCACGGCGGTCCATAAGAACAAAACGAGCAATTGCAGAAATCATAGAACACATCTCAGCGGCATACACTCAATACAAAGAAGAGTCACCCGCTCGATGCATTGCCCGAGCCCTTGATGATTATTCATTTTTTTTTCTTCTCCGCGCAGAGACGGTTATCATCGGCAGTGGCGTTGCGTGCCAAGATCGCTTTGACCTTCTCTCTCTCTCTCTCTCTCTCTCTCTCTCTCTCTCTCTCTCTCTCTCTTTCTTTCTCTTTGGTCGTTCGCATTAATAATTTACATCACCGCAGTGCACAATAGAATCGCAAACGTACGCCGTGGATTTATGCGAGAGCACGCCGCCACCGCAAACTCACGTGCGCGCGCATCGCAGCGTGCGAAGCGAAAGTAACGCCGACTGAATGATAACGAGCCCGCGACGACGACTTCAGTGGTCGAATTAATATGCCTCTGCCCTTAGTCTAGGGAGATGTGCGCGAGTTGGACATGTGCATCTTGAGATTCGCCAATGTGCATGGAGCAGAAAGCTAATATTTGTAAGCGGATTGTGGCATGCATCGGAAATTTTTTTCGTATAACAAGCTTGATTGCAAAGAAAATGTCGAATACTTTTATACGATAACCTAGCTTACATAAAACGAAGCTTAATGCTAATAGTACCAGTAATAAATCAATGATATCACTTTTTACCGACTGGCGTTATCATATATATTCATCAAGTTTTTTAATATCTATGTTAAAATTTATCACTATAAATATTCTCTAAATGATCCGATCTATTTGAAGCATAATCCGCGATAAAAGGACGATTCGAAGAACATTTTAGTAATATAAACTAACTTTTTACCAGTCAAGTATTTTTACACGAATAGTAAGATAAAGAAACATGCAACCGTGATACGCGCATGCGATTGAGCAATACGAATTACGCACTCGAGCGGCGAAATTTTTTTTCTCTACTGTATACAGGTATCGCGTATACAGATCTCGACCAGCGTAGGTGTAACACTCGCGCACCGCTGCAGATGTAAATGTCTCCATCGTTCATACGAGTGCTCGTAGCTCTTCTATATGAGATGCGCGTATGTATAAGCTTCAGTTCGATCTACTCTCATAAATGCGAATCGGCAGTAGCTCCTGACTATATATACATACAAGCTGGAGGTAGCAGGAGAGAGAGAGAGAGAGAGAGAGAGAGAGAGAGAGAGAGAGAGAGAGAGAGAGAGAGAGAGAGAGAGATCAAGCCTAGATTGAAAGCCGCAATCATCGACCGATCGAACTTAATTGTAGCGCACGATTCCTACGGGCTAATCAAATGCGCATAAATCGGATTAGACCCAATGGGATTAATGCGAAGGCGAATGCACGTATAGGATATCGTCTTGGCAGCGCGAATGTCTGCGCGTTTACACGGTGTCACTGAAAAGTTAAACGACAACACTGACGTGATCATTATCGCCGCAGCGTTAGGCTAATGACAAATTAATTATACACGATTCGAGCTCATTTTTCTTGATCGAAGATTATTATAACAAAAGTAGGTGGCTGTAATGTGCATCGGCAGATCTAGTTTTTTTTAACGAGGCTCTAGCAAAAAGTCATTTTGTGTCGCTAAAAAAACTTAACAGTGCGAAAGAGGATTACGCGGAAATAATAACCATTGTGCTAATGTGACGGACAAACTAGTCAATATTTTGCAACAATGGAGAATAATATATTCTTATGTATGTATAATTACAAACATTTTTTGTGTTGAAATATTCAGGAGTATTGTTCTTTAATTATATATTGAAATAAATACCTTATGCGGATACAAACGTCAAGTGCGCAGCAATGAATTTTCTAGCGAACGTAACGTTTTCATCGTACAGCGTTGAGCCTCTATTAGTAAAGTATATACAATACCCTGACATCGCAATTCGTGGATTTGCGAACGAAGGCTATAGGCGCTTGCGGCGTAGCTATAGCGATAAAATCTCGGCGGTTCATAAAACCAGTAGTGGTATTAAGTGAGCGGATTCAGGTCTAGGGCAGTGACGCTTCTGCCTGCCTAGTTTCCTTCTCTTTGCACACATTCTTTTTTTCTCAATTTCACCTTGCGATCCTTAACCTTGCGCTTCAATCCCATTGTTCTACGCCCTTAACGAGCCTGTTACAAACGGAGCGTGTCTGATTTTTCAGAGGCAATAAATCGGCGCGATAGCAACGCATCGCTAAGTACCGTGAGTTTTGTTCGGGTTACGAAATTAAGTGCAGCGCGCCGTCGTTTATGCAAACTCGCAGAAAAATTATTGCCGCTGCCTTTGGAGAGGACAGAGACAATGAGAACAACAAAGTCTTAAATACTCGCGGTAATTAATAAGGTACCGTACGTCAGCTTTATTTTATAGATGATAAAAGTTAACCTTATAACACGATTATGTATTATCCGATAATTTTTTGTTCATTATTGATGCAAGAAAAAATTCGAAACAGCAATTAAAATCGATTGTATGATTTTAATTATTCTCGGAGTGAGTCGCCAGTTAGCATTTCATCACTAACTGCGGTGTTTAAACCCATGGAATAATTATCACTTTTATATTTTTTATGAAAGTAAACAGAATTGTATATGTCTTTACTATTCAATGATAACTATTATCCATAAAGATGAGTCCTTATTTATACCCGTAAGTGCGAAAGAACAGCTCGCGGCGTATGCGTTATGTATACATCCAAGGAAGGTGCATATATACCTCTTAAAAGAGTTACAAGCGCGCTTAATATGCGTAGCTACGGTAGACACAGAGTCAGAACTTTTGCGCTTCACTTTATACCTCGCTCTTCTCTTTACCTTCTCGCTCTCTCGGCGGCCCATTGTTGCTCTTCAATACGGATTTCATGGCTCGCTGACAGTATATCCGTGTATCGGGGAATAGCTTTGAATACGTTAGAATTGATTTGCATCGAAGCGGTTTTGTATATAGGAACGTGTGCACGAGGTATAAGGAAATAATTGTCCTATAACGATACTGTGAATTAGAAATGCCAATTTGCGGATTATTTTAAAATTCGTATGTATGATTGACAGGCTATTTATTTCAGAGAATACATTAACTTAAAGTGAGCGTCAAAAATAGATCAGTTTAGAAAATCTTGGCATTTATTACCCTTTTGAAATTTATGCTTTATAGTTTACTTTGTAAAAAATTCATCGCAAACGGTATTAGCATTCGAAGTTTAGAGCTGGAATCAGGCCAAACGCGACTACGAATGGAAATCTCATTCCAAAGTGAACAGCTTTGTCTGTAGAAGAATGACGAAAACGAAAAATAAAAGAGAAAATCTGAGAAAGAGACTCAAAGATCGAGTCATTCTGATCAGCGGATCAGCATCACGTGTTCAATAATTTTCTACTCAAATGAAAATTATGCCGGTTGCATAAACCAGCCAACACCACGGCTACTATATATTGCCTGCAGTTTACTCGACAGCTTGGATATGGTTTACGAGTCGAGGGTAATTAGGGTCTACTGAATTTCCCAATGCAAATAATTATCGTGTACAGCGTAAGGACAGTAGTGGTCGATCTTGGAAAGAGATTTTCTAATGCAATCAGATTGCATTAAAAATAAAATCTGTGTTATTCCGAGGAGTAGGGAAATTATCACTAGCATTATATTGCTCACACCCAATAAGAATACAAATTTAGCAAGTAGATTTTTTCTTATTTACATATTTTAAAATGCAAAACTATAAAAGTTAACTCAAGTGATTAAAGTCATTTATATACGAATCGTGTTTCAAAAATTCTATCTAGAGTTAAAGTTTTTCATCAAAACATAACGAATCCGTCTTCTCGCATTAATCATTCGAAATATCGGTAAGCTCCGAAACCATGACAAAGATGATCCCCCTAATGGGTGAGAAAATGTTAGCCTCCTTCGAAGTCTTTCTCAGGAACACACCAGTCCCCTCATCCGACGTTATAAAAAGGAAGAAGGTGAAAAAATTAGACACGCGAGGGATCAAGGCAACTCTAAAAGAGTGTATCTGCTCCCTCGATGTATTCCGAAGAAAAGTTTATAGCGCCGCACGTACTTTCTTACTTTCTGGATATACGCAGTATCTTCCGCTCACGTGTACTTGCAGAAACTCTGCGGGGGCACTACTATGAGACGCGTGTATTCATATGGTCCGAAGAGAGGGGGGGGGGGTAGAAAGAAAGAGAGCAAAGTAAGAACCAGAGGTTATTAACCCCAGACAACAAAACAAGACTTGAACGCCGAGGGTAGGAGAGTTGAAAAAGCCGTTACAGTAAAAGAGCGATAGAAGCTGCGTATTGCTTAAGGCTAAAAGAGACGAGTGTGGGCAGTGGTTTAGGCAAGTCAACAGGTGGCTAACCTGTGTTTCAGGGGAGCAGCACGGCTAACCTACCCCAACAATCAGTACGATGCACAAAATATAAATCTCCCCCGTGGTAATATAACTTAAGAAGTCGGAGCAGAGAGAGGGAGAGAGAAGATTCGCTCTCGCTCTGTCGCACTTAATTCGCTGGATATCTCGACGCACGTATCAATACGAGCTTGCCCCATCGGGAGGGAGAGAGCGCGAACACGTTTAAGAAAGGGAGAGACAGAGAGAAAGAGAGACCTGAATTGTTCGAGTCCTGCACGTGTTCCTAACGTACTACAGCAGCCCCTGGCACCGTAAAATGGTTCTCAGTCCACTACGGATTTATTCTCCTTCAGTTCCCTCTCTCTTGCTAGAGAAAGATGAATAGATACATATAGAAAGAGAGGGGCTACCTGAATAAAGCCAGTTGCTTGGAAGTTTGCTCGAGGGTTTAATCCATCGATTTGTTGAACACAAACAGTTTCGCTTTTTTATTATGTGAGTTGATTTCTTTGCTCGCAGAGGAGAGATTTTTAATTTGAAATTAAAGCTCCATAAATCGCTTCGTTAACGCGAACAACCGTAAATAAACAAATAATCAGGTACAGCATCGATAGCCACTAAGAGGGATCTGCAATAGTATCATTTTAAACGTTCATCCTTTTAATCTAAATTTGATTTTATCTAATTGGAACTTTTTTATCTTTTTTCTGAAAGTAGGGCACACAACCCGCACCAATTAAGGATTACGCTGAACTATCATTCTTTACAATCATCTTATCTCTGAATCAAATCTCGATGTTTCCTATTTCTTCGTCAGTCTATTCAATAGAGGGAACTCCTCAAAACGTCTCCCCTTTCCATCTCGAATTTTATCAGTATTACGCAAAAGAAATTCCCCTCGATTTGCATGAAAATAGACGAACGCGTTACGGTTTCCCAGTGGACAAAAGCCCAAATACATCTATTACACGTGCGTCTACGCATGTGTGTTTGTATTGAGAATCACTGGTTCCTTTCGCCGAGGGGCACCGTGCAGTCCGTGACTCATCAGGCCCCTCGATTCCTCCTCCTCTATCCTCTTCTATATCTATAGATACACGCGGGAGCAGACCAGAGCCGAGCCAAGCGAGGAGAGTAAAAAAGACGAGCGAACAAAACCCCATCTCTCCGTAGGTATATATATACACCGACCGGCAGCCCAAAGAGGCAGAGCAGCGCCTGATCGATTTACGTCCCACTCGTGCTTTCGAGAGAAATTTATACAACGGTAGCTGCGCGCGCGGATATCACTGGATCATCTGACATCGTCCGAGCGATCTTTTCGAAGCCTGTACCTGCTGCTCGAGGCGATAGGATACTCGCGCGCGCGCCTGCTGATCGAGGGATAATGAAAAAACAAGAGTATCATCGCTCAGCTCGATCTTTGGCCGTATACTCTTCTATACAGAAGAGTCATGCGAACTTAATTGCAGCGATGACTACTTCAAGGTTAGAACGAGAGGGATACCTATATATATATGTATATATATATATATATATATATATATATATATATATATATATATATATGTATGTATAATATAGTCACGGGTTTTTATTACAGCAGAGCGTATAACGGCGCGAATAGTCGAGTTCGCGAGACCTTCAGTTGCTCATGTTCTGTTCGAAGGTGTACGCTGGAGATTTGATCATCCCTCGCTCTTACATTATTTATTAGATTTAACTTACTGCGTTGCGAAATATAACGGCATTGATTGTCGAGATTAAAGTGAGATACGCTATGGGCTGTAAATTTTGCTGACGTAGTAACGAGCTGTACTTGTCATATTTAAGCGATTGATGATGAAGTGTAACGCGACATTATTATCGATACCTTTGAAAACCAATGAAAATTCATATCATATTAAAAATATTGGCGCGACATGCAAATCCAACATGATTCCCCCGTACTGCGGGACGATAGACTCGAAAATGAAAAACCTGAAATCCAGACTCTTGAAAAAAAAACTACGTACCTGCTTGCACTTTGCCTACATTCACGTATATATTTTCGCAAAGAAAGGAAAGGAAAAAGAAAACGATCGGAAGAAAAAAAGGGCAGTAAGCGCTTGACGCGCAAGGCAGACATGTATCGACGAATCGTCCGGGATTAATACACATCACATACCCACACACAGAGGCGCGGGCGCACAGAACCCGACGATTGAATATGCGTCGCGCCAGACGCAGCGAAGACCCGAAGGGACACTCAACGATCCTCTTAACCCCGTGGGACTTCGATGCGCGCAGCGTGCGTGCGTCTATACACGCGTGCACACACGCACGCACACAGAGCTCTTGACCCATCTGTCCCCCGGCAGCGGCTCCTCTACAAACGCTCGGCTGCGTATCGGATTCCCATGCACGTGCATTCGAGCAGTGTCATCACCTTCCGTGCAGGGTAGGGTACACCCCGTACCTGTACGCACACAGCTTCTCCCTGCCGCTACTGCCTCTTTTTTCACGGGACCTACAGTGTGTATAGATTGTGTTTTAATATCGCCACCAACACACTCGTGTAATAAACCCCACCCTCTATATGCGCGCGCGCAAGGTACGTTAGCCCGAGGCAATCTCGCTGACGCCCTCTTTTCTGGGGCTCTCTTCTCTCTTTCTTTCTCTCTCTCTCTCTCTCTCTCTCTCTCTCTCTCTCTCTCTCTCTCTCTCTCTCTCTCTCTCTCTCTCTCTCGCGCGCGCGCTTAAAAAACCACGCACCTGTGAGATTCCCATGCACGCGGGCTTCCCCCTCGATGGCTGTCGCTGCCACTGCCGCTGTCCCCCTCGCGATAATGTACATAAAGCCGGAGGAGGAAGAAGAAGAAGAGGATAGAAAAATCGAGCGCTGCAACCGTTTCCAGACTCGCACACACCAGCGGCAGGCTAACACACTTGTCCGAGTTCGTTCTCCTTTACGCCTGAATGGGGTAGCGCTGCACCTGCAGACTTTTGCTATTATACGTAGACGGCGACGGCAATGTACCCGCGCGCGCTCGCGCACAGGGGGAGGAAGGCATTGATATGTAGATCGACTGGCTCTTTGGGTTAGGACGACGACGCTTCGCGGCGCTGCGTAAATAAGACGGGAAAAACGCGTTTGGCCGCTATTATTGAGAGCGCACGCGGAACAGGAACAACTCGTCGCGCGTCCATTCAGCCTCCACTGTGGGAGAGATTACGGCACTGCGTACCTCTACCCCCTCGGCGTGTTGTGCAGACGTCATGCGAGAGAGTTACGGGGTCATCGGGATCCGCTGCTGCTGCTGTTGCAGTTCACCTATACTCTTTATTTTCGCTTTTTGTTATACGTTGGGTACGGCGCGAAAGGGGGTCGCTGCTCCCGCTCGTTGAATATGTTAATTCAGTCGAGAGGTAGTGCTAGGCGCTCTAACTTTTATTAATTTTTCGCAATTTTTCGCAGCCATTCAGATCATAGGCAGCGGCTGGTGGAGTTTCACTGCCGACAGCCGGGTATAATGACTTTTGTGTCCACGGCAGAGGGCAAAGGCCTCGCTGAATGGATGTACGTACCGCACTTCTGCGAACGACGCGGGGTGAATTCGCAACGTACTTCCTGACGGTTTCTCACGTGCGCGCGATGGGGATGATTTCGCGAGAAGCTGCGCGAGAAATTTTGCAACCGACGACGACCGGCGCGTGAACGATTTGTTCGCGCTCGAAACTAAAAAACACGATTCGCAGAAGAGTAATCCGCCAGAATTCGGCGCGCATCCCGTTATCTCGCAGTAGCAGCGGTAATCCATTATTTAATGTATCAGTGAGACGAATTTTGTATTCCGCGCAGCAGCGGTACCGTTACGATCGATCCCACACCTCGGCTCAACAGTACGGGAAGAAATAAAGCCGGCGACGATTTCCTCCCTCGGAAATTGAATGCTGCTCCGAGCACACACGCTCGAAATCAGGCGTATCAGGAGATAAATTAGAGACGGGGCTCGACTCGCGCGGCATATAAGCTTTTTACCGCGATACAAGCGCACGCTACACGGCCAACTAGCCGCAGGTGACGGGCTTCAGAGCGCGGCTGAGTAAGAGTGAAAGAGACAAAGGCAAAAGAAAGAGATAGCCGCGCGATGACGAATGACTCAGGTGGAATAGCGCACGGCCGCTCGCGTAATTATGTCACTAGTCAGCCGGGTTCTGTGTCGCGTGGTATACCTATACGCGCGCGTGCAGCGAGGAAAGGGAAGCGAGAGACGAGTTTTCGAGAGCGGAGAAAGGATCGAGCGGAGAGCGAGAGGAGCCACTCTCTTTTATCCGCGAACTTGCGGACGCGTGAGAGTGAATCACCAGGGCTGGCATATTTTGTTGCGCGCGCGCGCGACAGAACGGTTCGCCGATGCTTATTTGTTGTAAAGCTCGACTCAGTGGCCCGAATACGCAACGTTGAGCAATCAATGACCCACTGATGCAGCGTAGATTGTTGTTATCGAGCTGCCTTTTCACACAAAAGACGGAAGCCATTTCGGTTATCGCGGGACGAGTTTTTGCTTCGATATTCTCATATTGTACTTATGCAACCGATCCTGCATACGAACTTGGTGTAAAATTTCAAACATTTCAGTGGGATGAAAGAAAACGCACTCGAGTCTCGCGAAGCTGAAAATTTAGCATCGCACGTCTGGCAGTCGACGTCAAATCCAGCCGAATCACGACACGTTCCGAGGCACGGATCAAGGAAAGCGCAGAAAGGCCTCGAGGCGAACAAAAACGCTGCGGCAAAGCTCAGGGAAAGAAAGCAAGAAGCAGAAGAATCGAACCGAGAGAGAGAGAGAGAGAGAGAGAGAGAGAGAGAGAGAGAGAGAGAGAGAGAGAGAGAGAGAGAGAGATCAGCGTGGCGGCGCTAACGAGAAACCATAATCCGACTTTATATACATCCCAAAGCAAAGGCCTCTCGCTCTTCGCGATAAAACCGACAGCCATCTCTCGCCGCGGCAGTAGAAGCAGCCGTAAGTAAAATATTTATTAATTACACCGCTAATTGGAGGGGTCTTGGCACAGAGAGAGAGTGAGAGCCTCGAATAATCACCGAGTCACGCAGTTCGGAGGGTAGTTTGCTTTGAGGGATTTTCTGCGCTTTTTTCCGCAGGCGAGCATAGCTGCGTGAAAAGCGAGAAAAAAGCATCGCGCCAAGAGGAAAGCCGACGACGACGCACAAGTCCAATTATTATCGGGCCGCTTGGCCGCTACGCGATGTCGATTACAAAGAGAGCGAGCGTACGCCCGACTGTGTAATGCGCGCGGCAAAACCTGTATGCGTGTACGCGTAATATTACGCGGAAGCCGAGGCGCTGTATATGTATATAAATCAGGCGATTAAGCCGCTAATAGAAAAGCTGTGTATGCAGAATTAATCGATAGTTCGTGTAAATGCGCGCTGTCGACGCGCGCTATTAGCGCTAAGCAATTATTTCGCGGCCCGGCAAACGGTGCGCGCTCCGCTCTTTCATTAACCTTGTAACCCTATTGCGCCGCCGTTCTCGATATGCAGGTGAGCGATAGCGGCGATATCGGTCTTTAACAAGGCCTTTTACTCTACCGCGATAAGTTTATCAACGAATGACTTTGTCGCGGTCTATGCTTGCACAGGGTTGAATGCGACTATTTGCCTAGTGCGAAACGTGTCGACACGTTTACACAGGAGTTAATTTCGATAAATAATGATTCTCTGAAGCAGTGCCCCAACCGGAATAGAATATTCTAGTGAAAACTCATCTCTACGAGTAGTATATTATTTGATCTACAAGCAACAGTTTCTACGACCCCATGGAGTGTCCCAGAATCGACGCCTTTTGCGACGCAATATCGTGACGTATATATACACAATGTACAAACGCATATGTCTCGCTTCCAGATTTAGACGCGCTCGAAGACCTACAGACAAAATCTTTCTCGCGTGTCGCGTGCACTTGATACTCCAGCGCTGCTGCATAGAGAAGTATCTTTTTCTCGTTCGCTGACAACGCCCGGTAATTATCAACCACTTTGAAAGTGGGTCAAACCTCGACGGCCATGTGACGCGTGGTTTTTTTTCTAGACGTTTTTCGTGAGTCGACGAGTCCCCTGAGGTCGGAGCAAAGTGTCGCTTTGGTGGGGTGACAAGCCAACGCTCCGTTCACGTAAACAATATGCTTTCTATTTATAATCGAGTGGGCCATTAGTCTTTCGGAGTTACTGAACGATTAACGAAGGGGTTAAAGCACTTTTCTTTCTTTCACTAAATCAAATTAGCCTGACAACGCAATCGCTCGAATTGGAGGTTAAGACAAATGAACGAGTTAATACTACGAATCATCTAGATCCAAACTGAATGATAAGAAACTGCCTGCACCCACTTTAACGCGTCTCGTGTATACAAATATCGCCCTAAAGGTAAACGTCCTGAAATCTCAAGATTCCTTGTGCACAGCAGCTGCATCGCTAGAAATAACGAGCACTTGAACATCATACTCTTTTCGCTCAATTTTCCGTCGACTACTCCGCGTCCGTAAAGGCGAGAGCTACGCGCAAACACGCGCGCGCGCGTTTCGAGCTACCGGATCTAAATTAAGCCTGAGCCTAGGCATACTCGCCGGCGGCCTATTATGCTATCGTCGTAGTTGACTCAAGTGGCACTTATACAGTCCCGCGCGGATAATGTCGTATAGCTTGCGATAACGATAATTGCGCGCGATTGACAACGCTCAAGCCTGGTAAGACCAAACAGCGCGAACGTAAGCGCGCTGTAATTTACCCGAGAGTGAGAGAGACTATCACAGTTTTACAGTTGTGGGTCGAGCGCCGGCGAGAGCAAGTGAGTCATGCGCCAGCAGGTACAGAGGAGACACAATGCGCTTACCGGGGCATTACACCGCGCGCTATGTGGAAGCCATCCCTTTGAACCGGCCACTTTATGGACGGAGGCGAATACGTTTGTTTCTTCCGCGAGTCCAGCGGTGCGTGCGGTTCGCTCATTGTTGCGCGAAATACGCGGGGATTTTGCAAATTATTGCGATTCTCGATTCAGAGCCATAAGAGAACGAATGTGCGGCGTTTCGACAGTTCGCGGGAATAACAGTCGAAGGTTCATTGTTCTGCTTGCTGAAGGAGTTTACGAGGAAGAAGCGCTTGGAAATTGTTAGATAATGAAAATGTCGGTCATGCGCGTAACAATCTGATGCAATGCTAGAAGAAAAGATTCGCGTGAAGTATTTCCTATACGCATTTTCTTATTTCCCATATCACCCAAAACTATGCCTGTAAAATAAAAGTTCGAATCAACGTGTGCTTACCACATACTTGTTGAACCCGCGAGCAGCACTATCGCTTGTTTGACCCGGCGAAACTCGGATCCCGCTTGGTGATTCATAAATGAAACAAAGGGCAGTCATCGCATGTCTGTGTATCTATGCACACAGCAGAAAAATGTCAAGCACGCGCGTCTGGCAAGGCACGTATCGCCTGTATTTGTTCGAGAAAAGCTCCCTCTTGTTCCCCGAAGAAGTTTTTTTTACGGAAACTCTGTTTTATGGCTTATCTCTGTGGACATATTTACAGAAGGTGCGAAACGGCTCTGCACAGACGAGGCAGTGACGGCATGCGCATCTGTTATGGATCATTCCTATGCTAAAAAGGATATTTCACCGTTTCAGGAGCTGCCGGTAACGTAGGTCTCGGCGCCAGTAGATAGCGAAGGGTTGCTTAGTGGAGTTTGCACAGGTCGATAGCGAGGATCTGGGGTGGCAAGTGAGGATATTCGCATGCATGGCATCTGTATTTCGTAGCGCGGGTAAGCGAAAGAACAGCCATGCACTATAAAATCGCGATTTTCACTGTATTATTCAAAAGGTCGAAGCATTTTGAAAGCTTAATTATATGCATTTAAAAAATTTGATTGAACTTGCAACCAACTATTATCGAGTTGTATCTTCCACAGCGCGTAGCGCTCCGAACAGTAGCACCCGAAAATTCAACAAAAAAGACTGAGCGCGTAAAGAAAAAGACAGATAAAAAGTAGACAGCGGTCGATACCGTCAATAATTAGTTTTACACCAAAACCGCTTTTTTACCGCCGTGGCATAATAGTAAAATAATATAATTGCATTATATCTCTTAACGTCGCGGTACGAATAAATAGCCGCGCAGCGGCCCCATTATTACTTTTAATAACAGAACCGCCTCAAATCCGTGTAATAAGGTAACGTCGGCTGGAAAGGGATCGCATTGGTCGTATATACGTATACATACAGCACGCCGAGCTTGCTGCGCGTACACCCGCAGAGCGGAGCGAATTCGCTCGCATAAAAAGATTCAGAAAATATAAAGAAGGTCGACGGAGAGCAGGGGAATCATCATCGAGGCAAAAGAGAGATATACAGTGAAAGAGTATAAGCAACGGCAGCACCTCGCCGTTAGACATCATTATAGAATCGCTTCGAAGAATCGAACCAGAAGCTGCCGTGGCTTCATAAAAAGTATCTCTCCCCCCTTGACAGCACCGCAGCATCATCATAAATATAATTTCCATTTCAGAGGAAGATCTAGAGAGAGAGAGAGAGAGAGAGAGAGAGAGAGAGAGAGAGAGAGAGAGAGAGGTGGGAGTCGCGAATTTTTACGGCTTATTTACACGCCATCGGAGGGACTGCATCGCGCACCGTGCTGCACTTACCGAGTTTCAATCCGCCGCTGCGTTTATAAACGTCGTCAATTGCCGCGTCGCTCTCTCTCCCCTCGTGCTTCGAGCAGTTTTTCTTCTTACCCTATCTCTCCTTCTCTCTCTTTCGATCAGTCCGGCTGTCACTCCGAGCGCGACTCACTCTCTCGCTTGACTTTTTTCTCTCCTCTCTCCCTCCCTCAACGTTGCGCGCACTACTCTTCTCCTCGAGTGCCCAGCGCTGTCGTCATCGTCCGTCGATGGACCCGGGCGTTTCATTACGCGTAATTGCCATGGTCTGCGGTCTCTGTCCCCTCGGTTCTACAGGTACAGTATCATTTTCATAATGACGCCTCTCTCACTTGCTCTCGTTCTCCCTCTCGCTGCTCCGCTGCCGAGGAGAGGAGGAAAAAAAGAATGAAAAAAGAAGTGATTCCTCTTGTGCGCGTTGTGTGTAAAGCCAATGGATGCGAGGGATATTATATGCGCGCGTACGTGCTGCTGTTGCTGGCCGTCCCGTCACTGTGAGTGTGCCTGTATACCTACATTATACGCACGCGTATAAGAAAGAGGAGGAAGACTCGTGGAAAAAAGGGGGAAGATTCGACGCTCGCATGGGTAGGTTGAGTGCGTATAGCGAGCGGCAGTCATCATCAGTCGAAAGCGATAAAGCACGAGGAGCCAGTAGAGCAGAGCTGCGAGAGGCACGGGATAGAATATAATTTAATTTTATGGAAACGTTTAGATGGAGGTGCTCGGAGCAGTCCCTTGTTTCGAAGAACGGGGACCATTCGAAGAGTCCCCTTCTGCTCACTCGGTGCTTTTGTTCTCGGGAGGAAAAAAAATCATGATAAAACGACGAAATAAAAAACGCACCGCACCGGTACGAGGATAAGAAGTCCCTCTTCGGAACGTCATCATTCACACCCACTAAATCAGCCTACTTCCCCGGGGCAATCGCAAAAAATAAAAAACGCAAATACAGCCAGCGGGATTTATCCCACACGTTACCGGGAATTCTAAATACGATGACCTCATCCCTGCTCCGACCGACTAATGCAGCGACGCTCGCTCGCAACGCACCGAACGAGGAAGAAAGAGAGAGAGAGAGAGAGAGAGTGAGAGAGAGAGAGAGAGAGAGAGAGACAGGCGGCCCGTGTGAAAAGGACTACGATGAAAGAGAGAGGCGACAAAAACAATCGGTCGAACGGGTGTGACCCAATTCGGAGTCGGACAAACCGTTGCGCAGGCGAGCCTCTGACCGGTCCGGTGCTTACACTGTACACACTGAGACACCACCCCGCGCGGGCACACAATAAGCGATGAGCCCATCGAGGTTCTCGATGCTCGTCTATTCAGGCTGCGGAAAAAGTGTGTAAATGGTTCAAACCGCCTTTTTTATCCAGCCTCTCGGCCTTTGACACTGCGCGTAAGGGGACGACTTGCGGTGGTGGGTTCATCTGACCGAAAGCAAAAAGGAGATCCACGCCCGGAAAATTGTTCTGCGTGACCTCGAGCTATCGAGGTCTCCGCGCGTTCTTTAAATTAAAAAGAAGCGTTGATAAGATACGATCCATTTTAACGAGAACGCTCGCAAAATTAAAATGATTACCGCAATCATTTTCGATAAATAACTTCAGCATCCCACGTTCCCCCCTCCCGCCGGCACACGGCAGGCGTAATTTTACCCGTGCAATAACAAGCGCGTTAATTCCTGACGGACGCACAAAAGCTGCAGAAAGAGGTCGTCGCGCGCGTATTCACAGAGCTCGTATAGCTGCGGCGTGAGCGAAGAAGTTCCCTTTCTTCTCCCTTTCTTCTCCTCTCGACTCTCTTTTTTGCTCTCACGCGGACGCAGTAAAAAATTACCCGAGAGAGAAAGAGTCAGGCTGCGGCGCGGCTACCGCGCGTACGCGCCGCTAAAGTCCGGCAGCGCAACCGTGAATAATAAGGAGTAAATGTTGTTTCTCGCTTTATTGACTTTTTGCCTTGATTTACTCTCCGCGCGTCCTCTTCTCGGAACCCGCTCCCTCGACCAATTTCAGCTCTCCTCTCCGTCGGGCTGTCCGCGCGCGCGGCGCAAAAAGAATATACAAGCGAGATGAGCGGTCCCGCGACAATGACGCGGAAAAGAGATGAAAATCGAGGGAGGGGGAGATGATTAACGACTCCTAAATGACACGCACCCCTGCTGCTACCGCTGACGGTTGTGTCCTGCATATATGTGTATAGCTGCGCGACGCGACGGGAGTTAAGCTTATCTGTCTGCGTGAGAGAGGTGAGAGAGAGGGAGAGAAAGAAGAAAGCGAGGCCGCGATAGTATTAATTTCCGTTCGAAAAACTGTGCAGCGGCTGCGCGCAGCGGGCAAATACATAATGAGAAACAAAAAGAGGAGAAAGAGGGAAAGAAGTGAGCGCGGGCGCGTAAAAAACTACTCACGGCCACCGTTGCTCGGGACTCGAGGTGTAAAGCCTCGGCCCTTATCTCTCGGCGATCGAGGCGATACGACTTTGGGCTGGCTCGACGCAGCAGCACGATAATTATCCTTCTTGGATCAGGTTTCGCGAGAGAGAGAGAGAGAGAGAGAGAGAGAGAGAGAGAGAGAGAGAGAGAGAGAGAGATAAAGAGAGAGAGAGAGAGAGAGAGAGAGGTAGAGAGAGAGAGAGCTAGAGAGAGAGAGCTAGAGAGAGAGAGAGAGAGAGAGAGAGAGAGAGATGACGCAAGGGAGATGAAGAGAAGACAGCGAAGGAGGAAGAAAATAAAGCTGGGGAAGGAGGGAGAGCTCCGACTTGTCCAGAGGCTGCGCAGTAGAGGAAGAGAGACAGATCCAGCGTAAATAGCGTCGTTGGCCGTATCTTTCTCTCTCCCTCTCGGATACGAACGGGGACCTACGCCACTGGGGTTCAGCTGCACTTTGCCTTCCTCGCGCTTTACCTTTTCTCTGTCGTCGTTCTCCTTCTCTTTCTCTCTTCCTCCTGCACAGCCGCTTCGACCGTTTTCTCTCGCCCCCTCTCGGTTGCGCCATCTCTCTCGCTCGCTCCTCTCAGCGGCTTTCGCTCTTCGTCCGTGTTCCCCCTCCTCTGCACAACGGTGGCTGCTGCTCCGGTCCCCCTCGACTCCTACTGTCCGCCTGAGAGAACAAGAGAGACGGAGCGAGCCATGCGCGGGGCCCTGGAGCTATCAGCCACTCGTGTTTACATCGGACCAATGCTGAGCCGGCCAGCATAGGAGACAGAGCGAGAGAGAGAGAGAGAGAGAGAGAGAGAGAGAGAGAGAGAGAGAGAGAGAGAGAGAGAGCTCCAAGAGTTAAAAAGAAGAACTGCCACAAAACGAGCAGTAAGCCGAATCTTGTATATCCGACTCGGCTGCTTATATATGCAATGCGTCTATCCTCAGATACAGATATACGCGGTATAGCTATACACACACAGACTTGCGCCGCGAGGGCTGCACACCTTCGCACCTTTATGGATGCATGCAGGAGGAGATCGGAGCAGCGGGGCACACCGATGCGGGGATTTGTCAAAACAGAACCTTGCTCTTACGACGAGTCACGTTTTCTGGCCAAAGCCAGAGGAGAGGAGAGCGAAGCACAGAGCGAAAGATAAAGAAGCTATCGGAGACGGAAACGCAAAGATAAAATTGCAGGCATAATTTTATACACATAGAACAATGAGATGTTTTTGATGAGATGATGCATGCGGTGAGGTGAAGGACCTCTCTCGTTTTATACAAGTTACTCAGTACGGTAATACTAATACAGTACATTTAAAACGCGGATGGATTCAATTACTATATTCCAGGAATTGATATTCGCGAAACTACCCACGTGCCATTGCGCAATCTTCTTGATTGTAAACAGTAAATTTCAAAGAATACGAAGGTCCGAAAACCCCAAAGTTTTAGTCACCGTTCCGTTAGTTTCGCGTAACGAAGTAGGAAGGTCAACAAAGCAGTAATTTCAATCTTGTTTTTTCCCGACTTCGTTTTATGACCTAGCCTAGTCCTTCGATATACTAGGTGGACAAAAAGTAACGCGAACGCAATTTTAGAAATCAATCAAACTGCAGTTTTGAATAAATATTATACTCTATACTGAAAAGAAAAGATAGGAGTTGTATAGAAGGGGGTGTATCTAGTTCTGATCGCGAGCCTCGTGCATACCCTGTATACCTATAGCAGTTATCCTTGAAAGCAAGAGCGAGAGAGAGACGGCGCATCAAGTTCGCGTGTCCGACGGAGCATTAGTATAGGACTATAGCGCTAGAAGATCGTCATCCGGGAATCTTCTAACGCAGAAACACGGTCGAACGTGCCGCGAACACAAGGATTATTTATCTATCCTCTGAACTCCTTCTCAGTCATCATCTTCTGCTATTATTATCCCCCTTTTTCGGGTGCCCTATCGCGCGCGCGCGACGCGCCTCGTCTGCAGACGGTCGATCTGCTCCGTAGTCACGGGCCCGAATCCTTTCTCGGGATCTCGCAGGTATACGGATACGTGTCTTCTCGCTTTTTCTCTCCTTCTGTTCTGACCGGTGTGTCCTATCCTCCCGCCGCCTCCTCTTCCTTCTCGGTTTCACGGTAGGCCTATATATGCGACAACAGCGACACTGCGCCACATAACACTGTATCAAGTTTGGCTTTTTTCTCTTGCCGCTCGTGTGTTTTGCCGAACGATCAAACGCGCGCCATTGAAGCCGCGCCATGGGAAAGCATCCTTGCGTTTTATTCTTATTATGGAAATTTCGTGTCTAGCGAGAGAAGTAGACGCGGCTGCACCGACGCGCACTCACACGCGTGCTGTCCCATTGTGCGCGACCGAAAATTATGTATATACATTAGACCGAGGGTTCCGTCTTGCGCTTTGATATGCAGATGGGATTCGGTATAATTTGGGAAAAACCTTCGCTCGTTCGTCGAATATATATTCAATCACGCGCGGCGAAGTGTCGCAATTGAGATGATCTATGCGTGACCCTTTTTTATTCGTCTCTTCTATTCTCACCCCTGCGGCGCCGCCGCTTATTTGTATACATGTATGATTGTGCGTCGATTCGTTCGCGCGGCTATACCACCTGAGAAAGTCACTTATGTCAAGTGTGCTCGCCAGACTTTGTCATAGGTACACACGAAATATGGCTGTGTATATATTTACCCATGCGCGTTTACACGCTCGACTGTTCGCGGAGAAAAGAGCAAGGTACGCGATAAATATTTATTAAATCACCCCGCTGCGGTGCGGCAGTAATTTGCGAACCGCAGTTTTGATCGTCCCGGAGAGAACAGAGTCATTAATCGTGTTGCTCGTACGCTCGTGAAACGAGGCACTCGGATCAGCGCGCTCGCGTATGGAAATTAACGAGACCTGTAGAGTCGCTATGGGGTGAAGAGGAGATTTTTCACGCCATGCAAAACGCTCGCGAGATCGTGCATTAGGCGCAAAAAATTCCTTCTCTTTGTCTGGACAATGTATCTTTCGTTTCGTCTCGAAGCGCGAGTCATGAATTTATTACCAAGTGAATTGAAAATTTATTCATTGCGAAACAGTTACCATATAGTGTACTTTCTTTGCCTGATGAAAAATTAAAAAATTATACTTTGAATTAGAAATATTAGTGATCCCCTTCGAAAGTTATACAACATTTCCTCCGAATTACAGGTTGCACTAGCAGATAAACCAGTACTGACGAGAACAATGCTTCCCTCCCGACTTATTTTACTATCGAACGAGTCGATACCTATCTGGAGCAACGTGAGGTTAACAGCATATAGCAGCGCGGCAGACCATACTTAAAATTAGTATTCCCCGTGAGATTCACCACGGGGTATTGACCAGCCTCTACTCGCCTTCTTCGCTCATATCGGTGCAGCGCGCGCAGCTTCTCGTTATTTTACTGGGGCTTCTCTTGCTCATCTCTCTTCGCGGAGAGCTCTGCGGGCTACCGTTCATCCATAACTGATTGCAAAAGGCTACCGTCCCTCCCCACCGCGCGGCGAAATCGCCATTTGTCCTACCCACAGACGCCGCGAGCGAGAAGCGATGCTCGACTCTGATGCCGCACTTGCAAGCGCCGAGTCGTATAAGAGGATGATCGTGGTTCAAGTTCATGGAACGAGCTATGGCCTCCACGGAACTTTCTCTATACTTCGAATTATCTCGGTTTCGTGTTTAAGTAAAATAAATGCTGATTCTAGCTAAAATACGACGATTTGCTGGTCGTAAGGCCATTACGTTACGTTAGCGACGTTACGACAACTTAAATTACAATTGCGAAATCGAAAATCAGCGCGGTAAAGGCGAGCACTATCTCAATATTGTTTTGTTCAGAAATGTAGAATATAGTTTCTCAGGCGATACATCTCTATCAAGTTGTGACAACGAATGACCTAAATTAAAACAATTTACTCGCAGGGGCAAGACAAGAGGAAAAAAGCTGACATTCACAGATAATTAAAGAAGGAAAACGTGGACGAAGTAGGGGCAAAAGTCGGGCAGAAGAAGCGTTGAAACAGCTGCACATTAAGAGAGGGAGAAGAGCAAAAGCTACGAAATAAAGCGAAAAAAGAGGCAAAGACGAAGAAGCAGATGAACCAGTAGAAGGAAAAGACGAAGGCGAAACGGAGAGGGAAAAAGAGCAGACCAACGACCCGCCTCCACGCGCATCGACGACACTCTTCGCAATGGTCCGTACTGTACTGTACATACACGCCACACACGTATATATATATATATACACACACATGCTTGCACTTATCAAATCGTCCACGCACACTTTCACTCCAGAGACTTTTCCCTCTCTTTTCTTTCTGCTCTCGAAAATCACATACGAGTATACCTATACGCAGATGCGAGCGAGGGACAGAGACAGCAAGCAAGCGTCACTCCCTGACGCGAGCAACACACGCGCCCGTAGCCTAGGACAAAGACCGGCAGAGAGGAAGAGAGAGAGAGAGAGAGAGAGAGAGAGAGAGAGAGAGAGAGAGAAAGAGAGAGAGAAAAGTCTCTCCTCTCGCAAAGTGGTACATGCAGCGGGAGAGGGAGATCCACACGGATAGGGGGCCGCGTGTGCTCACACAGAGCCGCGATACAACGCACACACGTGCAGCAAAACCAGTCTAACCACCTCATGACGATCTTTCTTTCCTTTTCTTGCAGCTCGCTCTCCCCCTTCCCCTCCAGCTTCTTTCAATAAAAGCTTCTTTCTCGCTCGCTGCTCTTTCCTTTTTCTCCTCTTCCCTCGGCTGCACCCGCTCGTTTTCTCTCTTGCTCTCCTTTTCTCCGTTGCACTCGCAGCCATTTACATTGGACGCGTTTTCTCTCCATCTCTTTCTCGTTCTCCACTTTTTTCCATCCGTGCTTTTCTATCCGTCTTCGTCTCGCTTCTGAAATCGGCTATTTACCTGTTCCTTCTATTATGCTCCCTTCTCTCTTTTTACGTGCTTATTTTACTCCCACTTTTAACTTCAAACGCCTCTCTCTCTCTCTCTCTCTCTCTCTCTCTCTCTCTCTCTCTCTCTCCCGATCTTTCTAGAGTCTTCAGCTTGACGCGGAGTCTAGTTTCAAACATTTACGTTTCAGTTGGTCGTACCTCCCTTTTCCTCTCTCGTGCATTATCTCGCTCTCTTCAAACATCGGCATGGGGTCCTGGCCAATCATTTTTTTCTCGATGTCTCATTCTTCTTTTAAACGACGCGATCGATCACATGCCGTGGATCTTTGGTGAAACGAATGCAAGTATCGCGTTGACATTTGTATACCTCTCATTTTTTTATTCATAAAATTAATTGGAACGTACTTGCGATATAAAAAAAGATAACAATGCTCTTCGAGTATTTATTTCACGCGTGTTTTGACTACGCATAAATACAGAGTAATACGTCCCGCATCAGGTTGAGCACAAATAATCAATTTTCTCCATCAGAGAATCGTGATCCCCCCCTACGATACAGAAAAAGAAAAACCTGTTTCTAAAACTTTACAGGGTTCCCAACCACAATGTACTGGCTCCCTCCCCAATTCGCTTGCTACTGTTGCTGTGCACTCTTACTATTTTTCAAGACGCATATAGTACAAGAGCTCGTCTATTGTTCTATCCTTCTCTCTCCCTTTCCCTCTCGTCCAGCCGTATCTCCCTACACCTATCCCCCCACTTCTCCGATATAGTCGCATCCTCGTCGCACTCGTAGGGCCCTGATACGACGCCGAGGCCGGTAAATCCTCTTTGTTGTGGCCGAGGCAGCGGTGGGGGAAGCAATCAGCGCGGGCCCCCGATAACGGGGCCTATTCTGTCGTAACCCAAGGCGGAGTGCAGCAGCAGCACAGGTCGCGTTAGATACGCAGCGCGTAATGCGCTTATGCACACTTGCTATTAAAGCGAGGGAGGGAGAGAGATGGGAGATAGAAACTGCAGCATGCGCTTATACGGGCTGTACCCCGGGTGCTCATTATGGTTTACGAGTGTATGATCGAAATCGGGATCTTTAGAAAAAAAAATTGGAGGCGCAAGGTGTATATTCGAGAACCTTTTTCCGTCTATTGTGCTCAGTATAAGAATACACTCTTATGCTCGAATTTCGGCCTTTTATTATGGTTATCAAGTAAAAGTGGGAAACGGGGTCAACTCGTTCAAATGACTTCGACGTTCAATTTGATTGTGTTGAAAAAATAACAATAGTTTAAAACGCAATTTAGGTCATTATGAATGTTAAAACTAATAAAGGAACTAGTAAAAAATAACTATTCGTATATTCAACTGCGCATATAGACATTCACGTCCATTACGGGTCTACACATATGGGTTACACACGGGCCACATATAGTACCTCTAGACTGTTGAAAAATAAAAAGAGACAGGCCGCTATAGGTATACCTAGGACGGTTAGAGGAGCTATGGGGTAGACTGAGATGGGAAAAGGCTGGCGTCGTTAGGCTAGACGCGGAGAGAAAGAGAAACGCCCATTCGGGGCCCCCAAGTCTGTGATTATTGTGATATTGATGAGGGAGTAGCAGAGCTGCTGGTGCTGCGTAAGGGGCTCCCGTCGAAAAAGTATCACTCGGATGGAAAATTGTTTTACGCGTCGCGGTTTTCTCGGAGCACTGCTGCAGCACCGTCGCTTGTTAATAAGTTAGGAGGGGCCAGGAGAGCGAGACCTTTTACTCGTTGTGCGGTTCACCTGATTTTCCGTGGCGCGAGCGCGCGCGCGCTCTCTCGTAGAAAGGTTTTACCGGGAAGCGAATTAGCACGGAAATTCGTGCACTTTTGCGTATTAGATTATGCCTCCGGCAAAGGGTATCTTTGATGTTTTCTTTTTATCTGCGTTTCTAGCGGTTGTTTGCCAACCTTCCATTAGGAGAAAAATAATTCATTGCTTGTTTTAATGATTTATTTTTGGTGCCCGCAGCACAAAGTACAAGCTGTTCTCTTACAGGTTCATAACTAAACCAACGCTCAAGTGAATTAGCTTTTAAAATATCATTTTCAGCATAAAGCAGTTTCTTCGCGGAACAGCGCCAACCCCTTAAATCAAAACAGCTCAATGCATATATAGAAGTGAGACCAGTATGCTAAAACTACCTTTCGTTTGGCTTCCTTGTGAATCACTCATGCTATAACTGCTTCACTTTACTGATATCAACATATTTTCGCGAACATGTATGTGCTATACGCACTGACCTTCCATGACTTTTCAGATTAAAAAGCAAAAGAAAATTTATTGCACTCGGCAGTGGCCCGTAAAACTCGCTTATGACTTAATCCTCCGTCGCGGAGCTGGAAAATTGGATTCCATCGATTTCCAAAGTCGTTCCACCCCTTCCGCTCGGCTATATTCCTTTTGGCTCGCCTGCTTGCTGATCATAACGGTATGTCGCGCGGGCCGCACGCGTAAATAATCCGGCGATCTTGCGGCCGAGCGCGCACATGTGCTCGCTAATTGGATTGCGCCATAATAGTCAGCTGGCTCGACAAGATCCACGTCGAGAAGAAGATTCTCGCGCGCGCTTATTGATAGAATCGAGCACCAATGCATATGCAAGGTTTATGTGGGATGTGGCCGCCGTTTGATGATATCGATATTTTTCTGACTTTGTTTCACTGTAGAATGTAAATTGCAAAATTTTTTTTTTTAGTCATCGTAATCATTACAATAAAGCAAGAAAAGGCTCGATATTACTGCCATTCAATGGAAACCTGTTGCACGACGCCGGAGTATCAGAGCCAATCCATAATCGTGTGAGTGACAATAACGCGTACGGACTCATTATAATAGACGCGCGCGCAGATATCCCAACGTAAAACATGGCAACGGCATTATCGAGCTGCATTTCTTTCGCAGGGTGTATATAGATAGAGACACAAAACGAAGACTGCTGCACGACTCGCATCGTCCTGTTTTTCTAGGTTACAGCAACACACATAACAGCTCTAGAGCATTCGCGCGTCCATAAACGCGAGCCGCACGCGCGCGCGGGCACAAGGTGAATCGCTCGCACCTTCCTTTCCCCCTGATAAAGGACACCGCGCAGATATTATTATTATCCTTGGGAGGTTTTTGCTCCGCGCCAGGAGTGGCTCTCCTACGCGTATACGCTTCTACACAGGCTGGAAAGAAGTGCGGCAATAGCGCGCTGCTTCTTTCCGATGCACAAAAATCGACGTTGCATAAATCAGCGCTTGTGTATGTATACATACGGTTGCACAAGAGAAATTTATCGCCAGTTTCTGCTGCCGCTTCGTGCGCGACTTTTTTACGCGTACACCTTCATCAGCGCAGCGCGCGCGACGCCGCCGTAATTGATTCTTGAAATGGGCTTGATTAAGTTTTTGCCAGCGCTGATCTCGTTTGCTCGCGCGCTGCGAGAACCCGACGACATGTTCATTTATTTTCGTGCGTGCGGCAGTAGCTCCCGATGCGTTTCTCAGCCGATATATGATGGATTATGTAGAAAATGAAAAAAGCTTATTCGACGATCCCGTCCTCTTTTATTATTTTTAAAAAAACTTTGTACGCGCGTCGCGTTGGCCATAAGCGTTTGTTATTGTCGACCGATTCATAGAGCACAAAAGTTTAGCAAACTGGTTTGGCGCTGTTAGACGTTATTCATTCGATCGCGTTAAACATTTAATGCGAATTTCAATGTTGCATAGCTCGATCGACGCCGCGATTAACTTTACGGCATAGCAAATCAAGATTTTACAGTTAGCCTTGCCTACGCACTCGAGGCGTCGTTCAAATTAAGCAATACGATCTCACGATCGAGCTCGCATCGTTTCGCGGAATGAAACAAAATTCATGACATTCTTTTTCATATAAAAGCGAGGGAAAAAATTTAATGCCCAGCGCGTCAACGTCTCCCTTTACGGTGTGGCGACCATCTTTCTCTCTCTCTCTCTCTCTCTCTCTCTCTCTCTCTCTCTCTCTCTCTCTCTCTCTCTCTCTCTCTCCTCGCGAGCGCGACTAATTGATTATTTTGCGGAAGATCGATATGTGCCGCGATCGATCAATCAAAAGCACGTGAGCTGCGCGGAATGTCATCTTAGTTTCAGGTGTGCTCGGCGTGTAAAATTACAAGAATTCACGATAAAAAAAGGAATGAGCCGTTCATTGTGGTTTCCGTACAAATGCAGTCACCTATACGATAGGCAGTGGCTCATACTGTATAACAAAGGAGAAGGAGCGACGACTATGTATATTCCGATAGGCAGCGATTTGTAGAGCATGCACAATGCGGGGAGATGTGAGATTGTGCATTTTTCTCGCTAGATCTTCGATCGCGCCGAGCCGTATCAAGGTAAAATAATTCAAAAATTATTTTTTCGATACGTTTGAGCGAGCCCTCACGTATTTCGCCACGAGCGATTCTTTATCTCGTCCCATCGGCTCTCATGAGACTTACATTAATAGTCGTTAGCGATGCAATCGGCGAATATCGAGGTGAATACAAAAGAGAGCTGGACTATGACAATGATATTAAATCTCGCATGGATATACAGAACCGCATTATAAATTTTGATCGTCCAAGATTCTTAAACTCAAATGGCAACCCATTGAGTTTATTAGATTGAATAATTTATTTGCACTTTCAAACGTTTTCAACGTTTATCGTTGCAATAAATTGCGAGTCTGGTTGAAACTTGAGAAATATGTACGTTAAAATTCAGCCCTGGGCATATAAAGATCGTTTGTCACAGCTAAAATAAAACTGAAAAACGTGTTTCGCGAGACCATATCCATACTCGGTCCACCAAGAATTAATTTTCCAACCTGTAGCCCAGCGCAAACCCTTGGTATACCTCTCGCATCTTATTCCATCTCTCTCTCTTTCTCGGTGACAGTGATTTCGTAATAATTTCGCGCTTCGTTGCGCGCCTTCTCGCAGCTACCGAGAGCTGCACATCGACCTGAATCCTTTAGTCGCTGCTTCGTAGAGGTACCCGGCACAGAAAAAAGGCAGCTCTGGCTATGACGACTGTCGCGTCCAGCTACACATAATGGAACGATCGTTAAGAGCGCTCGTTATCACCGTCGTTCTCGACCTATTGGCTCCGAGCGCGGCACGATCTCGAGAGGTGTAAAAAGCCTCCTCTGCGCTCTCTGCCGCGGTAATTCCGCGCGCAATTGTAAACAATTATACGGCTGCCGCGGTTTATTTGTCGATAATTATCCGGTAAGAGAAGACAGACGCTGTGTTGTGCTCTTTTTTTCTTTTACTCTCTCGTTTGCGATCTTTCGCACGTAAAAAAAATTTCAACCCACATTTAGTTCATTTGACATTTCAGCTGCGACGAAGCGGACTAAACCGCCTTTTTGCGGCACTCGTCGATATGATTGTATACGAGACCGACGCTTTGTGTAGTTGCATTGTTGCGGTTATTTCATTAGAAACCGTTGATGGAGTTTTGCGTGTTTTGCTCGAAAAAGCTCTATCTTACTCTACCCAAATTACAACAATAGAAAGTACTAACGCGGACACTATTAGGACTGCAAAAACTAATATGTTATGCGAAATTGAATTTTGCACGATAAGATTTCTTTTTTTAAGTCGAAATCGAAGCAATCAATATTCCTATGAGAGCGAAAAAATAAACGGTGAGGAGTAAGTAGTTCGTTCAGACTACTATGAAATATTTTTCTTCTCTATCAATTTTGACTTTAACTTTACCTCAATAAAGCTAGAACCGTGAATAGATTTGTACAACGCGAGTATTATTTCCCAGCGAAATCGAAGAAATGACGGCGCAAGGTCCCACATTACATCGAAAAAAAAAATATAACGCTGGGAGCACTTATACTTACAGCGGCGATTATGAGCAGATGAAAAAGGCGTAAAAGAAGTGCCAGGCTGTAATTTCTCGCAACGCGAACGACGCCGCGGTGTGCAGCGAATTTTTTCCGCTACGGGTGTGAAATGCCAAACAGGCATAATTGATAGGTGTGTTGTTAACGCGGCGGCGACGCGATACTCGATCTTTGTTGGTGTCAACGCGAACTAGACCCTGGGCGACTGCCTATATATCAGTCGGATTTGTTCATTTATCTCAATAAATATACAATGTTGTTTCTGTAACATAGTACCGGAAAACGTGATTGATCGAAAGACGTTTTGAATTACCTCGCATTCGCAGATGGTTACGTAATTAAACGCTGAAAGAGCCTCATCACGTACGCGAGCAAATATCCGTATTAACGTATCGAATTAATCCGCGAGCAATCTAAACAGCTGAAAAAAAGCGATCCGAGATTGATTCTGCTTACACCGCCACGATTAACTTTAGCCCGCAAAAGTATACGACCGCAGAGTGCGATATCGATACCCGGGCAGACGCATATATCGATATCCCGCGTAGAGCAAGTTCAGCCATCCGCAACGGGTCTCCCACTCGTCAAGCTGCCTGTATAGGCCTCGCAGTTCGCGCATTATACATCTACGCGACACGCGCGAACGAGAATACTCGCGGCCCACACATTATTTGAGCGCGCCGGCCGCCGGTTACACGAGCAATAGAAGTCTATAGGCGAGAGACCGCATCGGCGCGCGCTATCTGGCACACGGGATGCGTAGGAAGCGAAAAGAAAGGGAACGTGCGAGACAGGTTGGAGAAACTCGCTTGGCCAGACGGCCTGACGTAGGCGCTACTACTAGCTGCGACTTTTCCGCAAGCCGCCGATCGTTGACACCGGTTGTGTATAGAATTATCGGCGTGTCGTAGTTATATCTCGCTGCACCGCACCGGAAAGCTAATTTGCGTTTTAGCTGCGACTGCAAGTCTGCGGGATTAGCGCGCTCGGTGTTAGCTGATAAACACATCTCTATTCGCGCGCAGGGAATATGTTTACGGTGCTTTGAAAACTTGCCGTTGGTCAATGAATGAGATTAATCAGCGCTGAATGGTCTTCGCGTGTACAGTATCTGCAGTACCTGTTTCGAATTGCAAAATCGACATCTGAAGAAAGAACCGGCACCGCGAACTTTTGTTATTCATAAAGCCCCCCCCTCCCTTCCCCCTCCGAAGATCCATCGAGGGAGATGCACGCACTGTAGGCAAAGTGACGAGGAGAAAAGTCGACTCGCGCTGCTGAAATAGTAAAAATTGAATCCCGTTCCAACTGGATAGACTCGCGTGCGCGAGAGGGAAAAGGGAGACGCGCGCATAACGAAACGCTCACAACTTCCAGATCCCTGGCGATCGCTCGAGCGTCAATTTAGATAAGCCTCAAACGCGATCTGCACTGCTGCGCACAAATCCAGTCTGTCGCTCGCTCAGCGGCGACGTGCGCGACGCGTATATTCTTACATTAAGAAAACGCCGCCGACGATGCGAAATAAATCGGGGAACGAGCCACGCGCGAAAACATTTAATAGGAGCTTATAGGCACGTATCGTATGTATACCCCGACTCCCATCCAACCGGTATAGGTACGTACAGAGACTCTGCTCTGTCCGAGCGTTACGATGTGCACGTCGACGCGACTGCGGCACGGCAGTGCAGGTGTTGGCCTTGAGTCCTGCGGCTCTGCGTAACAATCTCGCTTTCGCGAGGTTTTTCTTTTTCTTCGCCGAAGCTCGACGCTTCTGCAGAGAGCGGCCTATGCGGCAAGCTTTCTTTGCCTTTTTCGCTCCCTCTCTCGCGCACGCGCAAAAGCATTTTGTCTCTTTTTCCGTATACCGAGAAACATTTATTGCGAGGAGCGTCCTGTTTTTCTGGTTCCCTGATGGTGGCGTCTTCTCGTGGAGAGGCGTAAAAATCGCGTCGTACGATACTTGGCTGGGAAAAAATCGAGGCACTTTGTGAAAAAGTCGCCGGCGTCGTTTAATCGTCGATTAGAGGTAACGAATACCAGCTACGATTCGAGAAAAGAACGCTTGGATTTGCATACTTTTTGCGCGAACGAGGAAACGAGATAGGTGCAAGGATATGCCCTGTGTTTATGTTTCCGTGTACCGATGCGCAGGCGTATATTATATTAATTAGCAAAATCGTGCATTAGCGGATACGCTGAGCCATTAGTGTGAAACAATTTTCAGATTCGCAGTCTCGGGCTCGGGTAAAATAAGGCGAATAAAGTCCGAAACAAACTGCGGCATAATTATCCGATAACATTAGCGAAGATAGAAATAACAATTGCGCCCCCTCCATAAAATAGACAGAATAAGTGTTTCAATTAAAACAAACAAAATACGCCGCGCGAAGAGACTAACACGCGATTTACTCAGCCGATAACAATCGGCCTCCGCCATAAAAATCTCTCTCCTCGCTTTCTCGGTCTTCGCCTCACGGTAGCTTGCCGAGGCTCACGCGAACGTACAATTCCGCGCGCCCGCGACACGTATATTTGTAATGCACGTGTGCAATGCGAAAATCCCTCCCATAGTCCGAGAGAGGCGAGTCGCGCATGTAACAGGTCGCGAGTCAAATCATAACGTAATAGATGCCCGACGTAGATGTGCGATCCTTTGTCTTATAGCAAGAGACTTGTTGGGATTCTACAAGTCATTACGGCCGTAATAAATAATGCAAATGACTGATTACCGCGAAATGTGATAGCCCCAAGAGGCGAATGCTATTAAACGGAATACCGTGACTGTCTGATCTTGATTTAAAATTTCTCGTTGAGTAACGATATATTATATACGTGTCATTATCGGACTATGATCATCGCATTTTGTTTGTGAACAATATTTTTTAGCTCTGGCATTAACTTCGAGAAGATGCATAACAATCGATTCGCGCGCGAGGATAGGGAAATTTTGATTGTAGAGCGTGGCCAGTTTTCCGTCGTAAGCTGAGAGTCTCGGCACAGTGGCTTCCGGGATTGGAGCACCCAAGTGAACATCAGTTCTTCCGAGCTACCGGCCCATGTTTACTTGACACTAACGAAGCCCCTCGCGCTCGCGCCTCGCCGTGCGAGCTTCGGAAATTTATTCCACGCTTTAGTAGCAGCGGCTCTCGAAGGAGCTCCCGTCGGCTATTAGCGATATTGCGCGTCGTTATTATTCTGGGCACACAGCGGCTACTGTGGTTGCGACCTGGCCGGGAGAAGGTGAGAGGAAGGAGTATAGGGGGAAGAAGAGAAAAAATGATAGACAGCGCTGCAAGTTTTTTTAATTTTAGATTTGAGATTATGCACTATTTTTATGTGGACGATTTGGTATTCCTTGGGCGCAGCATATAGTCCCTTAATAAATAAGCAGGATGTGCTTGGATTATAAAGTATCGGTGACTGTAGTCTGATTATCATTTCATGTCGATAGTCGTACGCATGGAAATCATTTTGATATGCGTTATAACTGTTCATTCTTTGAAATAAGATTTTTGGCCAGTTAATAATCATTATCACAACTCTATGATAGGTGTTAAAGATAACGAACAAAAGTACGAAACGAAAACAAACTAAACGGAGACTGCGGCAGAGAAAGAGCGAGAAAATCTTTGACAACCGCTGCGCACGAGGTCCCGGAGAAAGTATACTGCGCACAGGCTGCGTGAGCTTCTTCGTCGTCGCCTGTATCAAGCCACTCGGAATAAATTATACGAGGTGTAGGTACCGTTACACTCGAGCTTCGGGTTTGGGTCCCCCCAAGAGAGCACAGGCCCCGCCGATACCTCGCTCTTCTTTTTTCCGCGGCTTATGAGCTTAAGCTTGATTGTGACGCCAGATTGCGTTGCCCGGGTTTATGACGCTGCTGCTGCTGCCGTTTGTGGCTTCTCCTTTTTTGAGAACTAAACGCGTCTTCTGAAATTACGCTGGTGTTTGGTTTCGCAATGTAAAGCTGCTCTAAAGATTGGAGAAGGATACTGAGATTTTTGCAAGTATGCATGTGTGTGCAATAAGTAATCGATATAATAAAAAAAAGAATAATAATAATAATAATAATAATAATAATAATGAGTAATCGATGTAAGACTGATGACAGGGTCTAAATTGTTCATTTTTGTCCATCAGGCTTATGCATACGCAACTCAATTTGATTTGCATTTTAATGTAAACAGCTTTGTTACAGTGACGCGAGAAAAATGAGAAATACGGTGTTTTAAAAAAGTTTCCAAAACCTTATAATAGCGAAGATAATGACGATAATGATTAAGGAGATGATAAAGATGATGCACGTAATGACCACGATGATGACGACGATAGTAGCAAGCGGCAACTACTATAATAATAAAAGTTTTACAAATATGGATACGATCTTCAACCGTGATGTAACCATGTATAGTGCGTGTATATCTTGGAATACATTGATCTCAAAGCCGCTAGAAATTTGAAAAAAACTGTAAACAGATGCGCAAAAAATTAGACTGATTAGTTACGAGAAAAATACCGACATCATAATGTTATGCACAGAAAGCCGCTGCTATTGAACTGCGTCGTTGCGTCAACTACGCGAATTTTTTGCGCTTCTGTTACGCATCAATCTACGTTTTCCAGGAGAAAAAAACTCGCCTGTACACAACTATATCGAAACGTAGCAAAGAGGTGCTCGCACTCGGCGGATGCATAAATGGCGTCTCGATCAATCACCGCAGTCTTATACACCGGAAAAAGCAGCAGCAGCTATACTAGTTGTTCGCAAAAAAAGACGACGCCGAAGAGGATGCACTTCATATGCTAATGGGCGTCGAGTGCAGCGCGATATTCGCGTCATTGAGAGGAAAATCGCGCTAAGAAAAAAGCGGCGCAGAGCGATTTTTCTTCCTACGGATACCTGTTTTTTCGTCTCCCACGCGGCAACAGAGCAGCGCAGCACCTGGAACAGTTTATTACGGTACACCGAGGGGTGTTGCATCAAGCCGTTTCGTCATCGCCACGCGTTCACGTTTACGTCGTGGATGTATACAGCACGCGGAGACTCGATGAAGAATCGATTGCTCGGACATGTCTTCCATGTAGACTGACCTTGATGGGAAAATTCAATTATACGAAGCGCAGAAAAAAATTGTAATAACTTTTGCTACTTTTTCTTCGGAGACTGTGATGCGTACTCGACGATAAGTGTGATTAGCAAATTGATCTCAGAAAAAAATTGATTGCAGTTTTTACCGGAGAGGATTAGTATTCCGACGTGACGTTCGTAACTGTACCAGCTCAATTTGCGCAGCTTATTACTTTTCCGGAGACAATAAAACTTGTACCGAAGTATCGATATGCATTTTTTAAATGTTTGTATTTGTTATGAATCTATAAAGCAGTACTTAATGTGTGAAATATCGCGAAGCTAGTAAAAAGCTGTTACTTGTCCTCGAGAAAATTGTGTAACCTATACAAAATTTGTAATGCGCCGCTACCGCAGGAACCCGTCTTGATGACTTTTCTTTTTGTACCCTTCGTACTAGAAGTTATTCTGATCTCAGTATATAGGTGCTCTCGTTGCAATTATCATTGCGATTGCAAAAGCGATCTCTCGGCGCTGCCCCGAAGGTCAGTCGCGATACATATATACACGCGAGACATAATTTGCTGCAGAGAATATACCTGTAACGCCACTCGTACACGTACACGTAATTCCGGACGAACAAGAAATTCTCAATATCGTCTAATTACGCTCAACGGCGTATTTTTATACGGGGGGAGAATGAAGTTGTGATACATCGCCAACTGTCTGCGTAAATTGATTTATGTCATTCTACTTTTTACCGAAGAATATACGTTGATTTACAAAGTGTACAAGTTTTTGCATTGTTACGCGTTTCTGCGCGATAAATATAGATGCTTCTATTTAAAGATGAGAATCCTCATTCGCATGGCGTCAGTCGAGTTTAATCATCTTCTTTTGTGCGCAGTAAGCTCCTTTTAAAGAAATAATACAGTGTTGAAAATTATGTCAAGATAAATAAACTCGCAAACTCGAGTAAGTTTGTTTGCTTTTGACAGTTTTGTGGAGTTTCAAAATTCTTCGTAAAGCTGCGCTAGCTGAGTAAACGGAGCGAGAGCTTTTAAAGCGGATGTTTGCGCACGTGGCCCTGCATTCGCAAAAAGGGGCGAAAAACTCGTACGCAGAACTCGACAATCGCAGGCATTCATTTCGCGGCCTGAAGTTCATTTTGTTTCACGATCGCAATTTATCTTCTTCAGAATAACAAACAAATGATGGCTGGTGATGTACATAAAGTTTTATATTCAGATGGTAATGTTTTCGCGTAAAATAGATTGCAAAGTTAGAAATGGTTAAAATACACGCTGTCTGTTACTACTGATCGAACCTCCAACACTGTCTTCTTTTACAAAAATAATTCGCTTCGTATACCTCTCGATATCCTTATTTATTATCATTTACTTGAACCAATATCCCTCTATCAAGCGACGCAATATAAACACGCAACGGTCAAGCGGCACAGCGTATATCTCGGCGTTATCCGATAATTCATATTCTCGGAGAGGATCCGCGCCACGGCTAGAGCGCGACCGGCTATCCGCTGTCCCAACGGGGTCAGACGCAAGGGGCCAATACAAGAGCGGGAGGCGAGCGGGCGCGCGGGAGAGAAAGAGAGAAAATAAAAGAAGAAAAACCAAAGGGAGATCGGGTAGAGAAAGAAGGCGAGAGCGGGAGTTTATAATGCAGCGCACGTCCAGTGCACTGTCCCTCGGGCGAGCGGCGGAGGAGAGAAAGAGAGAAGCAAGACAGCCTACAACTCCTTCTCTGTTCCTCTCCTGCATGCAGTATACAGCGGCAGCAGCAGCCTCGTCGATCTCCTCTCGCGAGCGGCCACTACTGTGCAGCGCCTCTCGTTTTCAGGCCCCCTCTTGCGCCCAGGCTCGTTTTATCTCTCTCTCTCTCTCTCTCTCTCTCTCTCTCTCTCTCTCTCTCTCTCTCTCTCTCTCTCTCTCTCTCTCTCTCTCTTTACTTCGAGAGGAGAGACGAGGTGCGGACTGTTTCTCGAGGAGGGAGAGAGAGAGAGAGAGAGAGAGAGAGAGGGACGAGACGGGTAGAAAAACGTGTCCCAGCCTGCACGAGAGCCGGTACAGTCAGCTCCAGGAGTTCTGACCACAACATTATCGAAGTCAACGACGTATACACGCGAAGTCGTAAACCTTCTGAGCGTCGTTTCGACATATGCGGAGAGATAACAAAAAAGCTGGAGACACCGTCGTATTATGCGATGCTGTTTTCCGTTTCGATAAGGCGGGTTTCTGGGGAGTAATGTTTTCCGCGACTGAATATAGAACGTATCAGCGAAACTTCTCCTTAATCCGCGTTTTCGAAACCGAAACTGTACACGTTTATTGTTTTGTTTATGAGATGCGCGCCGAAGGGTTAATAAACTGAGAAGCGATTAATGTTTTACTGTACTTTCACTCAACGTTACGTGCCCTCGAATTACATACGTTTAAGGCGAAAGAGTTATGCATTTTTCACCATTAAATTCGAGCGATTTTAAAATACGGCGCATTATCTTCGATTCGGAGGACATTCGCTTTCATCTGATACATCAACTCTCAAAGTGCACACCTTGGAAAATCGCCTACATATATATATACGCGTGACTCTACTTTCTACCAGTATTATATATTTTTTCCATCGATGCGTTATCCTTCCTTTCTAGAATCACGTAATGTTAGAATATCACAGATCCTTGACCCGATTGGTCGAGGCATATCGCCGTGATCGAAACTAAACTTGCATAAACAACATAGCTCCACGCTGTCTCGTTTATGCTGAAAGTCTCTTGCACAGAGGCTCTCTCTATCTCTCTCTTTGTGCAGGATAAAATGCGGAGCAACGACGTAATTTAGCGCTAACGCTTGACGAGAGCATAACTCCGAGCGCGGCATAAAAATCCTTTGATTGCGATCGAGATCAATTCGATCGCGACAAAAAAAAACATAAATTAACTAGAAGTGACTGCCGAGATCCATATTTCAAAATTTATTCGAGTTCAAATAAAGCACGCGACTGTTTTCATTTCTTGTTTTTAAGGATCGCCTCCACTATGCACCCAGCATCCATACGACGCAAAACGTCGTCTAATTAGCATTTCCCAATATTTATGTCAGCCTACGGTAACCGGCAACGAATTTCATTTATTACCATTAATAAGCCCCCGTGCCTAAAAAGGCTCCACGTCGCGCACACATCGTGTTTTTGATCGGCAACCACTGCTTAAGTACCCACATAATACAGTGCTCTCGGGCCCGAGTCGCGCGCGCGTCTCTTGCATATATGTACACACACGCGCGCGTGCAGTCGAGCGAGAGGCCGGGAAAACGAGTACAGTCCGCTCGGGCACTTTCGATCATAACATTAAAGCCAATGGACCAGATGCAGCAGCGGAGAGTGCGCGCGCGTACTGTGTATGCCTCGCAGGAGGATGTCATTCACCGTGAAAAATAGGTGAACCCGATCGCGAGGCCGACGACGACCGAGCCAAATGAAACTGGCACTCGTCGAAATTATCAGGGACGATTGGTTTTTAGTGTAATGTCGAGGAGAAGGAAAAAGGAAGGGGACAGACTCGGCTCGTGCGCCGTCGTCGTATTCGAACGTTAAAGGAACTGTCATCGTGCGCAGCGAATAACTGGGCGCAGCAGCGTTATTATTATTTTCTTCGTCGAACAAAAGGAACTGGATGAAGTGCTTAAAGCTAAGTACCCGGTAATATTTGCCGTCGTATATATCACGAGATCAATTGAGCTTCGAGATAGCGCAGAAAAAGCCCGCGCGCTGGCTCTGTAATAATGAAAATGGATAAGAAACGTTTGTTCTCTCAATGTCCTCGGCTCGTACTTTGATTTCACGAACTTCGCGTTCGCGATACTGCCTTTATCGCGATTTATAGGCCAACTTGTAATGTAGTCACCCAGAATTAAACGAACGAGTAATCAAATTTGCTCGATGCGAAAATAAAACTGCTCAACGGGTTTCATCCTCAAAAAACTTCGATCGCATAAATAATTCAGTAAACCGATGCCTATATCTCCGTCGCAAGCTCGAAAAAATATGTCGCACCACTCCACTTCCCTTCGCGCGCTCCCGCAGCCGAATTTCATTAGACACTCCCTATAATATTTTATCTGCTTGTTTGTTCGGCCAAGACGCTTTAAACTTTTTCCCCAACTTCGAAAAAGCTACTCCATTCTCAAAATTCGCGCGGCGCGAAATCCGCGGGCGCTCGCATCCATTTGATCCCCCGGCATCTGCGCACACGTCGCTTATACATGCATACGCAGACGAGAAGCTCCCTCTCTCGCTTTGGCGCTCTTATTACGTAATGCACTCTGCGCCCGATGATTCGCAATTTCGCGTCGCGTCTCCGAGGCGAGTGTGAGCCGAAACTTTGGGGCGAAGTCTCATTTCGTCGGAATCGCTCGTCTATATCTACGGGGGAAGACGAGGCCGATTGACGCAGTTGTCGGCGCTCGAAGGATCCCGGCCGGGACGTCTACACAGGCGCGCAGAGCCAATGCAGGATAATTTCGAGGGTAAGGACCTCTCACCGACTTTCTCTCTTCGTTTTTGTCCTCGCACAAAGAGGAAAGTAGTGAATCGGCGCAGATACGCCCGGGCTGATAAGCTGGATGCTGCGGACGGGCGAGCTCTATAACTGTATACGTATAAATATGTTGAGGCGGGTCAGGCTCGCGAAAAACCAAGGCGAAGGACCTGTGAACGGGCAGTGCGCCGATCGCCCGACGAGGTTATTCGCCCTTTATCTCCGCTGACTTTTTTGCACAGCTACCGACTTACCGAGAGAAGAGAGGAGAGCAGTTCGACTCGGCAATAGCGGACGCGGCTCGTTCTTTCTTCGCGCAGTTAGTTAGATTTGCCCCAAGTTTAATTAAAAAGTTCAGATTACGAGCTGGGAAAGTTGGCTGGAAGTGTGCGCCGAGAACGATGTCGGGAAATTGGTTGAAGAGACCGTCGGGGAAAAATTAGCTTTGCGAAGGCTTTCTTATCGATAAGACGCCGAAATAAATTGCGCGAAACGACGAATTTTTAAAAAAATCGCGCTTTTGTTAAAAATATCAAACTAGCAGGAATACAGTTTGGCGACTAAGGGTGAAATGTCGTGGAAAAATATTATACCACTAGCAAGTCCGGAGCAACGTCTGTATACCCATTGCCGAAAAAGAGACGAAGAGCAAAACGAGGATGCCAACGCGAGCTAGAGATATCAAAGGCAGCGTATCGGGCTCGTTCGGCAAAAACGCGCATGCGAAAGAAAAGAGAAAAGAACCGCCGGCGTCTAGGATACTGCGCACCAGACAGTCTAGTCGGTCGTCAGGACCTACCTCACGCTACAAAAGTCCGCGACATGCGACATCGCGTGTATGTGTACACGAGTTTGTGTATGTGCAATTGTGTATACGCGAGGAAGAAGGAGAGATGGAAGTCGAGTACAAGACCTCGGCATTACCAAGTCAAATAGACGCGCGATGCGCTCGGAAAAAATGCCGACAAGGAGTGAAGGAACCCCGAGTGCGTATACACGCGCGCGCGCGCGCCTCCTCTTCCTATTTATTCCCCGCTGTTTGCTTTGTTATCGCAAGCGCGAGTCTACAGGCGACCACTGGAGATGTCTCGCCGTTTGCACATGGGATTTGAGACCTTGTGATGGGCGCTTCTGTGATAGAGTAGAGCTTTTCTTTTGACACCTTGCAACGTTCGCGTAAGCTCATGTCTGGACTGTAGGATGAATGGGAGTGGTAAGTGCCGCGTTAGCGGCTCCCGAGTGAGTATTGTAGAGATTTTCCTATAATAGTTTTGCCAATCTTCGTTCTATGATTGCAGTAATGTGTTCATTAGAATTATTCATCGCGAAAAAGAAAAAAAATTATCAAACAAGTAGGTAATGCATCAACGACTTGACGTATGCGCTAAAAATAATAAACTATGGCAATCGAGTAAACAGCCGAAAAGTTGACGCGACTATCTTCCACTCTCTCCCTCCTGATGCCATTTCTTAAATTCACAAACAGACGCCGGATATTTCACACCTTTCAAGCCAAGTGCTTACCCTTCCTTCTTTCGCACTCTTCTTATTTGGAGATACTTCCCGGACTGGATTTATTTAGCAAGTGTGCTGCAAGCGTGCCACCATGAATACATATGAGCTTCTCGCGCCGAATTCGAAGCTGATGTTTTTGCACGCTATAGCTCTTGCGTATTCAACTTTTGTGCCGAACAATTGGAGAGAAAATATTAGCGCTCTATAAAAGGCTTTTATTTTTAGAGAATTCCAGAAAGCTTGTTATCTTTAGAAGATGTTTCGTGGTATCGCGAGAAACTTTAAACTTGCATATCCATCACTTCATACCACCCTACAAATGCTACGTATCGGACCTATTTGATACTAGTTGAACAAACATTTTTCGCTCCATCACTCAACCTCTTGAATCTTTAAAAGCAAACGCGTGTTCTGTGCTGTGATGTATCAATACTAAATCAATACCTCTTCAATAATATACGTCATGTTGGTCAGAGAAACATATTTCAATTGTTGAATTAACACACGAAACGTAAAAGCATTAGTATTATACGGTTTCTTCGTATTCGCGCACTACATGCCTTCATTGAAAGTAAAGAACATCAGAAAGAAAGACGACACAATGCAATACAACCTTGCATCAGAGCCGTGCGGAGGCTCGCCGCTGCAACACATGCATGTACGAGTGCGGGCTCGCAGTTGTCTTTTATGGATTTTACGAAAGTTTAGAGCCCGCTGCTGTTTGTATACAAACGCTGGCGCACTTCAGACACACGTCTGCCTTACTCGTGAACACGTGCACAGGCCATCAGCAGAAGCAAGAGGAGAAGGAGAAGTATAAGTGAAGAAGTAAGAGACGAAAAAATAAGAAAATGATTGCCGCTTCGAAAAGTAAAAGTCTCGCGCGAATGACGCGTGTCGTAATGTCGTAACTCTTACTTTTCCATTTGTTCATTGTCGCGGCCGATTGAATCCATACGTCTGTATTTTGTGCGAGCCAACAATCGCTTACCTAACTTAAACACGACGAAGTGTACCTGTGAATTTAGAGTTGAGCTTGATTAGCTTGCGACGAGTGCACGAGTGAGCTTTTTCTTGCATGAACTCGGAGGATTATAACACTACACGGAAAGAATTTTTCAATAAAAATTACATAGAAATTAAGGATCAAAATTACCGTGCTAGCACAGTAACGTAGGGACGCGCCGCCATCTAGAGCACTTTTTACTGCATCGGTACAGTAAAATTTTCAGTACTTTTTTATTTTTCTCCATAGCCTCTATATTATGATATTTTGTTGTATACATGTTCGTGACGCATTCTTAACGTCGTATTATTGATATATAAAGGGTTATTTGTATATGACACACTTTGAATCAAGAAATTCGTTGGATTCAACGAGTATACATCAGGGTTAGATTTGGAGGTTATGGAAGTAGATGACGCGCATAGCCGCGCATGAATTTCCTTTGAAGCATGGTAAAAATTTTCGACATCAAAAAATTTACAGTGCCGGTTCAGTAAAATTTACGGGGAGCAAGATAAATAATATCTTGGGTCAGATAAAAACTTTCGGAAAGACAAGGTGGCCCACGATTACCGTGCTATTCCGGTAATTTTTACTGAAAAATTCTTTCCGTGTAGAATTCTAAATCAAAACGTTTTGTCTATGCAGCACACACCTCGGCCACTACAATTAAGGTCAACCAACGGAAAACGCATAAACTTCTTTAACACCTAAAGAACATCATAGAAGCTTACTTACGTCTCGGGTCAAAAAACGTATCTGATCAGGATTTCCCCTTCCTTCTTGTTAACTATCGCGCAGAAGTTAAGACGCCCATATTCTACCAAGTTTTAGACGGAAAAACAAAGCTGCACGTTATGAGCTGGCAGCTGAAATTTCCCGGAAACTTGCCGACGATACGTATCGGGAATGCATCGCGCGGCTGCTTATCGCCTCGTCTTTTTGCCTCTTGGCGCTTGTTTGTTCTAGACTAGAACAGCACTGGCCGCGCCTTTAACTACTGTACCGGCAGCTGAACTTTCCTTCTAGTTATAACGAGTATTTTTTCATGATCTCACGATGAGGTTTTGTCGGCTGTAGGAAGCGTTAACATACATTGTTTTTACAGTTCCATCATATAAAGAGTATAAATAAAAATTCTTACAGATTGACAAATTGCACACGAACATTAAAACATTACATTTCCGAAGACTATTTATTCCGGCTGGCGAAGTTGATTTAAAAATAGATATAACAAAATTGAAGAGCATTACGCGAGTAAAGAAAGTCCATCAGTTACCAAATCCGAAGTAATAAATAACATTGCCCCATCAGTTATCACGGTCGATGTATACAACCTGACTGCATTAACACACATATCGCTCCGCGCAAAGTAATTTCTCGGTAGCTAAAAAAATAAATAAATACGGAGGCATCGTCGAGTTTTAGTAGCGCAAAAGGACGGGCGAGAAGAAAAAAAAGTTGTACGTATGAGAACACTACCAGTAACTTGCATGCTCACAGAAAATTGACGTGTTCTCGAACCGTTCAGGAGCACAAACGGCCAGTCATTCATCAACCGACATCGACTTCTGTTCGACTGTATACAAGGGCGCGCTCGAAATTTTAACTTCTATCATTACACACCGAAGAGTCATTTAGCTATGCAATGTATAGCCTGCCCTCGAAGCAGCAATGAAGTGGGGAAAAAGAACAAAATTAAATTGGTAAATCAGACCGTCAAGCCTACTCTCTCTGATACACACGCACATAAAAACTCACTCACACACCTGCGAAGAATATTTCTGTATCATCGATTACAGTACGTCACGCGTAGAATCTACCACTTGACTTTGCATACAGCAGCGCGACAGTGGCTTTGATCGAGCCGGGTGATTGCAACCAATAGATAGACGCACGCACGTGGGCAAATTAGTAATTAGCGCGTTATCCAACCGAAGGCGTACCTATGTGCAGCAGTTGCTTGCGCAAGAGCAGTCGGAGCAAGCTAGCTCGCGCGCGCTGATCTGCATAATCGCGCGCGACTAGATCAACGAAGTATATGCACAAGACAGATAGATGTATGGGAGGAAATCAGAAAGAACTTCCTACAGGAGGTTGGCGCTGGACTTTCATTACGGATATCAACAAGCGCGATGATTGCTGCAGTGTGCGCGCACTCTTTCGTTACGTAAGGTGCGAGGGATCGATGATCGCTTGATGCGATCAACCGATTAAGAATGCATTGCACATGTACGTGTTTGCGTGCGTGTATAGAAAGGCGAGGTATTGAGGCTGTTGTGTACGCTTTTGATTTGTTTTTCCTGGTTTTCGTGGCAGAGGTAGATGTCGGTTGGAAATAACGGATGAGGAAATTCTGTCTACTGCGTTAATGTACGAGTAGAGTCTATTGAAGAAGTTATAGTAAAAATTATCTTTCTACGACCAAGTTATATGCTGACACTCTCGGTTGTTGAGATAAAAAATATCTACGAAGACTTCCAATAATTTAGAGACACTTGCAGCTTACTCTCAACGTTGTGTTTGATCACTCTTCTATACGAGGAGTTGCACCATATGAGTATTGGTATTTATCAAAGAAATCAAAGGCCTAATGATGAATAAATAAAGGTGGTTTGTAAACCTAGTGTATTTACGAGATTCATGATATTGCTCCTATTTAACATTAAAAATCTTTACCAATACAATTGATAGATAGCTGGAAGCCATGTATTCGTAAATCTAAACAAAGTATTGATAATTCTGCAGCTTTTAGAGAACAAAGAAAACTTATGTAACTGTACACTCAATACCAAGTTACTCTATACACAGTAGCAAAAAAAAAAAAAAAAAAACAAAGAGAACCCTTTGATTCACAAAGCAAAAGCATAAAAATACAACTAAGATCAGCGAACGCGATTGCCATACATTAGAGCGTTCGATTAGAGATTCGCGCGCGATAAGATTCTCGAGGTCTCGTGAGAAGCGGAAACCACTCGAGCTACTGACCGCTAACAGAGAGAGAGAGAGAAAAAATAAGCGGAGGAAGACACCTCATATCCGACGAGGTGTCGAGGAACGCGTGCGCTCGGCCGACAATCAGCCGTATTAACTACGCGCAGTAAACGCCTTTTGCAGCCGACGTAACGATTATACGCGAGCGCGCGAGCCCGTCACGCCGTTTGACTTGCATAAATTTCATTGTTCTCGCGGAGCCAGTAACCGTGCAGTGTAGTAACCTTGGCCCCGATATCGTTTTCTAATCTGCACCTATGAACTTGTGACTGCACGAGGGGAAGATGCTAAGGAGAGACGGACTGTGCATAAACGAGCGAAGACCTGCAATTTACAGAAAGATGAAGAACTTTGTTGAAATGATTGCCGGCTTTTTTACGGGCAATTATCCGTTTAGGCGTGGAGCAATAAATAACCGAGGTTAAAATATAATGCTGCGTCCGATTTATCGATTCAAATATAGACTAGTTAGAGTTTTTACGACCAGTTGTGTGCGCTCGCGGAGAAACTGCTATGAATCGTTTTTTTCTTGGAACAAATCGACGATCTTGACCTAACTGCAAAATTTTAGTTTACGATTTTTGGTTTTATATTTCAACGCGAATAATCCTCGTTCGAGAACTGGAAAATGCAGTGCGTACTGCAAACTACCTGCTTTGCAATCCGAACCTCGGTTACTTTATTACAGCATTCACGCCTTACTTATATTTCACGCTGGGTCTCTTTGATACCCTGTGATTGTTTAACCTTTCAAAAGCAAACTTTAGTTTTCAGTGTAAATATTATCCGTTTACTAAGACGACACTGAATTTCTCGCAGAATATTCGCATGCAATTCAAGAGACGTGAGAACGAACGCGAACTGCTGGAGAGTCTGGGCTTGTAAAAACACGTTCAAACGCATACGATTTTTGGCTCGAAGATATAGAGGTTCAAGGATACAAGCAATCGATGCTTCAACCGGTTGCTTCAAGTTTTTTGAAGTTGCCTAGACGAGATTACAGCTTCGCCCACCCATATCTCTTCATATAACCATCGATATATGATTCAAAGTGCTTCTTCGAAAGAAACTTCAATATAACCAGAAAAATCGTCGCGATAATTACTAACGACATTTACCCAAGTAACAACTAAATTACCCATAAGTTCACCTCTCGCCCTCTTCTGAAACAGATTAAGGAGTTCACGCGTGAAAATGCCAGTTTCAACGAGCATGCAGCGGCCGCAGCTTCCGCATCTGCGTGTAGCAACGCACGCGGCAATTCGAACCTGAGGCAGCTCGCTCTGAGCATGCATATAATACCAGTGTAGCTGCGCGAATCGCGAAAGTCGATCTCCCGCACCTACTAGCACACATACGCGCGAAATTGCACTTCCCGAATCGGTGCAGTGATCCAACCCACAAATCCGCGGCGATCGATCTGGATAATGCAAGCCAGCGCGCCGAGTATAGAATAGCGATTTATATGGAGATCGGAGCCGCATGTCTCTGGCGCGTATAGAGTAATAACATTATAACGAGAGCTCCTTCTTCGATTTCACTTGTGAGACTTTGTGGCTTTGTCGTTTACTGCACGGCGGCTTATGTGAATGTACTCAAATAACGTTGTATGCAGCTTGGCGTATTAAGTGTGAAGAAATAACCCGCATTGGAAAAACTCAATTTTTCGACTGGTCGCCGCGTATCGTGTACCAAGAGCGCAGCTAATAAACCTTATCACCGAAAATTGAATTCTATTGGCTCTATCGTAATTAACTGTCATTATTACCTTCTACTTTGTCATTACGGTCCCGATGCTATATACTCAATATCCCCAAAGCAGCTTCGCCGAACGTTTTCATTCTGTGGCGCAGCAACGAGTGGATTACGCAAGCCATCGTTGCAGCGTAATTAGATGATTGTTGAGGTGCAAAAATTGGGCGTACGCGCATTTGCCGCGCGGAGAGAATCGATTTTCATGATTTGCGCCTCGGACGCGGGCGCGATTTCCAGAATTAGCGCGTAACCACGCGCGAGGAAAGTATAAGTGCCGACTTCCTGGTGTATGAATCTCCAGAATCATTGCGCGCGAGGGATTCGATTGTCCGACTGCGGTGCAGAACTGAGCTCTACGATGGCGCGAGAAATGGATTATATTTGTTACGCGGCTTTGGTCAGATCGATTGAGTGTAGTCGGCTAATTGAATGTTCACCCGAAGAAACTTGGCAGATTCGTAACAAAATTGCGTCATTCGGATAACAACGTGAAATTCATACATTTTTTCGGGAACTGAATTGGAAGGATAATCGCTCGCTGCGGAGTGTTTCTTGACTGGCCGTTGTTTATTAATATCGAATAATAAATAGTGCTGTAAGAAATATGCTCTTGTAACGATTTTAGAGAATTTTAAATATATATTACTATACGCTTGTATCACAGCAATCATCTGCTCATTGCAACATAAAAATTTCATCCTGCTATTGAAGTTATTTATCTTGGATGAAAATAATGCAGTAATTGAACAAAATACAGTTGGATAGTAATAAGATTAGTTAAGTCTATATTATAACCGAGCATAAAAGAATACCGTCATGAAGTGCATGCAAGAAATAAAGAGATTAAAGACTCATATCACGTATCGACAATTATACCGAACAAATCCTATGCTATTTATTACAACATTTATTAAATGTAAATACGCTTAGACCTCACATGTGCCGATCATATCTATTCTATAAATTATTAATCTAATACAAAAATTGTATGTTGCATACGGTTATTGCAAATTTAACTTATGATGATTTTATTGCATAAATTTACAACTAACTGAACGCAATCTATGATGCATCTAAAGTCTTTGGTTTTACTAATATTACACATGCATTTATCGAATAAAGCAACAATGACAGCGTGTCTTTGAAAACAAAAACCTATTTTCGCGGAAGATCAGGAAAAAAAATTATATAAGCCTTGGGGCAGTTGGAAGCAATGAACTAGTCGTAATTGTCTGCCATTGTGTGTTGGGCAAGTTTTTCGCGAGCCCGCAGTAGAAGGAATATCGACGTAGAGGTGAAATAAACGGGGTCTGATGCAATTAGTTTTATGAGACGGTATACACGCGCGCGCGCGGCATTAAAGTGCTACTTATCGTCACTTTAGCGCTGTGACGCCGTGTAGCTCAACGTCCGTCACTCGGACAGCTACGTGTAGCAGCACCAGAGCTCCGTCATTTGCGAGTTCTATATCAAGCTCAGGGCTTGCAAAAGTCAACGCGTTCTATGTGCACCGAAGCCCGTTGTCATTACTGTTTGTAATTCTTGAAGATTTATTATTAAGTATAGTGGAATGGATCAATATTGGATGTATTCCTTTACGAGTCTTGGTCTGAAAATTCTTAATCTCCTGAAAGTGATGTAATTCATATTTCGCAACTCGCTCTGCTTATACACGTGCAATTTGCAAGTGTCGGTATATTTATCCAGCCCACGCAAATTTAAGAAAATGAATTTCTAGACGCGGACGTTCTGCGCGCCACAAAGTATAACCTACACTGCACAAATATAGTTCAATGATCGGCCACTAAATACCCTTAAGGACTACCGCGGCTATTACGCTGTATAAATCGAGCCTTTACGCGCGCGTGCCGTAACTAGCTCGCCGCGCGCACGCGTTACATTTTGCGCATTGCCGGGGCCTTTATGCACCGCTTGTGAAATCCTCGCGAGTTTTCCTCTCGACCTGGAAACTTGCGGTTATTGTGAGTCTGCGCGAGCTCTTACTTATTACCAGGTGCGCGTGTAATCATTTTTTATGCACTCATGCATTTTGAAATTCTTAGCTTAGTAGTGCGTTAACGGAGGGGTATCGGCGAGCTTTACAGCCAGACTTACGCAATTCACGGCTTCATTTTTCGTTTCTTTTTCTTTCACGTAACGTTGGGCCTCGATCGTCTCGCCGCATACGTAGGAATCCGACTCAGGCGATTTTTGAGGGGATCGGCGCCGAGCCGTGCACTTTGTTGAGAAAGTGATGCAACCCTGTGTAGGAAATAATGGAATAATCACAGGCATTCGCGCTTCCTCGATTGATTAAAATGACGGCTTCGCGCGGGGAGCCATCAGCAACGTGTATTTATTTGTTTATTAGATGGATAAGCAATTTGAATGAAATGCGATACTAGGCGAAATTGCTTTGATAATCACATGTACTTTGCACATTCATAAAGGAACATTTAGTTTCGTGCGTGGCAAAAATAAAATAACCCGTAATAAACTAATTTTCAGACGGGAACTGCATTATAAATAACATAGGACTCGCACGTCGTCGTTTGTGGCTTTCATAATGCGCGTAATATCTTTATTTCAGTACCGAGAAAATGCTTGGATCAAGCATCAATCTGCAGTGTCATCATCTGTAATTTTTAATCCCCTAATTATTTTATTAAACGTTCATTTTCATAATCGAGCAATCCCATTTACTACTATATTATCGTCATCAAGTGCCTGTATTCCCGCCACAAACTTTCTACTCCTTTGTTGATCGATAACATAAAACGCGTAAAACTTTCGGAGACATAAAAAAAAAACAATGAATCACCATGTAAAATAACGCGCACACGACCCGTTCTATATTTACCTGCCGCCTGTAAACATGCTCTCGAGTTGACGCATCGAAAAAGTAAACCATGCACACGAACGCACTAGATGGCTCTCTTGCACCACCAGGTCTCCTTAGACTCTACCTCTTTCCAACTATCTAATCGCGGCGTGTAAACTTTCTCACGGCAAGACGAGCAGCGCATCGTTGATAATTTCTTATCGCCGCGCGAGCAGACTACCGAGCCGCGTGTTGTATCGTTACGGATTGCTCGATACGATAAGGGTCTTCCGCTAGATCCTCATCCGCGCGTGTAAAGTGATTTACGAGTGCCGGTGCTTAGTCCAGGAGAAGCTCTTCGTCGCCTTTTCATCTTGATTCGCGAGTGAGGGCCAATGTACTCGGAGCTATAAAATTTTTCGACTGCAGGGATACGTTGATCGCGGGCGGTGAGACCGATAGATATCGAGACGGGGAGCGAATTCGGCAAATATGTATTCGCGAAATGTCTCGCAAGTGCGTTGCGAAAATAAGATAATGCAGTTTGAAAAGTTCTGTCGACTGGAACAATCCCTTTAAAGTTTCTGATGCTTCCTTTGCGATAAAATAAACAATTCTCTGTATAGCGGAATTCATCAGCGGTAATAGTCTGTATTTTAAAAAGCTCACTCAACACAATTCCGCCGAATCGTTTCATAGCGTACACCTACACAGCGCAGAGTAAAAGCTCGGGCACGGAAAACTCATCCAGACGAAATTTTCCCGAAAGCATAAAACCGCAAGTTTTATATCGGCAAAGCCAGCAAAGTCCCGCAGCAGCCACCCTCAAACCTATGTACGCACACAGGCGACACTGAGCAGCAGAGTGGATTCGTGCGTTTGCATACGCTTCTGCGCGAAAATTCCTCGCTCGGATTCCCGAATTACGACAATGCCTGCGAACTTGCGAGGGCAAAGTCTCTCGCGCGATTCGCATATCAATAGCGAGAGGCGACGCGTACTATCTAGATAGCTCGCTCTGATCCGCATCGATGAGACGAGAAAGCCTCGGCGAAACGAAAATGTCCAGTAGTGACACCTGCGACGCGCCTAACTTCAGCCCCGAAATTTGAAAATCGCGTCGAGTGATCCCCTCGAGGGCCTATAAATAGGTCGTGTGTATGATAATGCCGGCTATTATCGACTACGAGACGCGACGAAGAAAGGCAAAGGATCGGACGGGATTTCGCGAGACACCTGAGTCTCCGACGAGGACTTAATTAATTAAGGGTCGAGAGTACAACGAGCGAAAGGGTTACACGGCAGCTGATGCCTCAGGATGCGTAACGAGCCAAACGCCTGATAAAAGCTCAGACCTTTTTTTCTCGTCTTAAGCCGAAGGAAGCAGCAAGGCAACCCTTTGCTGAGGTTGATGAGAAATAACCAAGTGGGGAGATCGCCTTCTGTTCTTGCTGTGCATTACAGGCTGTAACCTCGGGGGAAAAGGGAAGCAATCAGCGCGGTTCACTGCTTAATTACTCAAATTAAACGGCTACTAATTTTCGCGAAGCTTTTCAAAGTAATTTCGCAACAGTTATTTATAGGGAGGATTTTTTTCTTGCCTACAGGTGCCTCTGCACAAACTATAACGAAAAATTCTATCGCAGCGATCATATTTAAAAAGATTACGCGCAAGTTTACGATTATCGTCGGTACAAAGATATATTAACGAGATTTATCTGAAACGAACATAATTTAAAATTTTCAAACAAGATTTTCATTTTGAACCACGGAATATTCCGTAAAGTACTATCCTTCGAGGAAATAAAGATGATAAACCAATCTATTAATCATAATTCCTTTCCTAAACAGGTAACAAACTTCATTAAACCGACGATCGCAAATTTTCCCCAACTTCAAATCCCTCGCGCGATTATCTTTTCAGTGCTCGGCTCATCCCGCGCGGCAGCACTTTACGAGTTAGCTCAGCCTGCCGCTGTATAGTATAGTATAGGCTCTGCCCACTTCTCTGTGCAAACACGCCCGGCTACTCTATAGATGTATACGACTTATTTAATTACCCCCGTGACTCCACACCGGGCACGCACATATACACGATAATCAATAAGTGCAATTCGTTCGCGCGCGAGCCACTGATTTATACCAGCCGTAAAGTGGCCGGCGAGTGGGCTCTTAACATTTAATTAGGAATTGTTATCTGACATGCACGCGTGTAATTTTAGAGGTATGGCCTCGCCGGATTTACGGTGCTCGTGTAGGCGATTTGGAAGGGTCGTCGTGCATTAACTATTTAAAACGTGCCGCTGCATGTATAAAGGTAACGGCGCAAAATTCAGAATACGCTATTGTAAACTCACGCTGAATAATGCTATAGCAATCGTACTGCAATAACGAATAAAGGTAAGTGCAACCGCGATCATCAATAATTCGCGTCCAACAATTAAAAACACAAATTATCCATTGTTTCAGCAAGACCATTATTTCACAGCAAGCAAAAGCGATGCTCAGTGCGTATACGATAATAATCCCGCGACGTCGCATTACACAAACCCTTTGGTACGCCGCGGAGCTTTTGGCCAACGCGCTCCTATGCACACACGCATTATGCACGGCAAACCACAGGAGTGATTTAGCATCCAAGCTTCGAAAGAGGCGCACCGCGTGACGTTAATTTACGCGCGTAAAGGCCTAGTAGGCGCGAAAACATTGCGACACGCGGAATTCACTGGACTGCGATGTTAGATGTTTTAACAGGGTTATTTACTGAGATGACAAAGTGAGAAAAGCTTTGTACGGGTACAAACCGTGCCGTGTAACTAATAAATTTTACGACGATCAATTTAGTAGAAAATGTTGCTTGTGTCCATATCGAGCGCGGGTACTATGCATATAAACCTGATGTGTTTGTCGGAAAAACTTCTATCGCGGAAAATTTCTCGACAATATCCTACCGGCGGTAAATCACTTGGCGTTCATTAATTCTACTACTTTTGCAGGTATGAGCGAATCCAATGAATCTTCATCGTTTGCTGTTCTTTGAGCATGCTAAACATAGATTTTGTTGTAACCTTTCTTCTCCTAGAAAATCGTCGTGATTTAAGGAATCAATAAGCCATTCAACAGAATGAGAGCGTCGCTATAACTATAAATTGTACTCTTCCACCGAAGAAAAATTTTCCTATGATTGAAAAATATTCTTATTCTCTCGTTACAATGCGCAGAAGATAAACCTAAGATAATTTTTTTAAATGATAACTAAAATATGACGAATGCATATTTACTATCCAAACTAACACTGCACGAAGCTATAATGGACGGCAAATAGGTCAAGTGCACTCTAATGCACAATACACACTCGCCTACTCTCCGATGCGATTGCCTTATGCGGCAATAAATAAGGAGCCTTAATAGAAAGATCTTGTATTTTCAATTGTGCGCTTACGGAGAGATACATTTCGATCTGTATCGGCGGTCTAACGCAACGCTATACCACCCTCCCCCTTTTTTCGCTTACTCTCGCGTATAACCGTATTAAGCGATAATTAAGAATTTATCGTCCGTCAGTATCAGAGGAGTTTTTCCAACGCTTGCCCACCTCGACTCGAGAGCTATTTTCCATTCGCAAAATGCATCACGTAATATACGCGACGATAATCGCAACGATCTAACTACACCCGCGCGGTATAGCGCGCATATATGCGGCGCAAGTATAGTAATGACTGAGAAAGAGCCTCGCGGACAAGCGTAATTGCTATATCGAAAGGGGCTTTTTTGCGCCGCGATCTCGAGCTTTCAAGCGCTATAGCTCCTTCTGTAGCTTTGTACGCGTGATCCTACTCGGTGCTGTTTCACTTTATGAGTGATTTATCGATGCGAGATGTGCGGTTTTATTCTCTTCTACAAACGGATTAAAAAGAAGCTACATCAACACCGGCGTAGTCGGCATCCCGTCGTCTACGACGTACAGCAGTTTCTCTCCGAGAGAAAAGCGGCTCGTTCGTCTCCGCACGTAATTCGGTACACAAGATATAGCTTTTCTTTACTATACCTACCCGTCGCGACGACGTCGGCATCGGCGCGTCAAACGAAGAGTCGTGCCATCGCTATTATGCAGCAGCAGCAGCAGCGGTACACGCATTCGCGAACGCGCATTATCCAGCGTGTTGGCTCGCTTGTCTTACAACGCGATAAGTCGAGGGGACAATCGGCCGAACAGCCTCGGCTCGTGTCGCTGAGACGATGTGTATCGCGCGGAGGTCAGCAACGTCCCTTTCGCGCGCTTTTTTATCGCCGCTCGACGTGTGCGTCTCTAGGCTGCTGCGCCATGCAGCTACGGTGTCGCAACCCGCGCACATCGCCTTCGGCTGCTACTGATGTAGTATAGTGGCGAGTATCGAGGTCGAGAAGAGAGAAGTTTACTCCGAGAAGAGACGCACTCACCGATCCTAGAATGCATCTTTGCGCAAAGGAAGGACAATTGCGCGTCGAGGCATATAAGCGAAGGCGTAGACGCAACAAAGCTTTGTTCAGTATTCTCGTATTCGAAACGGAAAATCCGCGAAAATTTAATACAAGCGCGAGTTGGAATTAGCGGAGATAACGACCATCGGTTCAAGTATTTTATTTTTCCAGACAAGATACTTTAGCCGCGCGCGTTCGAGTAATTTTCAGCGCATCGAGCGCTCCGGCACTCGAATTTTATGATATTTATTGTAAAGTTCGTTCCACTCTCCGCGTTTGTTGACCGTCGCACGAGGCAGCGGCGAGAGAATTTGCGTTTTCCAATAGTACAGCGCTTGTTGACTCCGTCGGATATTTACAGTGCAAACGCCACAACCACGAATGCAGCGGTATTATTAAATTCTGCTTCGCGGAAATTCAGCACATGACCTGCCGCGGCACGTTTATCCGGCGTCGTTGTTTTCAAATATTTTCAGTTGAAAATGGCTTTCAAACAAGCCGGCCCGCGTGTTTGCGATGAAAATTTAATTTCGATCGTTTAACTTACAAGTGCTAACTCGATCCCTTTTATTCGCGTTCCGCGTTGTAAAAGTTCGCGCATTTCAGTTGCTGAAACAATTAATCAAATTTGATTCTGTTATCCCGCTCTGGAGTTGTGAGTTCGTTCCCGCTCCACCCAGACTATATTATATACTCGAAAAAAAAAATGTGTATTACACTGAAATTCCGGACGTTTCCCATAAAACAAAAAGAAAGCAAGCACGAGAATAAAGCCTAACGGCAGTTTGCAGTATTCCTCGCACAAGACGAACGAATAGAAGCTGCAATTCGCAGTCGGCGTTAATTTCCGGGAACAGTGCCTGTCGTATCCGAGCAATGACCGTATATACACCGCGCTACGAGCAGCCGCGCCCTCGTGGATATAAGGGGTCAGCCGAGCCGGCTGCCGGTTTACGATCGCGCCGAAATCACTGGCGACGTGATAATAAAATAATCTGGGCCTTTCGAGTCATTAGCTCGGCCCTCGTTACTTAGCACTGGCCAGTTTGAGCCCGTAGTTTATGCGCCGCTCGTTGTGGTATATGTCGGTGGCGCGATCCGAGCCCGCATCGAACTGCGAAAGCTCGCTGTGATATACAGCGCAACAATTTCTAGTTCACTATACCAATCTGACAGAACTCTAGAAAACAATTATCACGAGATTGCTCTAATAAAGCGTACACGCAACAAGTTAAAAATTATTTTTCACGAGCGAATCGCGAATAGCGTACTCTAATCACATCTGCAGAATTGCTCGATTCCGCAAAATAAAACAGGTATTGCGCACACGCGTACAGGCCGGCGAGGTATTAATAGAAAATCTCGCGCGAGCTCGATACAAAAGATTTCCCTCGCTACCGATTCTCATCACTTTCTCCGGCGAGCAATTTTCTTCGAGCAGTTCACAGTTTGCTACCGCGACGATACATATAGCTGCTGCTGGATCGACTCACACGCTGCGCATATTAACACTCCGAACAATGCAGAGGAAGAGGAAGTCGCGCGCGCGCGCGATTTTATTGCTCGTCAAATTTTAAAGTGCACGCACTGCTGACTTCTTAAGAAAATAATATCGCGTTTGCGAAAGCATCTCATTACCCAAAACTGGTACGGTGTTCCGTGCGCGCGCGCTCAATTTATTTTTCGCAACCGAAGCGTCGCTGCGCTTTTCATAATTCACGCGTAAACGATAATTCCGACGATTTTTCCTGCTCGCGTAATGAGCGCTGTGCCAACATTGCGCGCACTTGATTTTAATACAAATTGTTTCTCGTAATGACGCATTGAAAGTTCGCGCTCTTATAGTCTTAACTCTAGGAAAATTTAATGAGTAAGAAAGGGGCATGGTTGCAACACCGCGCGGCGCAAAGTATACTCTTTTCACCTGCGGACTCTAATCGAAAACCCTCGAACAGCCCAATAAAATCGCGTGTCAACTACGTACTACAGACACGGCGGCGCAAGTAGCCTCACGTCTGCGAACCGCAAACTCGGAAATTATCCGTCTGCCATACTGGCGAAAAAACGAGCGACGCTAGTCTTCCAATTGCCACGTGCTCACGATTACGGCATTCACGCACAGCAGCGATCTCGCGGTTTCACTTTCGCGCTGCGGCTTCTAATCTTTCTCCTGCGCACACGCACACCCCTGGCATCGAGAGATCGAGCTGCGCAGGTTTACGACACACAGCGTACGCGCACTTGGGCTCATACACCATAGAGCAGTAACGTCGCATGCGCTATATACTGCATGCCGTTAAGTGGATCCAATCAAGTCGGCGGCAGACAGAGCCGAGGTTATGTGCGCGCGCGCGCGGAGTGAGAGATAGAGAGAGGAAGAAAGAGAGCAGTGAAATGAAGTCGTCGAAGGGGAGAGAGTGGAGACTAGTAGGCTGTTATACGGAGGTGTGGGGGGGGGGGGGGGGAGTAAACGAGGAAAATAGAGCGAGGGACGCATCAACAAAGACAGTTCGGCGCGCGAGCATCACGAGCGAACGCAAATGGACGAGAAGGAAAGTAAGTGGATATATACGTATGAGCGGGAGGTTATGGCGGAGAAGCGGCGGAGAGAGAGATATAGAGATGCGAAGGCAGAAATGGAGAAATTAAATTACGCGTTAAGCATAACCGCTGATGGTATACACGCTTTATGCTCCTACGGCTCGCTCGCGAGTTTCTTTCTCCGCGATGCAGTGCGAATTTCAATATTATAAAAGAATTGATTCAAATGAGTGACGATTCGAAACCCGTGCTGCAATCGTATCTGGATACACATTCGCAGTGATACACAGTCTAGTAACTGCGAGAGTATCATATCAACGCACTGTATTTTATTATCCGTGCTATGGTCAACTTGTTTACTGAATTACACTCCTACTGCTGCTGGACATATAAACTTGACGACAGCACTATTACACTTTAACGGCAGATATAAACGATGGACATCCGATTGTGGGTGAGTCAGTTGCGAATGACCATCATACCATCTAAAGAAATGGCATCCGTTCATGAGCTTTCCGCAGATTGAAGGGCCTCGGTTATTATATCCAATAATGACCGTCGTATTCTTCGAAGTTCGACTACCAATTATAACATTAACTAACTAAAATTAATTAAGCTCAAACTAGAGTTTTGGTCGGTAAATTCGCGAAAATCAAGTTCCCAACCACACACCGAAGACGTTTCTCTCTCCTGGTTGCGTGTCGGTCTACCTATATGCTCATATCATCCCCACATCGCAATAGTTTTCCCGTGAATTTCCCTGTTTGCCCGAAACAAACGAAACCCGAGAACACGCGGGAGCAAGGAATCTGTACTTGCAGTCGGTCGAGCGGCGATTTGCAAAAATTAATTTAATTAAACCGCAGGGAATAATACGAGCCGGCTGTTGCAGGATGTTTGAAGGTGATTGAAACTCGAGCAGGTAAATAACGAGCCCGGCGATGCTCGCGAGCGCGGAAGCGGTTTGGAGAGATGAAATTATTACTATTAGTCTAGTAAACAGTACGTTCCGCGCGCAGGTTTCCCGCTTTTCAGCCTGTCTTTTGGCTGCGGGCGGCGTCGTTTTCACGAAAGTGGGGAATTCTAGCCGCTCATTGCGAATTTCTCGTGAAACGATCTATATAATTTGCCTATCACATGCACGAGATTATAAACGCGTATTATCGACGAATCGAATGTCTCGATAAGAGCGTTTTCTACTAAAGATTATTATAAAACTAATTTTCCTTATCTACATGCTCGACAATTAAAATCTCGCTTTATCGATGAAATAAATAAGGAAAGCACGACGGAACACACGAGACGTTTGTCAGCGCAACGCACGCTTAAACGTCAGCGAGCTCACCTTATTACGAAATAAAGCAAAAGTTTCGCGCGTAAACGTCCGCATTAAAGTAAAGATGAACAATATAAAAGCCGGCTTTAATATTCATCTCCGCGCTCCACGGGGTTATAAAATTTCGCAACGCCGTCGTAACCGTGAAAAATGCACGCGGCGCTCGCACCAAGAGTTTGTTTAACGCTCCGCAACCACTTGCACGCTCGCGCGCGTGTAGCTTTCGCAACGTCATAGAATAGATACACGGCCGATAGGAGAAATAAGCGATTTTATAGCAGCGATTCACCTGCGAGATAAGCCGCAGACCGAGACGGCGTTTTCGTCGCTGTCTCCTATATGCGCAAAATAAGCCCCGCGAATCGCCTCGTTTTCGCGCGTGTCTCCATAGAGATCGTTATCCGAGCAAGAAAAATGATTTAGCAAGTCTCCGGCCGACCTAATGATTCGCCGCCGCGCAGCAGTACCAGATCGCGAGAGATAAGCCCCGATAAAACGATCGGCTCGAGTCGCGAGAGAGTACCGCGTTTTTCCGTAAATTACCGTTTCGCGGTCAGTCGCGCGCGGGCGAGCAGAGCATTGATGTGAGGTATATAATACGCACGGCGTATTATGTGCAGCTGACAAAAATCGCGCCGCGGGTTTACGTCACAACGCGGCCGTGCGTTATTGGCGAGTGGCGCGCGAAGCCAATGGTTTTAATGGCTCGTGTTAAGTTCGGAAAAATGAATCGACCGGCCGCGAACGCCGACAGCCTGACAAATGATAGATTTCTAAAACCGCGAGAATTACAGTGCCCCTGGGTTGGATCGCCGTGTGTTTATGGAGATTTTTTGCGCCAAGAGTTCCGAGTGACAATGCAATTTGCGCCGTTTTTTTCTTTCCAGGGAGCTGCACCCGTTCTAATCGGACGGTATAAAGTTTTGCCGATCGACGAAGAAAGGAAGCAGAGCACTTTACTTATTATCTTATATAGGCCTCGTCTTCGTTTTACAGGGATCTCCCTGCTTCGTCACGGATTATTGAGTTATAATTTGAGGCCAGAGTGCGCGTAATATGCGCGAGCCGACTTCCTTTAAAAGTCCGAGCGAAATAATGGCATTTAAGGACTAGAATTACCCAAAGCACACTTAACCCGCTTCCAAATGGACTTTCGCTTGGCTCCGTCGTGTACGCATAGGCTACACTCGCGCAGACTGTGTATATGTATATGTATGCATGCGCGTAATACGAAGTTCATTGTTTCAGCGGCAAAGGCTTGGACGGTGAACGAACGAGCTGTGTACCTACGAAACAGCCGGCGATCATAATGGCTCTTTGGGTTTGTACGCGCGCGTGTGCATGTGCTAAATTGTTCAGCTCAAGGCGACGTCGTTCAAAATGATCTGCACAGAGATAGCCAGCAGAATAAAGGGTTGTTTGAAAAATACAAGTCTACTGGACACAAAGAAAATCGGAATAACATTAAAATACGGAGATCGATATTAAATTAAGTTCCAATTTAACGACCCGGTTTAATTTCGTTTACCCGTTTTTATCTGTCCCGCTTCCTTCCACGACACCTAAACTTGGTACTGTCCGAGTTTCGAAAAATAGGTTACACTTGGAAGAACAAGGGCTTCTAAATAAGACATAAACCACCGGCGTATAGCGTATATACCCGCATATACTCGAAGTCGTTCAATTGTTTCGACCTGCTAACATTCTCGAGGAAACTAATCAGGATTAGAGTTAGGATTACGGGGGCCGATTGAATTAGCCCCTGCAGCGAGGCCGCGCTCGTAAACTCTTACTGGAGCTCCTCCCGTCCCGTGTCGCTCGCGCGCGCGTTACGTCCTCGACCCCCGCAAGCGCACGACCAACTCATCGACTGTAAACCCGTGGCCGTGTGGTGCTGTATAATACTACGTACAACCGTGCTATCTTGGACTGACCGCACCGACCAGTCGACCTCCGAAATTTCATTATCGCTCCGCGGATCCGGAATATAAGGACGGGGGTGGGAGTTTTTCATATAGACCCGTGCAGGCGACACCACGGTCTTGATTGTAGCTTATGAAACGACCGATGAAGTCATTCACGTTTATGGGTCTCTCGGAGAGGCCAGTTGGCGGATTGAAAATTTCTTGATTAGGCGCATTAACGGTCTTATGCGAGCGCGCTTTCTGCGTAGTTCCCCGTTAATCGCGTATAATCAAGAATTTACATTTAGATTGTAGAGCGCGCCGCCGCTCGACTGTACGCGTGTTTGCATTTTAAACCGATGCGCTCGTGTACTTGTAATTTTCGGCGGATGCGTAGTGCGATGCGGGTTTGATTTTTACATTGTGTGCTCGTTATGTAAAAGGAAACGCCGCAGGTGCTGGATTTACATGATACAGGAAACTCTACATCATATTTTTACCGTTCGATGTAATGCGTTCAATTTAGAAAGTTACGCAATGTGTAATGGGTACTTTGTCGGTTTGTTAATTTCACAGAGCGCGACCACTGGAGAGAATGAATTTACAATGAGGTGTTACTCTCGTTTTAAACACGAAGATCTCGCCTGACGTCATATTCGTTCCACGATATATCCTGCTTTTCAAGTAGGCAATATACCGGCGCTCTTTCGTGTAAAGGAAAACCTTTCCAAGCCGCGCTGTGACAAACGCGCGCGTTTTGAAAAGCCATTTGAAAATATTTAGTGCACCGGCGTCGTCGCGCTTAGAGAGCCCAACATCTGAATGGACGTATAATTTATGAATGATCAGACGAGAAGCCGCAGTGCGGCTATATGTATGATTTATTTCACGATAGCGTAGGACAACGTAAAAATACGGGCTGCAAGACGCACGAGCGGAAAAGGGCCGCTACCGATAGCCAACGGCGCAGCATCTCGTGCACAATAATTTTCAAAACAAAAAGTCGGAAGTCGGCGTTTCAAGTGAAAACGCTCCGCGTACACGTGTCTATCCGAGAGGTGTATAAGAGCATACTTAAGTCTGTGCTATACTGCGCTAGCCGAGTATCGAAAAAACGCCATCTTGCGCCAGATTCAAGTGCGGGTACTTGCCGTCTTGTACACATCGTTCCCATAATAATAAAATTTATTTCAAGAAGCACTCAACTGCGATTAGACAATCACGAGGTCCCGAAAAATATGCAAAAGTAATATCACGGAAGACGCGAAAACCGCACACAAGGCGCACCTCTGAAACGACACTATATAATACGCCACTCGATTACAGCTCCGCAGGCTCCTTTTCGTTTTATTTCGCGCGGGCACATTCATATATATCAGCTCGCGTCGCGGCGAGCATTATTACGCGTATTACTCCACGCGTGTTTATCTACTTCATTCCTCTGCGTGCGCGCACCACCTGAGTCCCCGGAGAGAGAGATAGAGAGAGAAAGCTGTTTTTCCAGGCACGCGCGCTAGCTGACCCGCTGCAGTAGTAGGACGACGCGATGTTGCGTGCGTATACTGTACAGTGTGCGCTACTGATGGAAATGCTACTACTACGCCGCGTGGCCCGAGGCGCTATGGCGCACTCGAGCATGCAAAATAAAGTGAGTAGCATTCGCGTGTTTCGCCGATTGCAGATTCGCGCTCGCTGTTCCAGTGTAGCGGTAAAAGCGGTGATTAATCTTTCGGTTGGATTTTTCCGAGGGCTAACTCTTGCGGGACTTTGTTTTTTAGGGGCGTATTGTTGAATCTGACACAATTTAGGCGGCGAGATTTGACGATTTCAGAATTTCCATTCGCTCGAGGAGAGTATACATCAGCTCGCGTTAATATCTTCAGATAGCGATCGCGATCGCGTTAACGCGTGATTACGATAGCAGGATCGCGCGGAGCTTTTGGAGATCGAGAAGACCGATGGCGAACAGTATCGTGCGACCCCGAGCGTGTTCCTCGCATTCGTGTAATATCGGCACGCTTTTATCCCGCGAGTGTAACACTTGCATCCTGCAACTCATGCTCGAGGATGACGCCGTCCCGAGACAATGTTCCGCGATCACCGCCGTACCATAAAGGAGGAGAGAGCCAGCTCTCTGATCATCGTCGGTTTCGCGCACAGACAAACAATCAATAAAGCGCACGCACAGACCCAGGCGGTATAATCCCGGGTTGCACCGCGCAATATTTGTATCGCGCGTGTACGCTAGCCTTTCCCTATAAAACCAACGAGATTCATTCGGAGCGTTGATCAGATTCACGGCGATTGAATAAGGGCAGTATATCATGCGTCTATTCCAGCGCTGAAGTACATAACCGGTCCAATTAATCCCAACTCCCTCCCCCTCCTTCTTCTACGCTGCAGCTCGAGAGAGCACGCTGCCGCGCATTATATATGCCCTCATCTCGTTAACTCGTTCCTTCTCAGCAGTTAGTTTTCTCTGCATGATCTGCCTCTCCCCATATACCAGCATCTTTGCCACGCGAATGTTTGCGTCCCGCTGCACATGCATACGCGCGGCTGTGTCGACAATGGCCGCGGCGATGTGCACTATAGCGACGATATTATTCATACGCGCATATACATGTACGTATGCACATATAGAAGTCCAAGGTAATCACGTATGTCACAACACCCATGGATGTGTGCAAATCACACACACACACACACACGTGGATGCATACATAAATACCGCACACGTGCTTAGATATACGCGTGTATCATGCACACGCGAGACGCTTTGAGAGTAGGGGAGAGTATAGCACGGCTGTATGCGAGTCCGAGTCATTGATCAAGCGAGAAAACGCGGGAAACGAGGCGTTCGCGCGCTCGACTGGACGCGATTACATTGCGCGCGCGAACAAGCGCTGATAGAGCTATTGCAGCGCGCTCTGCGATGAAAAAAAATAATGGATCTCGCGAGGGCCGACTTTTTCATCTCGCTCTTGCGTGGAAAAGTGACTGAAGCTTGCGATACCTGTGGGGTCGATCGAGCGATTACCTTGACCTACGTTGTCTTTGCGAGACTCATGGGAAATGCCTGATACGGCAAATCGTAAATAAATTAAGCTGCTATCAAATTCATTGAACTGCATCGAAAGTGAGATATTTCAGATTGACAATGGATTATTCCTTGAGCCACGATAACTGGAAAAAACGCGATATGTATTTATTCATTTACAAAACCGTTGCACTTGTGTCGTTGTTTACGATACATCTTAGCTCTAAAATGGAAGACTAAAAACACTGCGGCTTTGGAAATCATATAGTAAACGCAACGAGAAAGACTTGCGATATACTGCACGCACGCACTAACGAATATAATACAGAGAACCAATCGGAAGAACGAATTAACACATTAATTTAACTTTATACGGCGCTTGGTTCAGATATTGCGATAAGCGAAATCAAGAAGTCGATAAAACGTCTTATTATAATGCGTACGCAGATTCGATTTCCAACAATGACCGAACGAGAGAGCATCTGAAAGCCTGTTTAGCCGATACCGGCGATAAAGCTATTGAGTTGTATTAAAAACGTTGAGTAATTTACGTAATCCCGTTGCTTAACCATAAACAGAGAGCGAAGCAGGTTAAACGCATAGTAATGCACAAGAGAAGTTTGTCAACTCGCGCCGCGGAACGAAAACACTATTACGAGGTATTTTTATATGTTATTTAATAATTAAATAATTATTCATTGCATTGCGCGGCTCGACTACGTCATAATTATATACTGGCGTGAATGTAAACACAATATAACCGCTCGAGTCAATATCGATGTAAATAAAGATTCGCGTTCTTCGGTTAAGTTTAATTATTCTCAAGTGTACATATAAAAGTGGCTGTAAATTTGCATTTATCTTTCTGCCACGTCTTGTTATGAATTACGCTAATTATTATAAATATTGGTAAATGTGCGCTGTCTTAATGATGCTGATTGTTTCTATAAGCTATATTGTCAGACTCATTATCATGAGCATTATCAACTAATCACGAATCCTATTTTCTCGTAGAACAGGGCCGATGTGCAAGCATACATCCCAATACGCTATCAGTAGTTTTTAATCCTATATCGCATATTTCAACAGCAGTTGCACGCCAGCTCGTATATACGCACACGTAACTCGCCCGCATACGCGTGTGTGTGTTAAACGACTTCCGAATGCGTGTAGTGCAGTCAGCAGTGTCAGTGTAAGCGTTTACGCAGAGAACAGCACGTGGGTAGAGGAATCAGACTCGAACGTTGAAATTTAACAATGAATAATGTCTTTTGAATAACTAAACGGGTCAATAAAAATATTTCGTTCAGTTTCATAGAAGCAATTTTTCTCGGTCACACTACTACGTCACAGACTAAGACTGTCACGCATGAGAGGCAGCGTGGGTCTACACGAGGGGCGACTGCGAAATTGGCTCAATCGAGTTTTGATTAAAATATCGCGCGACGGCGTCAAACTGGCTCATACTAGCAACGCTCGGTTTCGCACCGACACCTTCGTGTGCAGCTCTACTACCATAGTCCATGCGGTACATTGAACGACAATTTTTTTCTTGCACAGCTACTGCGCACGCAAGCAAGCGAGAGAACAAATTTCGAGACAGGAAGTATCGTACAGGTAGGTAAGGTGCGACTATGACTATGAGTATGCGAATTGCAACCAATTAAATGTCGCGTGGGCCTAACAATAACTGAACTTGTTTTCACATTCCGAATAATTCAATGATGATACGTTGTATATGAGTGAAAACACGTACAAACACGAGTTGGAGAGACAAAATTAACTGCTTACCGGAGCACATATGGTAATTCTTGTCCCTAATTTTTTTTCCGGGTACAGTAGATCTTGTGTAACGCATTTGTGGTCGGACTCTTTTGTGTGTTTTCTGCTTTTTCACATAAAATTGTCACATTACGGGGACAACATTATGCTACGTAATTTTCTTTCGTTGAAATACAAACGCTTAGCAAAACATACAAGCAAACGAGACGAAATGAAGTACTTACGAAAAAGAAGAGATCATTCATTCGAGACATACAAGGCGTTCGCATTGTTCGTACACGTGCAGCGACATTTCATTTGCATAACTTCCAGCAACTTCAAAATTCCCGATACAAACTATATAACCTACAAGGTCAACTTATTGACTGTTTCACTAAGGTAAACCGTACAATTTTCATATCAGCTGACGACAATAGCATAAACCTAAATAAATATCCTACTGATTATCCCACATATCGCCCCTCTCAAAAATCAATACCCCCAACTCAATAAACCGAGTATTATATTGAAAACATCGCGCACGATAGCCCGCATTTAGCTGATCGCTTCTAATGTTTCAATCTGAAACGTAACCTCCCCTCGTTATTCCTGCTCTCGCTTTCGCTCTTGATTTCCCCTCTCCCCTCCCCCCGTTCGGAAATCGGCTCTCGGCAAGGCAGCGATCATTGTCACCGCCGGGAAGAAAAAATTGGATACGCGCCGATGATCCTATGACACATTTCCATACAATGAACCGCCGACACGCAGTCCTGTCATCCCTCGCCGCCCGGTGGGTAGTCAAATTTCGGACGAACCCTCGGTCAGCGCGCGTACAAAGGGAGAGTCAATATTTTCGGACGGCTTCTGGAGGCACAGCAAAGTCGCCGACGAGTCGATAGGTACGCGCAAACCGAACCTCTAACCTCGTCGTTATTTTTCAGTGTGAATCTTTGTCACCAGGTTATTGCAACGTTTGTTTTTATCAGTATCGACAAATTGATGAGTTATTTAACCAACACGTTGCGCTGATTATAACAAAAACAAGGTAACGTAATGTAATCAATCGTGCAAAACATACATTATTGCTATAAGAAAGTTACGTAAACCCCGATACAAGCGTTCGCCACAGCTTGCTCCTAAAAAGTTTATGCAATACCGGTCAGCGCGGGCTGTCGGTAAGTGAGCGTTTAAGGGTCTACAACTGCCGCCGTAAATGGTCTCCGCGGGTAGTCTCCGCTGCATTAGCGGAGGTCTGCTTTGGACTGTTAGGCCATAAAAACGTTAGAGAAACCGTGACGACTACGACGAAGACGACGTCCTGCAGCGACGCGTAGGCAAAACAACGCTACTTTGTCTCCTCGTGAACGAAATCATTCTACACCTATCCATCTACATGGTAGCCAAGGTAACCGTTTCTAAGTGGAACCACGGTAGTTAAGCTCTTAGATAATTACTGGCGTCCTTATTGACTCTTTGATCAGTTCGTGAATGACGAATCACGGGAAATATTCGGTCTGTTACACGCCTTCTCCGATGCGTTCAACCATCACTCTACATGCCTTTTCAGTTTGCGTGAGCGGAATATTACAGCCGGCTTTTTACGGACATTACAAACACATAGATCGGTTTATTGAGGACCTCTTAGAACATCAAGCTTGTACATCTCGAGACGATCATCTCACCGAAACCATAAAATGGCTATTGACACGACGAGTATAGGGAAATTTCGAGCGCGGATATCTATGTTCTCTATTTTTTACGAGACGCCATAAAAGGTGTACAATGCGCGTAAGGTCCGCGACGTATGCGTGGAAACGTTTTATCGAATAAAAAAGACGCAGTAGGAAGAAAAAAATAATTTATTGCCCCACACTAAAGTCGACGTGCACTTAACGCGATCTCCTATGGAAAAAAATGTGCGCGCGTTACGACGAAATTGACGAGACGGGAGTGTGATGCAAGCGTTTTTGCCGTTAAAAAGAGATGTAACATTGTCATTATTCCTTCTCGGAATCACCTACATAAAGATCTTTCGCTACTTTGAGAGTAAAATGCAACGCGCGCGGAGAAGAAATTTTTAATGATTTATTTTACTTCTAGCAGTTATAAATATAATGGTCGGGTATACTTTTGCTTTCAAAGAAGCTTTGAAATGTAAAAACACATGCAGGCATACACTTTGTAACGGTCTCTTTGTGCAACATATTTTCTGTTTTCCCAGCTGCTAATCGATTGCGTAATACACCCTAATTTCTTAATTCAGCTTCACGCAAAAGAATAAATAAATATGCACGAAAATTTGCCCATAATGGGGTAAATTAAGCGTCAACCACAAAAGCGCCAATCGCGGTGCAACGTTTTCCGATTACAAGTACAATCCACCCTATCCTAGGAAGAAGCACCCGTCGCATCGCTCATCTTGCACAATCCGTCATCCCGTTACGTAAATGCTACCCTTCGATCAAACAGCTCTACACGGCGTGACTAAAGTGTATCGAAATTCGCGTTTAACGCTCGGTCACCCGTAATCGAGCACACAATATGATTTTTCCCGGGAAAAAATAGGACAGACAGCGCACACGCTACCGACTTTCATTGTTCCCGCAAGTCCGTCGAAACCGTCGAGCGGCGGCACAGCAACACATATCCGCGCGAATCACACATATAATACATGCGCACATGTTACCGATACAATGAACCTTAACTAGCTATTATGCGGCACGTCGCGGGCGAACGCACCGCGACGTTCCTTGACCCGAGACGGTCGTGCGCCTCTGATTTTCTTCTGCCTCTCTCGCCGCGCACGCGCGCACTCTCTCGCTCAATTATCTTCTCCTCTACTTATCCTCTCTCTCTCTCTCTCTCTCTCTCTCTCTCTCTCTCTCTCTCTCTCTCTCTCTCTCTCTCTTTCTCTCTCTCTCTCTCTCTCTCTCTCTCTCTTTCTCTCTCTCTCTCTCTCTCTCTCTCTCTCTCTCTCACTCGGCGAGCTCCGCTGTGTACAACGCTCTTCGTGGATAATTCGCGATCGACGCGATAAATTCGATTACTTTCCACTGGTGAAGCGCGCGCGCTGAATTTATTTCTGCTTGTTTAACCATTGCTAATCGTTCGGATTGCGATGGCGTTCAATGTCGACTTTTGTTTCGTTTGAAGCTACCGGCGATGACAAAGCCTACCGCGATAAACATAAATTTATAAAGGCTAAGAAAATAATTACAAACATTGAAGTAATACGGGCAACTGTCCTCCTTCGCCCAATGCTTTGACCGGCTATATCCGGTTCGGTTAACCGTATACGCACAACGCAAACACCCACCCACGTAAGTCCCCGAAGACGGATCGCACAACAGGTGCCCGTCAGTCCGAGTTACGAAAGCCTCTAATTAGATTCGGTGACATCCGCAACGACTCGCGAAATTCGTCGCTCTCGACACCACTGCAGTTTTCTGCAAAAAGTTCTCACGCTCGCAACGCGCGTCGCCAAGATGTGTATCGCTTCGCTTTTCGCGACGCTCCACGACGCGCATAGAGAAAATATACATTTCGCACGTGTAATGACAGAGGAGAGCTCCGGGAATCTAAACCGCAAACCCGGCTCTTTCTCCTTCTCTCGATGGACGCATATACCAGTGCGCAGGAAAACAAAGGTGTGTGTATATATAGCGACACTTATACACGTGTGCGCGTTCACAGGGTTATCCGAGCGTAACTGAAATGAAACACTTTGCAACCGTATCGCGCCAGGTTATGCCGGGCATATTGAGGTATAGATTTTAATCGTTAATACAAACATTTTATAAAAGCACGGTTGTTGATCGAAAAATTAAAATCGCTGTCAGTGAATGAATAACAAATACATTAATCACGCCGTAAAAAATTCGCCGATTCTTACTTAAACTCTTCTATGAATAATCGAATGCAAAAGTTGACCTTCTATTAAAAAAAAGACCCCTCTCGCAATATTGTTATTACTGAAACACCCAGTACATCGAATGCGCCTTTCCCACTACAGTCAGACACATGGCGCGAGCGTTCGAGTCTGTCTTCCTCTGTAGAGCTATACTCCTTGCTATTCCGTACTATACATGCATACACATACAGACACAGCTACACGTGCGCTCACCAAGAAACAGTTCCTGAGTTCTCGCGGGCAGTCGCTCTCGGGCTACAATTATTACAATTACCGGTAACTACCCCGGCCACTTGTCCGTTAATCGTTACGTGTCGTTCGAGAGCGAGAGAGAGAGAGAGAGAGAGAGAGAGAGAGAGAGAGAGAGAGAGAAACGCGGCTCTATGTGTATCCTCCTTTGAAGAAAAGCGAGCGAGCGAGCGAGCGAGCGCGATTCAGATATTTACGATGCGCGAGTGCGGGCCTGCCGCCTTTTTCCGCTTTGCGCGAGCGCACTCTCTGTCGTGAACATGCGCATGTGCATAGACGTATAAATGTATATGTGTGTGTGTGTGAGTGTATTGTCGTTGCCGGCGGTTAAAGCGCGCGCGAACGCAGATAAAAAGATGTAAAGCTGGGTATCTCTTCGCTCGGGCTGCTTTTCTTTTATGTGCGACTTTGGCCGCCGGAGCCGAGAAAAAGTGCTCTAATTCTCCGGAAATTGCTCGGCCGGCGTATCGGCTTCCCGGGGGAATTTCAAGACCTCCGCGTGGCCGTATGAACGAGGATGATTTCGTGATTTTTATAGCACGTGTAAGTAAGAGATAGTTACGCCGAGTTGACGTTTTTCCAGGGCGGACGTCGTAGCGGTGATTAATTTGCAATGATTATTGAGGGATGCGGGGACGCGCTTTATCGAGGATTGAAGTTCTTTAATTGTTATTTGCAAGAAGAAACCCCGACTTTCTGACTACTTGGATTCGCGGAATCAAAAGAAAGAGCAAAAGACCGATTTCTCGTTATTTCTTATAACTCGGTACTCGAGATCGAATTAAATAGAACGACTCAAATATAAGTGGCCCCATTGTCAGAATTAGTATTTACATTTACTAAGAAAGCTGTTTCCGAACTACCCGACCTTCCTAAATTCTACAAAAATAGCTTCATTCATCCTCACCTTCAGCAACCTAATAAACACATACAGCACACGAAAGCGAGTCGGCGCGCCAAAGCAAAAAGACGACCCACCTCAGAGTCCAGAAAATTATCTCGTTCGCTCCCTGGGGTAGGTAAATCAGCAGCGTTTGAGGGCAAACAAATTTGAGAAAGCGTGACGAGGTTGGAAGTTTCGGCGGCGGAACTTTTGATGCACGCGGGTGGCCACTAACAGGCGACGATTTCCTTCTCGGTCACCTAATTGGCACGGGTGATCTATAAGCGCGCAGATTCCCGAGTGAGATAATGCGGGGACCGACGCCGAGGGGCCGAAAAAAAAAACGTCGGCAAGGCCGAAGCTTCAAAGACGAGAGAGCGCGTGACACAATCTCGGTAAGAGATATGTATATGTATACACAAAAGGCGGGAGCCCGAGACGTATTTCCTCCCCTGTTAAACACAGTGAGCGCGTGTGCGTCCGTCGGCTCTCTCTATTTTCCCATAGCAACAGATAAAAGGGCCGGCGCGCGGTGTCTTTGCCTTGTTGTTATGCGTCTTACTTAAGCTACTGTGAAGAAGTCGCCAGGAAATGCATCTTATTGTCTGCAGAATGAGGAACACCCAGATTTAGATTACTTTTCGGTTTTCATCTTGGTACACTCTAACGCCGGACGAAAGAAACGAGTCAATTTACAATAGTTACAAGCACGTATAAATTAAGATTTTAATAATACTAAAGATAAAATACATTGTTTTAAAAGATACCAAACTGCTAGGGAACATATTCAAAAAATCATAGCGATGACGCATACCTCTTTTATAGTGCTAAGTTGAATATTAACAAGCATTCAGTTGTACACGAACGGCTTAGACGTCTATTAGTAAATGAAAAGTTTAAGAATGCATCTTCCTATACACGCACAGACCACCTTGAAAGGCGTAACCGTCTCAAAAAAGAAAGGGCAAACATTTCTCTGAGGCCGTAAATCCAGGAGAAATATTGAGACACGCGCTCGCGCCCCGACTGTACGTCCGGCCCCAAATATTTCCAAAACTCGGCCGCTGCCGCGTGACGGATTTCCTCTGTCTCCTGGTCGCTAATTCGACACTGCACGCTTGCTCTCTCTCCATTCTCAAAATCGCGTTATGATAATTCTTTGTAAGGGATTGCGACTTGTGTGGGAAGTAGCTCTTTTTAACGTTTCTCAGAGGTACGAATGATGGAGGATGAGCTTTGGTGCGGCTGACTTGACTTAAGAAAGACACTTGTTGGTGGCAGAAAATCGATTTTGCACGGTTTGTTATTCAGGCGCTGAGTGCTGGTATGCTTTGTACACGATCAAGATCTAAAGAAGCAAGACTACGAATTTCTAGTTGCACATCGCACGCGTGCTTTGCTTTAAAAATAATCGAAATTGTAAACAATAATTTTCTGAATAAACGTTCACTCAGCAGCTTATGAATCCTATACCGCTCAAAATATAAAGGCATTTTCAGTGAATGCAGTCACGACTATTAACGACCTCTTTTCTCTCCTCCGAGCATCTCATTTCACGTGTTCTCGCTGCCTTATAGAAACTTTTTAACAGCCCTATCAATTTCCATTAACAATGCTCGTCCCGACGAGACAGAGAAATATTGCGTTACGAAAAGCCTTCGTCCACGCTCTCTCCAATGAAAAACGAAAAAAAAACCAGCGATCACGCGCGTGGTCTCCTCTCGGTTTTTTCTCCTTCTCGATCCCACCCTTTTTTCATTCACTCGCCTCGCGCTTTTACCTACAGATATCCTTCTCTCTGTCGACATCATCTCGACGAAGCGAAGAAAATATACCGTTAGATCTCTCGATTTTATTATGCGCGCGAGTCCATCCGTGGATAATTCTCATTTTCGTCCGGCTGCGCGACCCCATCAGCGACAAAAGACACGGGAGTCTCTTGATTGTCAGTTCCATTAAGTGAATCCATTAGTCAGTTCTCTTTCTCTATCTTTCTCCTTAGCCGGACTGTGGGGACCAGAGTTACGAGTACCGAAGCAATTAATAAAGCTCAAATCGAGAGGATCGAATTAGTCTCCGCGCGAGTGCAGGTTGCGCTCTTGGAAACACGGACGGTCGACCCCGAAGTCGACTATACGCGCGACAAGCAGCATAAAGCAACGGCTTACACGTACCAAAGACAACCCTTGGCAGACGACTCCTTGTTGCGCTACTTTTTCCCCCGAGGCACGCGGTTCTGAGTTTCGCAAACTTTTTCGGTCCAGATTGGCTTTACTCGGCCGGTTGTACGTTGAAGAGAGGAGTGTGAGTTAAGTACTATTGGCTTTCTTTGATCATTCTGAAGAAACAGAATTGCCCGCACCGATTTTTCAAAAATTAAACGGTCGGCAAGAACTAGCGATTTCGCCTTCGAAACATTTATCGCTCTCAGTCTCCCGCTTCGCAGTCCTACAAATCAGAGCACCAACAAACTGACAAAAAAAAAGCAGACGGGAGACGTTCACATTAGCGCATCTCCCGCACCTACGTCTATCCGCCATACACGCCATACTAATGACTCGTCGCGAGAGCGATTCTCCGCCATTCGTACACTATACGCGCCCGGCAACTTCTTTTTGCCCTCCTCTATGGCCTTTTCTTCCTACACAGACACGACGTTTGGTCGTTCGTTCTCGACAAATGCTCAGGGCGCTTCGACGCCGACAGTGAGCTATCGCATTTGTAATTTGGAAAAGCGGCAGCGCTTAAGAGCAAAGATAATTTACGCGCGGTATTAACGTTTCGTCGTCGCAGGACGTTGCAAGCGTTTGAAAAATTGGACGCGAGAGTCGTTGCGCGATTCCTCTTTTCCCGACTGGGTATACGCCTCTCGTCGTCGTCGTTGTTGATGTTGACCTTTTGAAGCAACAACTACGCAAGAGTGGCACTGGACAAAAGGAGAATAAGTGAAGAAGAAAAATGGGATCGAACGAAATCGAGAAGAGAGGAGACATGATGGAGTGACGCTTTATTGCGTTATATATAATACAGAGGGTCGGTGTAGGGCTCGAGTATTCGGCGGGAATTACGACCGTGAAAAAGAGGAGCATAGATCGGTGTCTCGCGGGTATCATATAGATAAATCGCGTACGATATTTTTGAACTACACTCGCGGTATTAAAAGGATATCACCGAAAAATAATCTGGCAAAAAATATGCAAACGCTTTTTACAGTTCGTTGAACGAAGCCTCATTCTTGGAATAATAAACTATTGTCAATTACGATTTCGATTGAAAGACCGATGTCCTTTGGTGTACCGGGGGAGGCGCCACGCGAATCGAGACATTTTATTGAATTTTCTGCTCGAGGACTTGCAGACAGGTCGCACCGTTGAATCGCCCCGATGCAGTGGACTGCTTCTTAAATCACGCATGAATTAGCACTTGAAGCCACGTCTGCCGTGTAGGCATCGCTCGCGCTGCCGTATCGAGTTCCGCGTTGGAAATCACTTGATGATTTTTATGGCCCTTGAACTTCGTTACGCGCTGCAGAGAAAAAACCGTCGGTTAAGCGTTCAAGGATTGCATTATGTTTCCCCCTTTGTAATTTACTGTGGCATGAAACGGCGAAAAAATGTAAACTTTTTTAATTATAGTATATACCCGCATTTGAAAACAATGACCGATCAATATTGTTTTTCCGCGAGTATGAATAAAATGGAATTACTTATCACTTATCATTCGGAATACGAACAAATGAGCGATGAAGTGCGATGCTAATTTTAAACGTTCCGATCAACATAAATTAGCATAATACGTATTTGCGTGAAGTTGTGAAATCTTTTATTCGAACCGAAGCGAACAATAACCTGCCGCACAATGCAATATGTCATAATCATATTTATGAGATGATGCGTATTATTCATTACACTATTTTTAAAAATAATGGATTGCGCGCGGTATTTTTTGAAAAAGATACACCGACGAGCCTTTAAATCATTTTAATGTACAATATACGTTCGCGTTTTATGCCCTTCAGAAGAATTACTGCAATCATTTGTGATAAACATCTATACTCGCCGACGAGAAAGGAAGCTAAAAAATCGACGACCCTCGTAATGAGAGCTTCCTTAGAAAATTACCAAGCTCCCGGAGCATATTCGACGTTTCAAAGATGATTTGGAGCCAATAAAAAACGATAAAATCCCTCGGCAATAATAGAGCGAACGATTCTCTGCCTCTGCACTTTGTAAGATAATTTACGATGTCACGGCTCGAATAATAAAGCTCCACGGAAGTTCTGCGCGACTTCATCCTTATCGAGCCCTCTCCTTCTCCTCTAGTCTAAAAAGTTTCGGCGTAAACTTCGAGCGAACCCAATGACCTCGTTCATTGTATCGTCCGTAAATCTCGCACGACTGCGGAATAAGAAGAACGCGAGCTCACGGCGAGGGTAATTCACGGAGAACAAGAAACACCGGCTATAGGCGACACTAGATAAGCGCACGCCGGACTCGAGGAGCTGCAGCGTGGGTATATATCTATATCGACTAGAGAGTGAGCGTGAAGTGAGTATATATCCGAAAGTTTTCCTGATCGGGAGGAAGAGTCCCCGAGGGATTTACGGCGACGCTCGTTGCGAGATTGCACTTTTAAATCAAGTTCTATAGAAAAACGACTCCGCGCTCGATTCTATGGGTATTTTCCTGATGATGGATTGAGATTGGCTTCAAGTGCTTTCCTTTAAGTAAATTGTTTTTGCAATATCGTACTATTAATTTTCGTCACATGCGAATACATCACGAATGAGCTTTGTTTTTTTATAGCGGCGCAACAATATTTTTCTGAGAAGTAACGACTGCCGATAGCCGTGCAGAATTTCAGCGCCGTTATTGCACCTTTAAATCACCTTCTATCGGGAAGCGATATGGCCGGCGGCGAGCTACTACTCCCTCGACATAATCCGTAATACACTATACGCCGGTAATGTACGGGAAGGAAATACAAAAGCAGCGGTGGCGGCAAAGAGGCAAGAGGAAAAAAGCGCCGAGAAGCTCGAGGACGAATGTAGTTCCGCGAGAACTCGGTCCGAAATATCGTATCCCGCTCCTTGCATTCTCCCTCGGCCAAAGCTGGGAGAGCCAGTACAGCACTCGGCCATATTCATTTTTATTAACCAACATTTCTCCCGTAATAAAATCCCTGGCAATCTTCATAGAATCTTTGTGAAACACGCGGTATATCCAGTATCGTTCGGCTTTCCCCTCGCGCGCACATTCTTGCTCGTATCTTTCCGCCTCTATCTCTTTTTCGCTCTCGCCGCTCTCACCCTCTCCCACACGACATCTTTTCCTCCTTCTTTTCTCGTACACTCCCGCGTACACGACACACACTCACGCGCGCGCGCGCGTACCTTCGGCGATCCTTCTCTCTCTCTCTTTCTCTCAATAAGTGTCTCATCTTCTTTGTCTCTCTTTACTTGTCGGTCTGTCCGCGCGCCGTCTCCCCGCGTCATACCGCGGCGTTAGGGACGGATATAAAACCTGATGGCCGATAACAACCACTGGCACACCCTCGCCGGTACGCGTATATGTATACATATACGTGTACAACACACGGCCACCGCTGTTATACGTACATCCGCGACACAAAAGCCGTGAGTGGTTCCCGTTTTATTGGGAGCATACGCGCACAGCGCGATACAGATAGGGGCGAGTATATAGTGTCCCGGGGCTCCCGATTCGCCACCGACGACGGCGACGACGTCGTGTCGGAACTCTCGGATATATCTGCGCGCTGCTGTGCCAAGAAGGAGAGAGAAAGAGAGAAGAGAGAAGCCAAATGCGAGGGATCATGACGGCGACGTCGACAGGAAGAATTCGGCCTTAGCCTTACGACGCGATATTTTCTTGCTCTCGAGCTGAATGCCCGCACCCGTATGTCTGTACGCCCTGACGTAGTGACGGACGCCGCCGCCGAGGAGGTTTAGGAAATTACCGGGCTCATTTGCGCGCGCTCGGTTTTATGAGCCCAGGAAGCGGCACTCGTCGAAGGGCGCGCGCGCACACTCGCATCTTTTCTGCGGGGGATGTATCGTCCTCTGCTTTCATCCCGGCCGTTCGCTTGTGCGGTGACGCGTGATACGAGCCAAGCTGGGAAATTTCGCTCGATTCGTCACTCGATGCGTTTCGGTGAAAAGGCAATCGACGCAATTTCGCGGGAAGTACGCAGCGTGATATTATTTTTAGAGCAATAAACCGCGCTGCAACATCGACTTTCGATGAATAATCAAGAGAATGCATACGTATACCGCGAGTTGATAGAATCCGACGAAATTCTCTAACGCCAGACAATCTCGTATGCAAAACCAAATTAAGCAAACCGTCGCCCCCTCTCGCCTGCCACGCATTTTCCACGAAAGCATCAGCCAGCACACACCACGACGCTTCTTATTATAAAAAGGATGCGACAGCCGCATCCTTTTTATCAGGCGGATTCAATCAGACAAAGAAATAGGAAAAGCGGGCGACTCCCCTCCCCCCTTTGAGCGCTCGCGCGTCGAGGAAATAGAATGTAGGGGGAGGCAGCGGGAATAAATGATCCCGGGATTCCCCTGAAATCCAGCAAGCAGACAGCAACGGCGCGGCGCACGGCAACAGTCGCGCGTCTATATACACGCCTTATTTGCTTAGAGCCGCGAGTGCCATCCCGATAATATTCTCTTTCTCTCTTTCGCTCGTGTGCCGCAGTTCTCCACTGACGCAGCGGATTGGATTTTCTGCCGCGCATAGTATATGCAGCGCGGCGGCAAAGGGATCGAGCAAGTGTCCTCCGCGACAACAAGCCCGAGACGTCGCGAAATCCGCCGGAGGCGATGCTACTGTTCCGTGTGTATGCGTATCTGGGCAAAAGCGAGCGAGAGAGAAAGCCTCGACGACGCCGGTTTCATCCCCCTGCGCGCGATGTTGCTGTACATTGCGGGGAAAGGGGGAGAGATGGAGGAAATTGGCGGAAGTCCAGCATTACGTTTGTCGCGAGCGCGAGACTTTTGTTACTAGGCGAGTAGGAGCAGAGGCGCCTTTTTCGAGGCCACTTGCCCGCCTCCTTTTCGCGAGCGAGTCTGTTACTTTCTGCGGAGTCGGCCGAGTTTGCTCGCTTGATATGTGCAACTGGGAGACCTGCGCAGGGAAAAGTGGTGTCAAGATTCGGCTGGAAAAATGCTATTTCATCACTCATCCGACAAAAATCTCCTGCCCGACCGATTTTATCACCGCATTAATTTATTTATTGTAACTTTCATTCGCGAACATAAAAGCGTCGAAATCGAGATAAGGAACATTTATTGTAATTCAACAGGAAGCTAATGCTCAGTACGCCTTAAATAACCTTAACGTCCGGGGTGTCTCGTAAAAAAATTTTTAGTAGCTGTTCCTCGCCGCTGCCTCTCCCGGCCTTACACCCATATAATTACTCCTAAAAACATCGAAAAATCACGAGCTCCTCTCTCGCATAATCACCGAATGACGACAACGGAATTCCCCTCCCTCTACTCGCTTTCGAATAATTCACAGCAGCTTCTGATGCTGCAGCTCATGTAGGTATATAGACACACGCAGTTGCGCACACAAACAGGCATCCCCGTCATGATCCCTTTGGGCATCTTCGATAATGCAGTGCGCGGGAGGGGCGGGGGGGGGGGACTTTCGTGGAGAGACTCCGCTGATATTTATGCGCCATAAAAGTCTCGAGCCTTGGGCAAGGGCGAGCTAACGCCGAGAGAAAGAGGGACAGAGAAAAGGCCAGTGCAGCCGGCTACCGAACCGAGCGGGCGATATTATTATCGAAGGGCCGACGAATATGGCTGGACATCGGATTTTCGGGATGTATGGGTGTGCGACTTATTGCGTGTGTATAGCTATAGATGCACGTGCGAGGTGTAAATACGAGCCCTAGGAGCGTCGAGCATGAAAAGTGCAGGTTCTTGGTCGAGGCTTTCGACAAAAAGCTAATTTATCCTCGTTTACTTTTGTGTATTATTATAAGAAATACCTCCTGGATATTGAGGAAGACTAACATTTCAGATATGTATAGCATGGTTATGTATGCATAAATAATGTAAATAATTAATTATAGTGCGAAATTGAACTTACCTTTATCACAGACGTTTGATGCAGTCGAACGAAGCACTCATTTATTCCACATACGCAAGTATAAATCTCAGTATTTCAGTGCGAGTTGCAATGTATCGTACGTAACGTGTCCCTTGAGGCCACACTCACTGCGTGTCTAAATCTCTGGAGAACAGACAGCATAATAATATGAAAGTAGAAATCAATGCTTCGATAAAATTTTTGAATTTCTATACTAATACACGTTACAAAAATATAAATGAAGAAATGTAACAATAATTTCATTTTATTCATTCGCGGAAATTCTTATTTGCTAATAAACGTGAAAATATACAATAAAAGCGTTCCTCAGCACTTCATGCAACCACAAAACGATTCTTCCTTCCCCATACCGCAAGACTTCAGTCAACTTATCAATGAGGCACAACGAGTGCTCAGCTCATACACGGCTACACCCCCTCCCACTCGTTTATTCGCGCACAAGTGACCGATTTACTTACAATGCTCATCGATAAAGAGACTCGAAGCGATCGGCGGGGAGCTGACCCCTCGTCCGTCCGCTAGAGACCGCGGAAAAGTAAAAGATATCCGACGGACTCTCGATGCTGACCGAGTGCGCGCTCTTTCGCTCCCGGCTTATCTCCGAGGGATCTCTCTGGCTTGATTCTTAATTGAAAGCGGAATAAAGGAGAAGTAGGCGCGCGAGATGGGAAAAAGGGCGCGCGGTTTATGAATGCGAATGGCGCGGCGGGGTCGCTTATTCTTTTACGACGTACTAATCAATGCAGCCGCAATTACGCGGAAGAGAATCTATCGCGGAGCGCCGGGATCTGCCCGAGCGCAGTATAAAAGTCGTAAAGTACGGATTCACGTTGATCGAGGAGGTGGTGCAGTGAATGCAGCGAGACTTTATTTTTATAGGTGTAATGCGACCGGCGTTACGCGGTATCAATGCGGCGCGTAAATAAATTAGGCATATTCGGGAGATTGCGACGACTTTTATAATACAGGGGACCCATTGTGCGCCGTGTCGGCATAAAACAAAGTTATATGTGTGTCACGGTAAATAGAGAATATATTAGACCGTCCAATGAAGGTTGACGATTGATCCGCATGATTATCGTCGATCGTCGTAAAACCTTTGGTGGGTGTATTTTATTGCAAATGGTTTACGTTTATTACGTATAATCATCATAAAATTCTGTTGAACGATCTATGCACAGCTCCTGTGGTCATTGTAAACGGTATACTTGTCATAAATCACGACCCTTTCAAAGAATCAGATTGTGAATATTGATTTACAAATGTTTGCAAATAATTTGAAATCTATAAAATTTAAATTTACTTCTGTTTAAAATGATACATCGATCGAAGTTGAATAGGTGTGACCAACGTGTGATCTATACCCATTGTCGCTCTTTCTTCACTGTACAAACAGACGGTTTTACGAGCAAGATCGCGTACTAAACATAGGGATTTTCTTCGCTTCTGCATTAATAATTCTCGGTTTTACGATCGCGAAACAAAATTTGTTCATACTACCTCCGACTCGAGGAAAGTGTGACACAAAAGCATGATCCCCCGCAGACTCGTCACAGCAAACAGGGAGAACTTTTTTTCTCTCCAGACACACGCAACCATACATTTCTAAACATCATTAGCAGCAACACATAGTCAACTCGGGCTTGCGCGTGGGGGACGTAAATCAACGTTATGGCAACGCGCTCCGAGTGCACGCATAACCGAGGCGAGCGGGTCATCGGTCAGAGCGCGCGCAGGTCCTTTTAGACGAATGGAAACAATTTCACAAATGGCGGCACTTGGCTCTCGGGCTTCGATTCACAATAGTCTTTCCGTTTGAATAGCTTTCGAAAGGGGATTTCTTTTCTCCCTCGCTCGCGCACGGCGCACGGCGCGAAGCGAGGGTGAATGTGGCTCTATATTCCATTATGCGCGCACGCGGTATGCACGGTTCTGTCGCGTCACGCGCGCGTCCGACTATACGAAACTGATTTAAAAAGACGTCATTCGATTGTGACGTGCCCATTCACGCGTCTGGTTTCTCGACTGTCCGGCGTGACCAACGAGGTCCATGTAAATGATGCGTTAAATCATTTTTTGAGTGAAGCTCCTTCTGGCAAAGAAGATACGTATACCTCGTGAACTCCGATTGTGTACGGTAAATACGTAGAAATGAAATATTACTGATTGACTGTATAATATAAGCTTGTGTACGCGCGATACGGAATCACATCATGTGCATGTGAAATATTTCTATCGTATATTTCTCGCGCGACAGTTTGCTGCTAATCATCGACGTATCAGTGATTCATCGCTTTGAAAAACTGCGCCGCTAATGATCGCTATTTTTGTCGCGTGTCGAAGCTATATGAAAATCAACATACAGATGCTGCAACTCATTTGTCGTAATTTAGACGGTATGTCACGAGCTACTGCGCAATATCAATGACAATCGCGTTATTGGTTGCCATATAAGGATGTATTGTGGTTCCCACATTGCAGAAATCAAACTAATGGCTTGTCCGCACTACCCGACGATCATCGTCTCGAATCAAGTATCAAAAGCATACCACTATTAATCATTCCAATCAAAACAACTTTTGTACACGCTTCGTATAATCAATACATGTGAGAGAAGCACGTAGTCATCGATTGCGCGTTTGTATTTGTTTCTATAGATAAATTACTCTGAAAACATAACACAGCGACACATAGAGCTAGAACATCCTCAAAATGCCCGATTTTTACGATCTCCATCAAACGAGTCGCATCATTGTTTGCCCAGTGGCGAGCAAAGGATCCGCGTAAAAATACTTACATCGCAAATAAAAACAAAGAGTCGCCTCTGAACGACGGCGCGTGGTAGCCGAGCATTTCCTGTGGGAGTTGCGACTACACACACATGAGTTTGCATCAGAGTCTAAAGAAGTCTATCCAGCATAAAAACGCTATATAGCGCGTCATCATCCAGCTCTTCGAAAAGTGCCTTCGCCCCGATCTCGTACTCGGATGTTTGCAGACACTTCAAAGATATCGGGGCAGCGCTCGTGGAAATAGAGACTTCCAAAAGCGAGTGGGAGTCAAGAGCGCGGAATCGATAACAAACAGATCCTGTCTTGTTTCCCGCCGCGCGCGCAGATTCGCCATTCCCCATCGCGACTATTTTCGGAAGAAAAATGAAAAAGCCCCGAAAGAGGAAAATGTGTATACGTAACGCATCGAGAGGGTGCATAACGCGTGGATATGTATACGCGCACAAGCGAGATGGAGATTCGACGGAGGTAAAAGGCAGAGATTTAAATGCCCTCGCGCAAAAAGCATTTAGCTATTCCCCGTGGCAAACGACCATGGCGAAATGCGCGCCAGAACATACTTTAAACAGATTCCCTTTGCCCGTGCTCTCTCTCTCTCTCTCTCTCTCTCTCTCTCTCTCTCTCTCTCTCTCTCTCTCTCTCTCTCTCGCTCAGCCGATGATATTTATGTGCCGGGCGGCATTATGTACACTGCGCCCAGGACCGAGTATAGTTCCTCGCTTTCTTCCTTTTTACTTCTTCCTCTGCAGCTTCGACGTATACATATATAGACTCGGGTGCTCCGAATTTAAAAGGTTTAAAGCGATTTCCCAGGGGCTGCTGCGTCGCGCGCCAGATTGCCGGCTTTCAAACTGCTTTCCTCGCCCTTTGTGCTTAATTCCTTTTTTTATTTTTCGCGGTGACTCGCTCCACTTGACTCGCCTCGTATATCGGCCCGGTCCACCTCTATATTATACTCGGCGAAATCTTCCGGAGGCAGAATTATGGCGAGCTCTTGAGAGCTCGTGCTTCGGGGTTATTGCCGCGAGACAACTTATATACATGCGACGAGGAATGCCTTTTTCCAGCCGACGCGAGATGAAAAATGACGCATGAACAACGAGCGGAGAAATTTCATTACCCGCCGCGTGCGGTAGCATCGGGACTCGCGGTGATTTTTTGGCGCTGCAGAATTCTTTTGGTGACGCGACGACCGAGGAATCTCGAATCGGTTGGAAATGAATAATTTGTGGTGTTCCTCGAGTTCGTCACTGTGTTTGTGGGATTATTAATTTTGCCAGACGTTTTTACGAGCCCGAGAACTCGAAAGTATAAGCGGTGACGATGATGAATTGCGTCGAATTGAAATTCAAGAAAGAGCAACCACTCGACGCGGTCTTCATGAAATAGTTTTTATCCCGAAGTTGGATCGATTACCCTCGTTTAGATAAGCCCCGCCGTGCAACCTGTCCCGTGGAAAACGACACTAATAGTGCAGTAATACAGTTATTTATAGGTAGCGATAAGCGGACAACAATGGCGCACTGCCTTCCCTCGCGCGTAATCTCCGGCGCTCATGAAAAAAATCTACGGACGCAGAAAAAAAGATCTCGTCTCAAAATCCGCTTTACGTACTTACGGCGCGAGTGAGCCCCGCTCCCCATTATTCTCCCGCGCAGCTAGATTTATATAGCCACATATTGGTTAGCACCCCTGCATAGGTACCGCGGCGATTTGCTCTCGCGCTACGAGTCCCTCGGTAGCAGTCAATACGCGCATCGCCGCAGCAAGGCCGATCGCCGTCGAGAAAACATTATAAATTCAAAGTCAAATGTAGCGTGGCGTAATTCTTCTCTACTCTCCGACGTTCTCGCGGATATGGTTATCACTTAATGCAATCTGCGATCTTTCGGGGGAGGCGGCCGAGAAATTATCCCTGCGTTCTAAGATTTCTTGCGCTTTACGATTATTGCCTGTGTTCTTGAGGGTGCGATAGAGCGGAGAATTGTTTTTGTATGTAAAAGAAATTGAATCGGGATTAAAATGCGATATCTGACGCTTTTGGAAACAACATCGAGCGTGTATGTCAATGAATATTTCTTTAAATTCCCGCATTTTTTACAAGTACCGTTCACATGCCTTTTTCACGTCTCCAACTCACTCAATCAAAATCTGGACGACTGGAGCCCCCGGTAATTTCTTTTGTATAAACCCCCTCGAGTTAAAATCCCCATTGTTTCATCGAGTATAGGTACGCGCATCTCGAACGCTCCTCAACGGCACTCCAGAAAATAATAAAAACAAATTCCCATCTTGTCGATAGCCCCGCTAATTACAGTCTTAATCACCCAATCCCTTCAATCGGCCATTGTGCTCCGCGCCGCTAATTCGACCTCGAACGACGGGGGAAGAAAAGGAGAATCGAGCCGGGGAAAAAAGTCTTCGAGAGAAGAGAATTCCCACGCTTCGAGCGACTCACACGTTGGGTAGGTGTGCACACCAAGGTCGCGTGCTCCCCCGAAAAGATACAATACACGCGTGCACGCGCGCGCACGAGCACACCTCGTAGGTGCGACGGCTCTGCTTCCGAGACGCTGAGAGCACCGGCGAGTCGAATCAAAGGGGGAGGAGAGTATCCTGACAAAGGGCGGCTGCTGCAGAGCAGACTATACACACCGGCATCGCTCGCGTGTTTGTGCAGGTATATGATGAGAAAATCGTAACCGCGAGGATTATGCCGGTGAACGACGTCTTCCGCGCGCGCTTTTTACGACATCGAGAAGCTGCAGCGGCGGAGGAGCGCGGAACACGGCACGAAAAAAATAAATACCCTCGAGCGCGAGGGCACTAGCAGAAAAATAAGCCCTTAAAGAGTCTGATGAATTTTAAATCAGGCTCGCGCATTGAAAGCGGGAAAAACTCAAGTCTCGCCGGAGGACTTTTTCGAGTCCTCGGAATACGCCCATTCTCGGCCGGGATCCTTAATAATACAGAGGCACTAATACCCTGATCACATATTCTCAGGGATGAAAAGTAAATCTCTTTCCTCTTTCTGCGCCGAGCGAGGAGAGCCGAGAGACGGAGAAAGAGACGGAAAATGAGTCGAGCATTAATTCCATTAGAAAGGATGCTTCGCCCTTTGCTCTTCTACCGGATCCGTTCTGCCTCCGACGCTGATGATAATACGAGCAGCTCTTGGTTGCGTAGGTACCTCTTCGATCTTTGCCGATTTCCGATAGCGCTCGTATTCCGATTTTATTCTCCTACGGCGGCGGCGCGCTTTGAGAGCGGGAGACGGGTTCACTTGTCGTAATGGTTTAATGATAATAATTCAGCGTAAAATCCCCCCAAACGCCGGCGGCTCTTTGGTATGTTGGGGTAATACGATAGAGTGGAGGTACGGAGCTTCTGCTATCACGCGAGATTCCAGGTATTATACTTTTCTCCTTTTAACGGATTGCCGTTTTGTCGGAGGAGGGATTACTCTGCATCAAGAAATCGTAAAAAAAGGAACCGTGTGTTACGGGTTCTCGCATATACTAGCGTCACTTTCGTCAAGCCAATTACAGAGAGGGGAACGTGCATTATTACGATACGCGGCAATGCGCCGCCGCCTGAAATATGCAAGCCAAAAGCACTTCGAAGCCGCCATGACCGGCCGGATCGAGCCACATTATCGCGCGACGTATCCGCTAATGCGCCGCATCCAAAAGACCGCCGCGGCAGCCCTGAGTGCGCCCGTTCACACCGGTGACAGAGTACACGCGCCCAGTATTAGAAGTGCTTGTGCAGCCGCGTCATAGCTATGCTCTCCGACGACGTATAATGTTTAACATAGCTTGTCGCAATACGTTACGCGTCCGCCGAAGCGCCAACAGCGAGTCAGCAGACACAGGAGCGCTGAAACCCCGATACACACCGTTATGCAAGCTGTTCTCGCGTTACCCCCCAGACATGCACGCGCACACACACATCCAAGCGCGGGGAACCTGCAGAGATCGCAGAGGGCCAACAGCAGCGGCAGCGCCGGCTGTCAGCGTATATGCTAATCGCGATAATAGGGACTACATTGTGCAGCAGCGGCAGCGGCGAAGCCGATGTATATATGCTGCGGACCCGCGCTAATATTTCGAGCGACGTCGATTCTGCAGTGTATCCGTTCAAAGAGGCGAGCGGAGAGGGAGTCGGCGATGAATATTGGCCATTAGATAGTGTCACGAGCACGGCGCTGCTGCTTATTTTGCGTGTCCGAGCGCGATGGGGACGACGCGCGAAATTAGTGAGAAATTGCCAATATCTCTAGTGGATATGAGCCGGCCTCTCAGCCTGACGTTGTACAGTGCGGCTGCGGATGCTGGAGCGAGGATCTATGTTCGTGTGCACGCGAGGGTGATGGCTTCGATTACTATACAGGTAATGCGTATACGTAAGGGGATGTACCCTTTAGATTTCGACTACAATTCTAAAAGTACGGAGCAGTTTGTGTCTCACTTAATAGGGATGTTACTACTTGAATCAGTGATATCGTCATTGTCTTTTTAAGCAGCATTTTCCATATAGAAAAGTACAGACCAATCGCTCCGATGATGAATAGTCAGACATCAAACCAATTTGAGTGCCCGCGATTCGCATAAAGCCCACGAGCCATCGAGTTATTAACGCTGGTTTTGGCTTGGTAATCGCATATTATTTATCGATTACCGAGAAACGCCGCGCGCCGTAGTATTGAATCTCTCAGCAAGCTGCAGACTGATCGTTAAAGCCGCACAGCTACTATACTGTGCTCTAGCCGTGTACCTGTTGTAGCGGCTGCTGCAGCGGCGGCAGCAAAAAGTTGCGAGAAATACAAGGCTAATTATCCGGGCAGTAAATAATGCGTTTACCGCAAATTTCAATTAACTTTACGTCCGCGTATTCCATATTAAGGTGTTTCGCAATTCGAAGGGAGATTTTCATAATCGCTTCGCCGAAGCCCGTATATATCTATACGCATCCGCGCGGCGGCGCATTGCGCTCGCGTAACTATAATTACCTGGTGCGCTCGGCTGTGTTATCTCGTTTCGCACCTTGACGAGCAATTGTACGATCTCGCGCGCGCCTGCGATTCCGTCTTCTGTCCGTCAGAGCTGTTCCGTACAACGCGTGTCTACGTCTAAGCCGCGTCTACGAAGCCCGAGTCCCAGGCATATGTGTTCGAGAAGACGCGCGCGAAATTAAGTCGCAGGCGCGTAATGAGACTTGTTGATCTAAACTGGAGCGACGTTGAAAGGAAGGTCTTGCGCTGATTTTGCAGTTTATCTCGGCTAATTTCAACATTGTCCTTCGTCGGACGACAAAAATGAATTCTTAAATTATTGCCGAGCGGCTTTTTGCTCGTCGCGAACGCGTGTAATCTGTAAAAGTGGTAATTTCATTCGACGAAATTAAGCCGCACTCGGAGAGCGAGAGTATATTGCAATCGAATACAATTATCATCGGTCGATTCCGTACTGTTTAGAATAGCTGTTTAAGCGTCGGACTCTATTTTCGATTCAAAATCCCCATTATCCCATTCAAATGTACGCAAATGCGCTGCGCAGTCACGCATAATCAGCGAACCTTTGTTATAATTAGCAGAAACAACCGAGAGCACGGAAAAAGCAAAGTTAATTGAAACTCGCAGAGGGACGCTGCGCGAACGCGAGCCGTGATGAGAATGTCATTCACGTCATGTTCGGTTGGCCGTAAACTTTTCATTCGCCGGGTTGCGGCGCTCCATCGAAAATTTCAAGCGCTCGTCGAGATACCGCAGAGCGGGGGGTATGGCCGCTTTGAGGAGAGCAGCTTTTTAATTAGTTTGAAACTATATCGGCTCGGCCGAAGTTTACAGTGTGGCTCGCTCTCGCCTTTGCTCGGGGAAAGCACCTTCAAGTGCAGCAGACGTTGAAACTGCCGCACAGATTGCTCAGAGGCACACACACATCGCACTGCCACCGCTGCGCGAGAAAAGTTATTAATTTATCCTTACCTGCGGCGGCTTTGGCGAATTTTGCGCGAAACTCGTCTTTACTCAGACGTGAAATTCTCGGGGCAGCTTTTTTCGCTAGCTGTGCGGCGAAACAATTTCAACTCATTTAAACGTGCGTGAAGTGGGATCGCTGTGTCAAATTCAGATAATTGTCAAAGAAAAGCGTTATTTTCAATTTAAAATGCAGAGGATGTTTAAATTTATATTGAGCAGAGCTACTTTAGTCAGTGGCCTTGACGCGCAAAGTCCTGAAGCCAGCGACTAAAGTCAAACGCCGAAGTCGATGAGCAGAGCGTTAAGTTAAAAGAGAGCGCGCTCGAGCTCAGCAATCTCCTTCGGGCCGTTCCACTTGAATCGAGAACTGCAGACCGGATGTGGATATGAATTTGCATCGGACTCCTCGCGGGAAAACGAGCATATCTGCGCACAGCTTGCGTAGTGTCTCGGCCCCCATCAGCACAAAGCAAGCGCGTGTAGGAAATTGTCGTTGCGGCAGAGTCGAGCGGAGACGCCCCTAAGTGCAAGGATAGCGGCAAACGACGTTACGGGGTTGACGGACTCATTACCAGGCGGTTTGCATATATAGACGCACCGACGTCGGCATGAGCCCCGCGTGTTTGGCCGGACGGATGGACGGACACTGACGGACTACTGCGCGAATAATATAGATTTGAGGGGCAGCAGCCGCCGGGGCACAATGCTGCCTCTAATGCACACAGCGACCCTCGGCCCCGGGGCTATACTCCGACCCCGCGACTCTCGGAACACTCCGCCGGTATTGGAGGACGAGCGAATGGGGCGACGTGTGCGCGTACGCGGTTCGCCGACTTGCTTAATGGCCAGGATAGGAAAGGACACGCGAAGAAATTTAAGTGAAGTCATCGCTGTACAAGCTTGTCTATGCGGTCGCAAATGCGTTTTACATGAGTTGTGCTGCCGGATCGCTATTCATGGGTCTTTAAGGACTTTTCAAATTAGTAAAAATCCATTCTGAATTTACATTTTATTTTCTACTCCTGCTAGATTTGTGTACAATCGTACTATATTGCACTGTGTTATTCTCGGTTGACCAGCCTCGTACCCGCAACCGATAAAACCCTTCTGCGGCCAACCGAGCTTTATTTACAATGTTAATCCGAGAAACAAACAGAGACCCAGCGCTGAAGCCGAAACAGATGAAAAACCGGCTTTTGTCCAAACTCCGAAAGCCAGTCCCTTTCACGCATCGATTGCGAATTATTACCGTAAAAAGAGAAAAACGTCGGCCAAGCGAGATGCATATTGCCGCGCCGTATTATCTGCATGTTATTGTGCGCGTAATTAACCCGATGCGCAATATCGTATATGTATTCACTCGGTTCGTGGAGTCGGTGTGTTTGCGATTGTACTCCTGCGTTCATTCATTATCATTTCCGTGAGGCATAGCAAGCCATTCTTGACCCTATGTCTGATATAGGCATTGGTATTCGGCGCGCGAACAGTTTGGACTTTTTATCCAACATTTTTAGGTTTTCTATTCACATTGTCGCTAAGTCAAACCTAACTGTCTACACGAACGCGTAAGCTCGAAGTGTACAAACACACGGCGTTTGCATCGGTGAATCAGCCCGAGCGGATTCGTCGTAAAGTCAACGTATTTCGTGCATATAGGGGCTGCGATCCTCGTTAGTGGGACAAGCCCCGCAGCTACCATATCTACGCGCGGCAAATAATGAAACAAATCAAGAGCAGCCTGCGAAAATCATCCGCGCCGGACCCGTTCCGCTACATTTGTAGAGGCTGCCACGCGTGGAAAGGCAGCTAGCGGCAGAAGAGCTCGCACTTGGTCCTGTGTACACGCATATATAGCACGCTGAGCTGCAGGCCAGTATGAGGCCAGTATCAGCATGGCCCATTGCTCGCAAATCCGGCCAATTTCCTGCGCCTAGATCCGATCGTCACTTTACGATGCTTCTGCTGACACCAGGCCGCTCGAAGACAAACCGCAGCGCGATGGGGATTTTAGAGAGAGAGAGAGGGAGAGAGAGAGAGAGAGAGAGAGAGAGAGAGAGAGAGACTCAGGGGGGAAGTGAGGGGCGAGAACTGAGCTAGTATTTACAACTTCCGAGGACGCCTGCGTTGCGCGGGGGATGGGCCCAGTGACTTTTATGGAATTTTATAACTGTGAGAATACACGCTTGCAGGTTTCGGTTAGGGGATGGAATATGGCTACGGCGGAAAAAAGCCGTGGATTTTTCGCGAGCCGATTTTTACTGCTTTCGATTGTCAGGTCTCTGACGACTTTCCCTTTTCACGCTGATTCGTTTACCGAGAGGCTTTACTTTATGGGAACTGTTTTGGCTTGTCGAGATTTTCGAGCAGACAATATTTTGCCAATTTTATTAGTCGCTTCTGTGACGATGACGATTACAAAGACTCTGAATTTCAAGAAAAAAAATACACCCATCTCACCGTGGGGTTAACACACTGCCGACATCGTGAACAAAAAAGGATGTTGAAATCGCATCATATTTCAAGCAAGCTCGGAATTCGTTTCCGTTACACAAACGTAAGCTAATATGCTCGATGCTAATTCAGCGCAAATGGGCCGCTAACGCGTATATTCATAAGTGATCAGGTGATCGTCTTTACTGCTATAGTGTTTCAACAATGAGCCAACTGTCAATTACATAAGTGAAATACTGCTCGCAATAAACAACACCTTAGAATGACGCTATTTTTTATTGATAACATGGCAGCATAAATAGTTGGCACGAACATTTTTTCTACATTCTTACCCTGAACGGTGCACTTCTAGTGAACCTAAGCAAATTCAAAATGAGACGATACTTTGAAAGTTTGTTTTTTGGCTTAATACTTTTGATAAGAAACTCAACCAAAGCTACTGAAGAGCTATTACCCCAGGTAAGTTAATGTTTTTAAAAACCATATTAAGGATGAAGATTTTTTTATAAATAACGCAACTGTTTCTTAGATCAAGGTGACACGTGTTCAAATTTGGTATGTTAACTCAAAGTACTACCAAACGCTCTTGCTTACTATTTCTAAGCATAATGCTACGTACAACAATATTCTATTAGACATGGTTATAAATAATAATATTCCAGCTGAGGCTTATGTAAGTACTTATTATAATTTTAGAAGTAGGGAGGCAAAGAAAATTATTTCATCCAAAAGATTTACTAATCGGATAATACAAATAACCTTTAGCAAAAATTATTTCAGTTTATAATAGGTTATTTTGATATTTTAGCTGCAGTCTAGTGTGTACGCCGCAGATTCGAAATACAAAAAGGGCAAACTTGTGCTGGAAGACAAAATACCGCTATGCAAGAAACACCCTCATCATCAGCTCTTGCCATCACTCCCCGACTCGAAGCAGTACGGTGTATGTTTCAAAAAGAATAGAACGGTCCACGGAATGTGCAGTAATTTTAGATTCGAAGAGTTGCTAAGTAACATCCACAAAATTAGCGACTATCACTATACCAACCTTGCTGTGCGAAACAAAGATGAGCTAATGCTTAATCTTACATTGTATTCTGAATGGGGGTACTTGAATATCAACTAGAGTTTTCAGGATTGTACGGTCAACTTTGTGCGATCCATTAATTATGTTATTGCAAATGAATTAAATAATCAGACATAAAGCTGACTTATTGTCAATAAACCAACATTAACATTTGGGTAGAGTTATTTTGTGTATGGAGCATATTCAACTGAGGACTCAACCCTCCGTAGTAATAATAACCCCGAGACGGATTGTGTCAAAGATTTTATGAGAACTGTTTTGACTTGCCGAGAGAGCGTAAAGATTTTGGAGCATAAAATATTTTGCCTATTTTATTAGTCGCTTCTGTCACGATGACGATCACGAAGAACTCCGAATTTCAAGAAAAAAAATACATCCATCGCACCGTGAGATTAATCACTGCCGACATTGTGAACAAAAAAGGACGTTGAAATCGCGTCATATTTCAAGCAAGCTTGGAATTTGTTTCCGTTACACAAACGCAAGCTAATATGCTCGATGCTAATTCAACGCGAATGGGCCGCTAACCCTGCTAATTCATCGCCGTCGAAGCAATAGAACCCCCGACAGAAAAATCATATTTACTTTACTAGCTGCGCATGAATTATACCATTACATGCCGCTCTCCGCAGTCCGAGCAGTTCTGACACAGTAGGAAAGCCGACAAACGGAATACCGCGCGCGCTAACACGAGCCCCTCGGGCCGATTTCAATCGATCCCAGCGTCGCCGCACGCACTTCCGCCTGGGGCGCCGCAAACTTTGAACTCGTCATTGTGTACCGCCACAACATGCGCACTTACGTGCGAACCGCCGGCGAGCCTGCGCGCGTTTGTACTGTAAATTCACGGGCCGCGTGTATGTGTGTATGTATAATCAAGGAAGAGAGCTGCGCAGAGCCGGCGAAGGCTTATACGGGATTCGCTAGTAATTTATGAGTCGATTATCATGTGCCGGCGCGTAATCGCGAATTACGCTACCGCTACTGATGCTTCTGGCGCTGATGCTGTGAGCGTGGGGTTGCGTGATTTTACCGAATCATCTCGAAGCGTCTTTTGGAATCCGAGGAGCAGCTAGAGATTTCGGTGCGTGTTTTAATTAGGAGTTCAAATGAGACCATAAATAATTTTTTTCACGCACCGAATCGCTTATCGCGTACAAAGTTCTGGAGTCGATAAGTCTGCGATTCTCCCACTTGAAATTCAGAGTAGGTACGGACAATCCAGAAAAGACAATTCCAGCAGTCGCTCACAAAGGAATGCACGCCGTAGCTTTGCGATACAATCTAATGCAGAATGGCCTTTCAGCGTTTATGAACGAGGCGCATTACCGCGTCTCCTCGGCGACACCTTCGCGCCTCTCGAACTACCAACAGCCATCAAGAAAACGAGAAGCTATTCGCGCACACACGCTCTCGCGTCTATTGTACCTCCTGGAAACGGATAAAGCATCAACATTGCCATTCGCGCGACGCGCGGCGCGGCCCATTGTGCGCCCCGCTAATACGCTAAAAGCCTATCTGTGTTGAGATCTGCACAGCGAGTCTATTGCGAGAGCGAGCGAGCGCTCTTCGCTCTTCGAGAGCGCGTAACGAGGTTACGCAGTTGTGCCAGAAAGAGACAATCGGCCGGTTAATGACTTCGTGATTGGGGCATATAGGCAGCATCATTGAGTGAGTGCCGCCTGGGAGTCAGGACGACGATGACCCTCGAAAATATTAATTGATTTCCGACAAGTTTTTTTTCAAACCAAATACAGAGCTATCGGCTATTTTAAAAACTTATTCAAAGCGGGAGAACGAGTCTGTGAAAAAAAGAAAGAAGAAAGGGGCGCGCATTGTTACGGCCAATCGAGCGGCTGACAAGAGCGTGCGAAATTTCTTTAACGACATCCAAAGATCTGGAAGAAACATGCCACTTCGCTCGTATCAAGACCATTACTTAAGCGTCTTTGACACACAAAGACCAACGCCCCCACAGCGCATAATTGGAGAGCTGTACACACCGACAAAACAAACTTTCCTATGTCGAAAAATAATGATAAACGCGGTAGCGCATTATTAATTCTACGTCGCATCTTACGATAAAACAACAACCGTAAATTATCGGACGGCATCGACATGAGTTACGTCGCGATGCTTGGCATTTTACGACGAAAACGTGCACACTAGGTATACGTGGATGCGCGGACACACGCGAATTTCACCGAGCGAGATGATACACTGGAGAACAAAAGTATCCTTTATATCGGTGAGTAAAGCAAACCGTTGCGATTTCCCGTAAGTGTATACAAGTCACGGGGAATAAAAAGAAGGCATATCGAGAAGCATAAGTCGTAACGACTCATCACCGAGGCTTTTTAGGAGCAGGCGACGTCGCGACTCCTGGATATCATCGCAGCTTTATCATGAACAATACCGAGATAAAGCAGGTCGAACTGATCGCAATAAATTCGAACGGGCTCCGCAGATATTTCATATGGGAGGAATCCATCAATAACCCAGAAAGAGAGTGAGCGAGCGAGATAAAGAATATAGCGCCGCAGCCGAATACAGAAGCCGGAAAGAGAGAAAAACGAAAATGGGGAGACAAAACGAGAGGAAGGACAGAAGTAAACGCGTCTCCGTGTTGGCAGCGAGCGTACACTTGTATTGGTACAAGCACTCGCCCATATACGTGTGAGACAGAGAAATAAATAAAGCCAAGAGAGAGAGAGAGAGAAAGAGAGAAAGAGAGAGAGAGAGAGAGAGAGAGAGAGAGAGAGAGAGAGAGACAGAGGGAGACGCATACCGCGAGGAGAGTGGATTGGCGCGCACGTGTATACGTATATGTACATCTATAGCGAAGAGGCGAATGTGATTCTCGGTAGGGTAAAGCTCCCCCGGTCGCCGCTGCTGCCGCCGGGACAATAAATAATGCGATAAAACGCGAGTTTGTCAGGCTATCACGAAGGCAGGAGGCAGAAGCAGAAGGAAGGAGTAAGAGAGAGAGAGAGAGAGAGAGAGAGAGAGAGAGAGAGAGAGAGAGAGAGAGAGAGAGAGAGAGAGAGAGCGGGGGATCGAAATTCGCCGGATGTGTTGCTTTCCACGAGAGAGCATAGGACGCGATTTAAGCTATACTCGCCGCCGCTTTTTTTTCTTCTTCCTTTAGAGTCGCCCTCTGCGCGCGGACGCTAAATTTATGCGCCCTTGCCACTATTCCTCGATAAAAAGCTCGCGGCGACAAGTCGCGCAAGGGAAGTATTTAAAGAGTGTAAATTGAACGTAATGCTGCAGCGGAGTAATAAATGCGCGAGTGAAAAATTATAAGCTCTCGGGAGGAGATCGCTACCGAGTTGTGCGCGCACTTTACAGCCGATTCCTTGGCGTTACTCTCTCTCTCCCCCTCTTCTCGCCGAGAGTCTCTGAAATTTATTGGAGCTTAAACCTTATTTGTTGTACCTATAATGAATTCTGTTATGAAATACGCCAAGGTGTAATAAATACCTTTTTCGGCTCTGTGTAATAACTAATGAGATATAAACTCGCGTAGTTGATGGGGATTGTAATTCTCGTAAGATAATGCTTGAAGAGACGCACTTTATTGCAGCTTCAAGCGAGGAATATCAATCGTACGTTACTTACTGCTTTTTATCTTTACACCAGAGCCCCGTGACATTCGAAAGCAGAAACGGCGGAAAGCGCGAGGAACCCGTATATACAACATTCATCAGGCGAACTGTTCCGGAAAAATCGACTGATTTATTCAGTAGCTCGCACATAATAAATTTCGCCCCAAAAAGTCAAAAGAAAATTCCGCCCCAAGATTTAAAGTCCGCGTCGGGTGAATAAATGCACGTTCGCGCGCCACCGAAAATACCAATGAGAGCACAGCATCACGCCCTATAAAGGGGTAATTCCTAGCGATTCCCCGTGATTTATAATATCGCTGCTGATCTATACGATTGTATATCGCTCAACTAATTGCCGTTGGTTCGCGAATAATCGATAGCGTCGTATTGGTCACAGACGAGACAATTCATTTGGCTATTAGAGACAAGAGTACCCACGAACCCTATAGAAATCAGAAAGGATTTTAACGTGCAGTTTTTCGGAATTTATACGATCGTTTATCATATGTTTACTTTTTATATCAAAATTTGAGGAGTTTGACTTTTTCATATTAAAACGAACCATAGGTACCCGAAATACCTCTGAGAATCATTTATTTCACTTTTTATGTATGCATAACACTCATCCTCAGAATGGATCCACTGATGCGAAAACTTTCTCCTTATGGAAGATGGGTTTACTCGAAGAAACGTTAAGGGGAGCATACACACACGCCGAGACAAAAGAAACAGAGGGGAAACAATCGAAAGCCCTATTAGATATTACACACGTAAAAGTGACACGTGTGTACGGCGTAGAAATAATTTGCTTCCACTCGAGAGCTTTCGCCACAGAGCATCGACGTCTATAAAAATAATCACACAAGAACTCCCTCCTCTCTTCCTATTCGCGCACTCGATGATATAAAGTCTAGATTCGACGTGAGTTAATCGTTTAACCATATCATTTACGTATATTCAACATTAGTGAACTTAAGTAGCGCAATAATAATAATAGTTTTTATAAAATTTTTCGTAATACAAGCCGTTTATCAAGTATGAAATAAGTGATCAGGTGAATGTCATTACTGCTGTAGCATTTCAACAATGAGCCAAGTGCCAATTACATAAGTGGAATACTGCTCGCAATAAACAACACCTTAGAATGACACGTTGACGCTATTTTTTATTGATAACATGAAAGTATAAATGGTTGGCACGGTCATGTTTTCAACATTCTTACCCTGAACGGTGCACTTCTAGTGAAACTAAGCAAATTCAAGATGAGACGATACTTTGAAAGTTTGCTTTTTGTCTTAATACTTTTGATAAGAAACTCGGCCAAAGCTACTGAAGAGCTGTTACCCCAGGTAAGTTAATGATTTTAAAATCAATGTTAAGTATGAAGATTTTTGAAACAACGCAACTGTTGCTAAGATCAAGGTGACATATTCAAATCTGGTATGTTAACCCAAAGTACTATAATAGGTTCGTGCTTATTATCGCTAAGCGTAATGCTACGTACAACAATGTTGTATTAGACATGCTTATAAATGATATAAATGATCTTCCAGCTGAGGCTTATGTAAGTACTTATTATCATTTTACAAGTAGCAAGGTAAAGAAAATTATTTTAACCAAAAGATTTCCCAATCGGATAATACAACTAACCTTTTGCAAGAATTATTTCAGTTTATAATAGGTTATTTTGATATTTCAGCTGCGGTCTAGAGTGTATGTCACAGATTCGAAATACAAAAAGGGGAAACTTATGCTGGAAGACAAAATACCGCTATGCAAGAAACACCCTCATCATCAGTTCTTGCCAGCAGGCGCAACAGTCCCCGACTCAGAGCTGCACAGTGTATGTTTCAGAAAGAATAAAACAATCCACGGAATTCGCAGCAATTTTAGATTCGAAAAGTTGCTAAACATAAGCGCCTATATTCCACTGAGGACTCAACCCTCCGTAGTAATAATAACCCCGAGATGCATTGTGTCAAACAGTCACGGTGGCAAACGTAGCGCGAGTAAATATCGCCCGTACGCGTGTTTATATGCTTTCGCGTATACGATTTATGCCGACGTAGTTCTACAAACTGTAACTCTCGACGTTTACTGAGAGGCCGAGTGTGGAGCGATACAGATAAATGCCAAGAGATCGAAACGATCGGGCAAGCGGATGGCAGTTGCTGCGCGCGCAAGATCGTTTTGACTTACACACCGGAGAGCTGTATGACGGCTGCTCGATTACCGCTTTATGTGTATTCGCCTTCTAGGCAGCAAATCGTTCGAGATCTGCTATGGACTATTTTGTTGCGGTGGGCATATATAACGGACAGCTCGCGCATTGGAGCCGACGCACTTTTTGGCTTGATGTGTTACGGTCGCTACGCTTTATTTTTAATAGCTTGCTTTATACACACTCACACGAGCAGTTGCTTTTTTCGCCGGCGTTTTCACTCGAATTAACCGTTACGATTTGATGGCACACGCGGGAGGTAGAAGCAAGATCGTTCTATGCTTTGCTCCTTTTCTCTCTTCATTTTGAGTCACCGAAAGCAAGCTCGAAAAATTCGCTGCCATATTACATCATAACAAAAGGGGTTTTAATATCGAACTCTGGTTGAACTCGAGAAGCATCGTGCAATATTCCGGCACCTGGACAATTTATACCCCAAGCTCTCGACATCGCGGTTCTCGCTATCGAGCGTAATTCGTGACTGGCACCGCGGCAGTTTCGCGACTTAGTGCTAATAAATTCCAGGCCACCATCAGCTACCGCTGCTTCCGAGATGCATCGTATAAGCTTCCCTCCTTTTTTCTCTCCACCCTCGTACTCGGCCGTACACACACCGACGAGAGAGAGAGAGAGAGAGAGAGAGAGAAGGAAATAAAGCGGTCTCGCTCCGGCGATTTTACGAATATGCCTCGTCGAGTTATGCGAGCGGGCTCTTGGCTCTTCTCGCGATATAGAGGCCGGAGTTTTCTCGGTGCGAGGGAGTTGAAAGCCGCGCGTCGCCGTCGTCGAAATATGTGCCCGGGCACTCTTATTATATATACGATTTCTGTCCTGATGTATACTTGCACGCGCGCATATTAGAGCGGACGGTGATTTTATTTCGGAGATTTATTTCGATGAGAGCAAGAGGTTGTGCGGCTTCGTGGAACGTGCTTAGAAAATTTAATTATGCTAGTTGTAGGGATTTTCGCTGTGGATAATATACGTTACACTTTTAATTTAATTATCGCGAAGTAATTGATGAATTTTATCATAATGTTTTTACCGACAGGTTCGTAAATATTCGATGAAATTACGTAATTAAATTAGCAATTTTAAACAACCCCTGTGTACATTTTCCACAATAGCCATAAAATAAGTAAAATACGTCCACAGCTTGCACTTTCTCACCTCTATCGGCCAACAGCAGCAGCCGCTGTCGAAAATTCGAAGTTTAATGAATTTTACGCGGCGAATCCCTGCACGCGTATTTCCCCCCAGTCTCGTTTTAATAATTTTGTTTTATTCACTCATGGGCGGACTGTATACCGGCGGCGCGCTGAAATAAATAAGCTCAAAATCCATTACGCAGTTTTTGGGGTGTTTGAACAGATTCCGTCCCCCTTTACGCGTGCAGCGCACCCCGTCGGTCTCAGCAGCCTTTCCCTTTTTCAGAAATCCTTTCACGTCATCTGGGAATCAACCGTCAAATCTATGGCTACCAAAAAAATCTTACAGTTCTTTCGCATTTACGTGGATCGCTAAGTATTTTTTGATTAATGAGAAATGCTCTACAGTTATATTACGCGAAACACAGAGTGATTTATAAAAACTCGCCTATATGTGATATAGGTACTCCGATACACAAAAGCGCCTACTTCATAATCCATACTGCATCTTCGGTCGTAGCAACCTCTATACACCTGAGGGAAATGCAATCCACCCCAGACAACAATTTTCCTTTACATTTGTCTCGCTGCAGGGCCTCCTTTCCGTGCTTCAACGCGCAATACACGCTCGCTATAAAAATTGCAGAGGACCGCCTTCTCTCTCTGTATTAAAATTGCAATGAATAATACAACGTCGTACATTCAAATTTCCTTTATTCCGTCAAATTCGTCTGACCCCGGAGCGCGAATCCCTCAGCCAATCTCTTTCTCTCCTACCGCCGATGCAGTCGGACAAAAAAGGAGCCTCTCTCTACTCTGTCCTAAAATAAAATATTTACCACAATCATGCAAAATTGCGGAAAGCCACTCGCTCTCCTATTCCGTACGGTCCGGACAAAAACGTGCGCGTAGGAGATGATCGCGAGAGAGAGAGAGTCAGCAAAAACGTGCGCGTAGGAGATGATCGCGAGAGAGAGAGAGTGAGCAAACACGTGCCCCAGAGGCAAAGTCTCCCGAGCATATCGGACTGCTACCGTTGCTGCCGCGCAGCATTCAAGCGGACGCGTCTCATCTGCGTCCGCACATATCCTCGACGCAGCAGCGGCAGCAGTAAGTTTTACGATTTTTAGCATTCGCCGATTTAACGGCACCTTTTAACGACCGAGGCTTTGCCAATATCAGCGCGCCGCATGAGAGGAGAGGAATATGGATCGACGAGCGCCTCGCCGCGCTGCAGCGCGCATTTATCAAGTTACATCTAATCATCATAACCTTTTTCCACTTCTCTCCTGTTGTCTGTCCGAGAGCAGATAGCCGACTTGCTGCGATTGTAAAAGTTTAATATCTGCGGTTTACGATTCCGCGTGACACATCGCACTCTCCGTACCCCGCGTGACGCGTATGCGTGCACATGCGAACTTTGTGTACACAATCGATCCCGCGCACTCGATATGGACCCTCGCGAATCGCATAATACTCGATTTAACGTTAAAAGTTTAACTGCACTTTTAGAGATCTGGCGAGGCCTCCGAAGCCTACGTTCATATTCTCCACCGGTCTTTAATTCATCCACAGAATTACGTAAATGGACTCTTTGGCGAACGCCGCGAGCCTAGAGCATCTTATCCTAAGTGCACTCTCTTCCTCATTCACACAGACGCGAGATCAGACTCACGAATATACGGACTCCTCCGGCAACGGCAGCGTACTCACCTAGAGCCGAGGCGGCGAGCATGTACAACATGTACGTGTATTAGCCGCCTATATGGACACGTACAATTGCAGTTTCTCGCACGCACAATGCCGCCAGAAGTCCGTTTCTCCCTCTCTCTCTCTCTCTCTCTCTCTCTCTCTCTCTCTCTCTCTCTCTCTCTCTCTCTCTCTCTCATCCCTTTGCATCGATCCCCTCGGTACCGCTGCTCGCTATGTCTCTCTCGCTGTCCCTGCTCCACGCGACGTATATACGTATAACCCCGAAATATCTCCACGTGTGAGCGCGCGCCTGTGTAACTGCTTGCAGTGCGGTGTGCGTATTTGCGCGCACACATACGGCGGAATCCGCAATATCCTTCAATGCGGCGCGGCTAGGCCTATTCTGCGTATCGCACACGCACAATCGAGCGGATCTGATCTCCCGCCTGTCCATGTCTCGCTCGTGTGTGGGTACATATAGGAGCTATCTGCGAGACTGAACGAGATCGCTTATAGTCGAGATGCGGCGACTGAGGTAATTATCGCTGGATGATTCGCTTTCGAAGATTTCGCTAATTAACCTAATGCGCATTAGCAGAACTATCTGACGTGTAAATACTGCTATACAGTAACAATGCAATGCAAAGCAAAGCTATAACTAAGGAAATCAAGGAGCCCGGTGCATCACTATGGACGCAATATTATATTCCGGTGAAATAGCGAACACCTCTCGCACGAAATCACCCGAAGCCCGCTGAAGGCATGCCCGCGTACGAGGCAGCGCAAAGTTTGGCCAGCACAGATGGATCTAGTTTACCGAGTTTATGCTCCCCGAGAGTCCGGGCTTTATATTCTATTACGCGATAAATATTAAACCGGAGAAGCCACACGGCAGGGGAAATGTACGCATGCAATATTCGCGCGATATGAGACTGACGGTATGGAGCTACGGTCCGGTTTTAATTATGACGGCAAGGCGTATACCTATGGCGGCAGTAGCATCCGTGCGATTCCGATTCCAAGCTGGATAATGCTGATATGCGCAAGGCTAAAGCGCAGTCACTCGCCCCTTGGACACGTGCACGAGATCGAATGCATCTGCGAGCGCGCTCTGTGATCCGTGCAGAATTAGCATAGTTCAGTCCTGCTGCTCGGGGATGAGCTTTATACGCGCGGATTTTCTGGTTTTCAGTTACATTAATTAGTGCGCTACCGCTCTTTGATCCTAGCGGCAGGAAAATTAAAGTGGCACAAAAGTAAGCTTTGTCACGCGGGGAATTTCTTGTTTTCTAATATCTACGAAATATATTAACGAAGATTTAATTTTCTAATTCTTGCATCACGTTCTCTGTCATCTTCAAGCGCGGCGCACTGTATAAATTTGCATAATTTGAACCTTTGACAAAACGAACCCTCCTCAGTCAGCCAATATTCCGATGCACCCAGCGATCCCCAGGAATCCGAGACTTGCATTCATCTCTCAGGAATCAATCGGCCCAACCCGTCGGCGAGCCACTGCAACAGATGGCGATACACCGAGTGTTGCTGAACGAAACGAGTGCATTTTTTATGAAATTCAAATTCGCGCAAGTGCAGCAGTCGCTGTGCAATAGTTCCGGCCCTGATCCTCGCCTCTGCACTGTATACACCATGACCCCGAGGGGGCGCGAGGCCTTTTTGAGCCGATAGGCCGCACGAGATCCGATTGAAACACGGCTCGGTCCATTTCCGCGGACGCTTTTTAACGAATACGCGCGCCTGGGAGCAAAATTTATTTACCGACGAGGGACAGAGATATCAGTGCGTTCGCTATTTTCCGCCAGGGATTACGTCGCCGATAGAGACAGGCGCGCTTTGATTTTTTTGCTTTTAACTGTGGAGCGCCTCCGTGGCTTTTATTGGCATTGAGTGAAGTGCTCGCGCGCAGACCCGGCTGTGCGGAGTGGGCGAGAATTTCAATAAAAAAACGGTCTGTTTACGAAAATTTTTCATTCTGTTCTGCACTGATCAGAGCGCGTTCGTTTCATTTCGCTTTGGCTTTTGTTTAGTACACAGTAGATGAAGTGAAAACTATGGATTTCGAGAACACTTAGCAACTAGAGCGGTATGGTGCTAAAAGATTCTACGTATTTTTACGACAGGCATTTAAAACGAGTTCAGTGAACTCGTTGAGTAAAAATTATTATTGTTACTTAATGCAATCACTATATCGATTTCATCGGAAGTGAACTGCGAAATTCCACACTTCCCGTGAAAACTGTCCGCGTGTCACCCAGTCGTAAAATGCAAATCGGACCTATAGAGTTAATATACCGCCAAAGCAAGCAACTCCGCTTGGTCCCTCGACCGCAATCCAAATAAACACAAGCCTGCTCAGTATTACTGAAATATACCGAATTACAACGCCAACGACAAACCGATCAATCACCCGGAATTCTCGCTCTATTTAACGAGTCCACACTGTTGGCTATGGACAAATTTTGCTATCCCAATAGCCGAAACTCGCTGCACCTATACTCTCATCGTACTGCGCAATAGTCACTATCTTTCCCCGCAATTGGGCTGACTGCGTCCCGAAATCTTCCGAGGCTGGATTTTTTCTCCGCCACGCAATAAAGACAGCAAACATCGGGCTGAACGTGATATATCCCCAAGGTGCAAACACGCGTAGGATTACGTCCTTATCTGTGCCGATTCGAGCGCCTCGTCGACCAAGCTTTATTTGCGCCGCCGCGGGCCTCGACTTGTTCGTCGCGATGATCTTCCCGCTCCATTGACCCAATTTCCCCTCAATTTGGCTCCGGGAACTGATGAAGCGCGCCTCGAGCCGGTGCTAAATGAATCAAGACAGCTCTATTTGGCCGCGCAGTGACGGAGAAAGACAGCGCGGGATTCCGTGTCATTAGTCTTGTGGAAGAGCCATGGTACACGCTCGACTTTTGTCCTCCCTTTATCTCGCAGTGATGCATGTATACGTGCTGATGGCAACGGAGAATTGACGTCGTCGCGTGTTCGATTTTGATTTAGAGGGGATTCGTTTCTTTTTTCAATTTCGGACACGTGAGCAAGCCGTCGTTCGCTTATTTGCTTATCCATAAATTGCGCAAAATAAGAGGGTCATTGCACTTTGGCGCTGCTAGTCGAGATAAAATTCACAACTCAGAGCTGCTCAACGCAGCAGCAGCGGCAGCCCGCATACCTCGAACCTCGTAAAAGGCGCTTATGCGTCCACCTAAAATCCTTATATAGTAGCTCGACGCATAAAACTGTTAAATTTTCCGTCCATTAGAGGAGCTGCAGCTTTTCTTCCGTGAGAAGAGCTAAAGCTTTCTCGCCTTTCCTCGGCGGCGTAACAGCCTCGCGCGTCGCGACTCAAAGGAAAGATCGCACTCTAGAAGAGAGAGATGTCCCTTTTGGCTGCCTCACAGTCGAAAACGATACAACGACTCCGTTCCTTTCGTAGCTTTGCATGCGAAAGCTCGTCGCCGAGTGTATGCCTCCGCGAGGAGGCCATTATCGGGCCGAGAAAAAAGGCGGAGAAGGAGATAGCGGAAAATCGGCAAGACGAGAATTGGTGACATCGCAAGCTGCGGGAGAGGGGCAGTCATTAGAGCATCTTCTCCGCCGCCAGAAGGATTTGCATGCGATAGGAGTGAGGGATGCTCGTTTCGGCAACAGTTCCACGGATACAGTCGTAAAGTTCCGGGGGTCGCGGTGCGCTTCCTTCGTGCTGTCAATCGTAACAATCGCGAAGGAAGGAAACGCAAGTAGGGTACTTTCGCTTGTATCTTCCGGCGCCGCTGCCGGATAAGCGGCTGCAGTGCACGAGCGAGCACCTCCTCACTGGTTCGAACGTCGGATCAGACATTTTTAGGGGTCGTAATTTTGGTCTTGAGGGGCCACGGATATGCGCGATTCGATAAATCAATGGAGCTTTTTACTGGCGGATCGACAGCTCGCTTCTCCTTATCGCGCTTCTGTCTTATTGCACGAGCGCGCGAGCGTTTTCGTTTGTTTATCTTCTGCTTGTTCGATTTTATTCTGAAGAAAGCTCGTTGAGAAAAGCTACGTGTACACGAAATTCAACAATTTCCGTGACAAAATATCGCGCTGGTTGTAAGCAAGGTGTTAAAATACACACGGGCTATGTTTACGGCGTCTGCTTTCTAGCCTCGTATCACTCGCGCATTTCCACTCGGCAGAACGGCAGCAAGAAAGTGCGAAATTGAAAGGTTTTGTTGCGCGCCAAAGTACCGGGCGCTCGGTTATTCACTGCAACAAGTCCTTCTGCCTTGCCGAACAAAGGGTTGCGCATAGTGTGTCTCGTGGAAAGGAAAACGCGGCGGCGGTCTACACTCCGTTTTGCAAATTACACACTCGAGAAGTATGTATACGTGGACGGATGTGTACGTGGTGGTGGTAGTGCTGCTGCTAACGCGTCAAAGGGGACGAGCGTTTTGCTTTCAGACGAGCGTAAAATCTTCCTTTTCGAACTCGCGAGGAGGAAACATTTCAGCGCTTCACGGCCCTGTAATGATATATCGCGCATTAGTTGCGCCGTTAAGGCATAATAGACGTTAAACGTTGCAATTACTAATTAGCTCCTGGTTATACACAGTCCGATTCATTGCACGCGCGCGCAAAATTTTCTCACGTACACCGAGGCGGAAAGTATAACAGTTCTCTCTCGGCGGTAGTATGATTTTTCGTTTTCTTCTCTTCTCCGACAACAAAACGCGTATTTCCTGACTCGCATCTGTACAACGATTACAGAAGCCGTGTCTGTCCAATAAAAGATCCAGTTCATATATAATGGAACTCCGTCAAGAGGAAATAAAAGAACTGCAGCGTGTGCAGCTCGAGCCGAGTGAAAAAAAGTCCATGAATGAAAGAAAAGCGAGGAGTCATGCAGGGCAAAAACCGAGCTCCATTTGTCGAGCGCACACCCATCACAAGCCTTTCCGACGACAAACAAGCTTCGGACAAAGACAAAACAGCCGAGCGCGGTACGCAGTACCAGCACTCGAACCCTTTTTCCCGAAGCCTGCACTTCCGCAATCGCGCAACAAGTCTACTGCATGATTAGCCAAGATTCGCGGCTTTTACACTTCCTCTCCACATACATCATCTCTCTGTCTCCGCGTCTCTCCATAATTCATGAAATCGTTAGGATTCTTTTGTACGCGGACAAGTGCGTAGCCCAGTGGCCCACATGCTGGGAGCGAGCGCAAATGAGGTCGAGACGAGGCGGGGAAATGAGTAGTCTCCTGCGACCCCTTTTTTTGCAGCGGCGGAGGATCCTTTTTCTGTAAGGGCCTTCACGCACTCGCGAGTGAAAGAGAGAGAGAGAGAGAGAGAGAGAGAGAGAGAGAGAGAGAGAGAGAGAGAGAGAGAGAGAGAGAGAGAGAGCAGGACGTAACTAATGAAGGAGAAGGAGAGATGCAAGTGCGCGGGTATTCGAGCTGATGCATACGGGGAAAACGCAGGTCGCGAAAGGGTTACCAAGGAGAGGCTCAGTAGGTCAATGTATCTTCAAGCTTGAGATGTTGTTGGTTTATCGATTTGTTTTGCGGGGCTCATTAATTTGACGAGCGTGCTCGGCAAGCAAAAATATGTATCTAGTGAGGAGAGACGGGTTCATTACTTATAATTTTGCGATGAAGAGCGATTCAACAAAGAACTTTTTTCAGCGAACGAATGGAGGAAAGAATTCGGTGAGAATTTGCCGACGTTTAATCATACGTGACAAGCCGAAACATATAACATTCTGGGAATCATGGGAGCGTAGCAGGCCAAAATTTGTACCGCAAATCGCAGAGTCAGGATTTTGTTGGGGAAAGTAAAGGGTAGAAAAAAGTTATCGATCTCTCGGTAAGAAATTAAAATCTTGTTTGTAATGTGTACTCGCGCAAGCTGACAATAAATAGAGGCGGGTTGAGTTTCCGGTCCATGACTCGAACATTTCCTAGATTCGTATCATTCAATAGCGCGCGTTATGGTTAAAGTGAGAAAGAACTGAAGGCGTGATGCCCGTAGAACCTCCGAATTGAAAGGTGAAAGAGTGATTCATCAATTTTTGCAACGTAATGCAGGGTCTACGAAAACTTTGTCCAAAGGCTGCAATATTGACTCAGACTCGCTCAGTGTCGCGAATACAATTCCTCGTCGACAACGAAATTCCCGAACCGACTTTTGGATAAAGTTAACTTGGTAAACTTCTCGTTCCAAGTTACACCGAGGAAAGTTTATTCAGCGTGAATAAGGCGAAAACACGCGTAGCATCGCTCGCCTGTTAAGTGTATACGAGCTATTGCGGCGCTCCTTTACATCGCACATAAAACTTCTTCGAAGGCGACGAGAGCCACCTCTGCTTTGCGTAAAAGAAGAAGCGAAGAAGCAAGGAGCTCCGGGAAGTCATCCGGTACACTGGGATGAGAGCATATTTCTCGAGGTGAAACCCTCTTCCTTCTCGCTACCAGTTCTTCTTCTTTGCGTTGCCCGAGGCTAGGTGAGCTTCCTTCTTCCTCTTTCTCGCACGAGAACGTTTGCTCCGTAAGTTGGACTAATTTAAATATCAGTTTGGCAAGGGTGGCTTGTAAATCTATCAGCCGACGCGCGGATCCTGCAAATTTATGGCTGCGTTGCACGTGTGCGCGGATGTTTTATTTAGTGGGGTGATCATGTAGGAGTATGTGTTCTCTGAACGACAGGCTTTTTTGTTTCGCGAATTGTTTGCTATACACGTTTGACTTTGCTTCAGTTGTGTTATAGATGTTTTTTTTTTATTTATTCCTTGTCTGAACATCTCAATTTATTAATCGCAAACTCAATATTGCCGTTTAATCTAGCGAAATTATTCCTACAATAAAACTTTATAATCTCCGAATAATCAAGTATACAAGCAACGCAAATCGTTAGCACAATCAGCATATTTAACACGTCCGTTTGATCGCGCCAACAAGTCGATCAAAATCTCGCTCCCCCGCATCGCAAGCGCTTCGTATTCCGTCTCTATTTTGGTCCTTCGCTGCGCTCTCTGTCTCTCTCTTTTCTCGTCACAACACTGCACTCGCACCTCTCCCACGTATAAGGTGCTTCATGAATAAAATATCGGCGTTAATGCCCCGAGGCTGCGGGCGACGCGTTTTTCTCCGAAGATCCGTGCGCGGCCAAAAAAAGTGAGGGATTGCACTCTGCATTTGGGGAAAGGATCGTAAATAACGTCAGTGCTCGCGAGAAAATATAACGGCCCGCTCTCCGCGCCAGTACTCGGACTACCGCCGGACGTGTTTCGATCCCGCATCTCCCTCGTTCCTTTTTTCGCGTCGCACACTGCATTATACATGTAAAAGCGTTCTGTGGAACATGGAAACCGGGGGATTCCGCTGCTTTTGTCCGCAAAAAAATATGTCGACGTCGCTGGGTGCATTGATTTGGGCGACTCGCTTAATGACGTATTTATCGGAAATAGAAAAGTCGAATGTTCAATAAAGACGCCTTTGAAATAGGATCGACGATAATGATCACGTGAGTCAGAGACACTTTAGTCTGAAAGTTATGAAACGTAAAAATACATTAGCATTCGAAGAAAGTTACGCAGTCTCAAGTATGGTCGGAGAGAGAAAAGAGAGCGAAACTAATTTCAAGTCCAAGTGCAATTCGAATTTTTGCATTTTAAGCAGCAAAAAGATCGCAAATCGTTTGAAAAGTTTCAAAAGCCAAACGCTCGAAGAGGTCGCTAAGGGGCTTGCCCGCCTCGACTCGGCGCGAGCCAAAACTTCAGTCGAGAATCTGCATTTTATTATTTCTGCTACGGTAGTTAAAGGCGAGTCGAGAGAGACTGTGTCTCCCTTCTTTCTGCAGAACCGACACATTCGCGCTTCTTAACTTTCCTTCGCTCTTCTCCGTGTTTACAATCTCCTACTCCGCAACGTTAGTCAGTTTTTTTTTTCTAGCTCTCGATGAAAAAGTTCTATTTTAATCTGCATCTGATGACGCTGCTCTCGGATTGACTGCTTTCGAGATTATTTTGTACCAAATTGTTCTAAAGTCAAATCTCGCGGCGCACGAGCTTCCCAAATAGTTCGCGAATAAAAAGCAAATAAAATCCCCGCTCTTGTTGAAACTAGGGAGAAAAGTTTAAATCGAGAAATCTTCGCGTTATTTACCTAACTTACTGCCTGTTTCTTACACTTTCGACTCCCTCATCTCATAGCTCACTCGTTCCTTTATCCTCGCCATCTCGTTCCCATACTATTCGCTCATTACCTCCATCCCGATTTCTCTCTCTTGGACATTTTACGAGTCTCTTTGTTCCATTTCTTCCTACCCGCGACTCCGAGACGGCCCCCTATCTCCGTCCTTTCTTAGGTCCATCGTCGCCACGCTGCTCTCGCGCGCAGGAAGTCGAGCGACGTCCGGATACGAGCGTCTATTTGCATTCGCGGTTGTAAAGCGGCGAAAAGCGATCATCGGCATTTATTCGGCGTGCCGATAATAAAGAGAGGGCCCCGAGCCCCCTAAGGATAAACTCTTGCAGCCCGACCCCCCTCGATCTATATAGATATACGAGTTTTCTCGGGCGAGTGTTCGAAGAAGGGACTTTTAGCAAAGCTTATGCCGCGAATAAACTTTAAGTAAAGCCAAGCGTCTCTCGAACGCAGCAACGAGCCTATATACTGCCTCTTTATTCCTCGCGCTGCGAGCGCAATTTTTTTTTTGCGCGGCACTCGACGCAGCGGCTGCACCTTTATCTTTACGTCCCCTCGGGGCCAGCGGGCGAGACACAGGAGCGGTTTTAGAAGCTAATTTCCTCGTCCCATTCGATTTTCACGGGCGATCGTTAACACCCCGCGTCGCAATAAGTTATTGCCGGGCCGCGCTCTCTATCTTCTTTTTTTTTTATTTGGCCTCGTATAATATTTATTTCACTCGGCGGTTATCACTTACTAGACGCGCCGCGAGCGAATGAGCGACTTTTTCTCCGCAGCGTCCTCCAGTGTTTATGGTATGGTCGCGCGGCTAAGCTTTTGAATTTATTCCAGGGGAAGGCCGTTAGAAGAGGGTTATTACCGTAGCCTGGCGACGTCGATGTTTTGATTTTCACGACGGGAAAAGACGGGAAAAAAGGTTGTGGGTGAGGATTATGTGACTGATGATTCAAACATATTTTCAAAACCAGCTAACAAACGAGAAAAAAAGCTGCACAAGTCTAGGTGGAAAAACTCCTCACTATAAAGTGTAGATTATAATATTCCGCGTAACTCGCAAGCCATTCGCATCTCGATTCCGATCAGCACCCGGGAAAGGACGTCTCCATAAAGCTGCGGTAAACGTCAGGCAGATATAACGCGGCGGCTTCCGATAAATTGGCCTCTCTCAACCCGCGAAACGGTTGTACATAATACAGAGCCAGCTCTCGCGATCGGTAACCAGGTCTGCATATTTTATGCGCCGATATTCCGCAAGAGCGGCTTCTTTACGGCTCGTATAAGCGTGCGACTGTGACTGACACGCCTAAGGTATATGCAGCGGAGAAATAAATATTGCCAGAGAAATGTGCCCGGACGATTCGGAACAGGCAGCGTCTGTAGAAGTCTGCCCTTTCTTTTAAAGCCAGCTCCTGGCTGGCTTTTATGTTTCTTTCTTCGATTATGCCCTTTGGTAGGCAGGGGGTAATACGACTCCTACTCTCAGCTTTTCTGTGGTGTTCTTTTCAATCTATACGAGCAAAAATACGACAGTTTTTCCCGAGCGTTACATCGATTTTGTTTGTCATTTTATTATTTGATTTCGTAACAAAAAAAATCTTATTGATATCACATAAATCGACGCCAAGTATCAAAACCGATCCGAAACACAGAACTGTTATGCGCGCTCAGTAAAGCACTGTGACATTGACATCCCCGCAAGGATCGCAAACCAGAACAACAGCTAAGACAAGTAGCTCGCGTGCTCGATGCACGCACTTTCCTCTCATTTTGCTTTTCAATACTCCTCGCAATGCTCCCCATACCCTCGCGCGTACTCTCTCGGCGTTCTTCTCTCCGATCCGGCGCAATTAGGTCAAGTGGATCGTTAAACGCGCTGCGTGCGGCCTCCTCCGCCTCCCTACACCGCAGCATCCGTGCATATACGCGCGCGATCTATGTGCGGGGATCTCGTATATATCGAGCGGCTGGCCAGAGACGCGCGCGCGCATTAATTAGTACGCCATTGTTGCGGCAATCGCTACTAGTCGCTCCCGTCTATGCATCATCCGGTCATTGTAATTGTGATTTACGCGGTGTATTACTCTCTCCTCTTGCGCGCGAGTTTTATTCGCTGTGAAGAGTCGATCTCGAGAGTCGGAGCGGCTGCACCAGGTCCGACAATTGCTTTTCGCGAAATATAAATGCGATTTACGAGCGGCACACGAGCTCGAAAATATTCGAGCATACCTGCGGGGCTGCGCTCGCCGGGCGCAAAGCAGATTAAACGTCATACTTTGACGGCTCCTCGACAGCCCGCGCACGCGCATGCGAGCGAGCATGTGTGTATATAAATTGATTTTCCGCATTGCGATTGCACGAGGCATTTCGCGTATAATGGGATTAAAGCTTAATCGTTAAAGGTGCTCGTACGCGCTGCAGGTACTGCTCGAAACTTCTGAAAAGCCGGGCTTGCGTGTATGGCGAAGCTTTGCGGTATCAGTTCTTTGAACTGTGAATTAATGTTTGCGCGTATACCTATTCGTCAAATTTACGTATAATAAACTTCACTTGCGTTTGAATATACCAAGGAGCTGATGTTTTGTATACGTTTTCGAGGATTCGGAAAAAATCCATGAAAATATATGTTGATTGAGATTTCAACACACTATCATTGAATAATTATAAAGTGATCGAGCTGCGTGTCATTATTTACGAGCCCCTCGTCTCATCGTCAAGTGTCGAGGAGTGAAGAGCTCGTTAGAGAAACTATCAATATCTCGCCTGGCTTGTAATGCATAACCTGATATCGCAAGTGCAGTTACTTACGATCGTGCGTGCAGGGTATACATGGAAAAGCAACTGAGCATGTTCTACGCACTTCTCGCCAGCGGTCATGTGCAGAAACATGACCAAAGAGACGACAAAGATATGGCTATGTATACTTGTCGCGTGGCGAAACGATGATCGATGAAGATAGCCACGCGCGCGTGTACAAACTAGTCATACGAGCGAAGGCCTCGGCTTGTTTCTCGGAAATCGATGCAACCATAGCTGCACTCGACTTTGAACACAGATTCTTAAAACTTTCGAAGATTTGGAAAAGCGAACGAATATTGTATGATAAAAGCTTGTCGATTTATGGGTCTGCTCCAAGATGCGGTGAGCTGACTCAGCGCGAAAAATAAAAAGCGCGCGAACAACCCCATGTCGCGGCCGAGCAGGAGACTCGCATAACGGTTATACTGCCGACGTTAAATAAAGAAATATAAACTTCGTGGATGGCGGGTATTCATTTTTCAAAGCACTGCCCGTAGACACTGCAGTCGTAGAAACAGCTTAACAGATCTGAGGACCTAAAACTGTATATACGGCAACCGCAAGCGTTGGCCTGCTCGGGAGTGTAAAGGCAACTGTGTGGTCGGGCTTTTACGAGTGCGTGATTTATTTTATCGATCCAAAGGACGGCGCAAAGTGTAGAATTAAGCGATTTACGAATCAACGCGATTCGCCGAGACGTCGGTCAAGGGAGACGTTACGAGCCGTTAAGTATTGGGTGACAGTCGTCTGGTTACAGTCGACGGGTGTAAGGACCGGGGGCTGCCTCCTTTTTAATGCTCTGAATTATGCTCGACACGCGCGATAAAATATATCAATATTTTGTTGCTGCTCCGCGGCTCAGCTTTAAAATCATTGCTCGCGAGCGCGATTCGCTCGAGGAGTAAATTAAAAACCAACAATGCTCGACGAGATCGACGAATCCCGATGTCGCGCCAAGTGGTACGAAACGAGCAGCCCGGAGCGTAATAATACTTCCAATATACTCTTCTGCGCCCATTGAGATGTCAAAAAAAAGGTCCCGAAATAATTGTCAAAAAAGCACGGCAACGCCGACGTCGACGACGACGTCGACGACGTGACACTGAAAAGAGCGCGCGCGCGCGCGCGCGCACGAACTGCCTCGTTATACTCCATCAGGAATATTTTAACCCAAAGTGTAACGCGGGAGCTGGAGTGTCTCGTTATGAAAAGAGCGCGCGCGAGGAAAGAAATAAAAGGGAAAGCGAAAAAACGGGATGAACCGTAGAGCGAACCGCAATATTTTCAGCCGGTTCGTTGGCTCTCTCGAGCTCAAGCTCGCGAAACAAGTCAGAAGGAAACTGCGCCGAAACGAGAGTGAGTGAGTGAGTGAGTGAGTGAGTGAGAGAGAGAGAGAGAGAGAGAGAGAGAGAGAGAGAGAGAGAGAGAGAGAGAGCATTGCGTCTAAGTACTCGGCTCCTTTGGCCCTAGCAACTGCCGACGCTGCTGTCGTCGTCGTCCTTTTCAGCGCGGTGAAAGAAAGAAAGGGAAAGTTCGGTTCGCCGTCGTTTTAATTTTCTTCGCGGCTTGATTTCGCCCCTCCGTGTTTTCGAGATCCTCGACCACCTACCGGTGTGCCTCTCTCTCTCTCTCTCTCTCTCTCTCTCTCTCTCGCTCTCTCTCTCTTTCTCTCTCGCTGGCATCGCTCGGATCGTAGAGTCTGTGCACCGCGTCTTGTCAAGGAGTGTAAAGTCTCGGCACCCTCGGCTTAAAAAATTGATCCGATATCTCGCTGTGTTAGCCCCGCAATCCCAAGGGACTGAAAAGGACAATGCGCGAGAGAAAAGGAGAGGAAGCTTGCGGCCTCGCCACCGCAGAGGATAAGAGAGTCATGATAGGGAATATATAGTGGGACAAGAGACCAATAAGGAGCTTACGCGAAGAAGCTCCTGTGCAATTTCGTTTTTTGCTGAAAAGCAAAAAACTATAATCCCTTGTACTGCAAACAATTAGCTGTGCCAAAATGCAAAATGCCGCAGAGAATCCTGAGAAACGCAGTTGACAAGCTCCGCGACAGCTAAGAGGAACGTAAAGAATAAACCTTCTCCCGAAGCCCGACGATGTAGACGAGAGGCAGCTAGCGCTGAAAAGCCCAGGTGCTATCGTTCTCGACTCATCTTTCATGAAAAATGAATTTTTTGTTTCGGCACTACGTACGAGCGGTGCCCTCTGCACCCAGGACGAAAAAGAAAGAGATAAAGTGCGCAAGTAGGATCAAAATAAGCCGGTTCGAGGGATCGAGCGCGAAAGAAAGAGGAGACGCGCGGGGGGGGGGGAGTTCGTTCGCGGAGCTGCTTCTCGCTGTGGCGCGCGCAGTGATTATATCCGACAACCCCAAAAAACTCGGGGACACTCGGCCGCGCACCCCCTAACCTTTTTCTCTCCTCGTTTTTTATCCATCGCCACCTCGAGGCGCGCCTGGCGAATAAAAATGTTTCGAGCCATCCCATACCCTCTTCTTATCCGAGCACTTATATTTAGTACACAACGAGATATGCTTTATGCCGGCTTGTGTAGATATCCCTTCGCGTATATATATATATATATATATATATATATATATATATATATATATATATATATATATATATATATATATATATATATATATATATATATATATATATATATATATATATATATATATATATATATATATATATATATATATATATATATATATACACACGCACACACACACACACACACACACACACACACACGCTCAGGCACTCCGACGATATTGAAACCAGGGCCATCACGCGGCAACGCGCCTCGCAAGCGAGTCTTGTTCTCCTTTTTCTCCTTCTTCTCGACTTTTTTTAATCTTTAACTTTATACTTCTCGCGAGCCTTCGACGCGTAAAGGTCTCCCTCGCTTTTGTGCGATTCCTTCTCGTTTCGACGCGCAGCAGCTGATTCTCGCGCCTTCATCTTCTGGCTTTCTGCTATCGAGACTTGCTTAAGTATAAGGGAGAGCGACGCCTTGATCACGACGTCTCAATCGACCCTCTCACACACTATATACGCGCAGGATAAAAGAGTGCGAGATTGAAGTCAGCCGCGCTTCCATCTGTTTTCCTTCCGATGGATTCTTTTTGTGTTGTCGAGACCGAGCTGAGGCTACGTTTTGTTTGCACTACCCCGACATTGCCCGATGAAAAATATTTCTACGAACAAAAAGTATTTCTAAAAACTTTGCAAAATCTCAACGACAATTGACTTGAATTTAGAGTTGCAAATACCGCGGAAATCGCTTAAGTACATAACAACTGCGGAGCGCCGAAAGCTAGCGATAAAACCAAATTGTTTTATTCGCCTCCGCTTCTTCCACGAAATTTTTCGCCGAGCTAAGGAATTAAAAAAAGTATCCAGTTAAACGTCTCGCAAGCGAGACGCCCGTAATCGCCGTACACGAGCAAATTTTTCCCGTGGGCGGGCAGCAGCAACTGCCATGAGCTGGGGTCGACAAACTCGACCAAGGCCCATGCGCTCCCGACCTGACTCAACAGCGCCGCTGCTTCTTCGACGTTGTGCTCTTTTTTCGCAGACGCTCTCTTTCTCTCTGACGCGGACCTGGCCGGGTGTCCGACTTCTTGACTCGTTTTTTTTGCGACTGTGAGGCGTTGAACTCGGCTTCCTTCGATCGAACCAGTGAAAATACTAATTTCAAACGAAAATATACAAATCACCGCAGCGTATGAGCTTTTCAAACCAGAAATAATTTTCCGCAAAGCCGCTTCGAAGCCCCTGGGCGACTGAGCGAGTGAGATAAGGTGCGAGTGAAAATAGAGCCGTTGACCTCGCGCAGGCGAGAACGGATCGCCGCCGTAAATTTCATTGCTTTCTTGCCAGAAGGGGAGTAGAGGAGACAAGAGAAGCATCGAGAAAGACAGACAGCGCGCACGCGGAAAGTGCAGGAGAGTTAGCGCCGCGAGCGGAGCGGCGAATTGCGCTGCAACGACGCGGGAGAGAATTCTGACCCAAATACGATCAGCTGCTACTGCGAAGAAGCACAACAACACGCGCGAGGCCTCGCGCCTTGTTCTACTTAATTAGAAGCACTAAATCGGGCGAGCGAACGCGGAGGGACGTCAAGAGGTTAAATTTACGCGCGGCTCTCGGAGCTGTTCTCTTGTCTTTTTGTTTGTCCCGCGCGCGCGCGGAGGTTCCCAAAATCAGTGTAAGCCTTGTGCGTTGCGTAATTTACAAGACATGCATGTGCGCAAGGCGACTAATGTTACCATTGAAATAATCGAGTAAAGCGATGCTCCTGGATGACGAGATATCAATTTTTTAAGCCCTGAATTCGCGAAACGTCGTATCGTGTGAACGCATACGTCCATCAAAACTGTCTGTTATTCTCGGGGAATACAAAAGGCTTCTCACACCTACGTGACAACAAACGCGAGGGGCAAGTGCAGTTTGAGATTGCAATTAGCCGAGTATCCTAAAACAGTCTGAAACCGCCCTCTAAGCCCGACGACGATGCCTTATTATATCAGCCCAATGAAATGGGCCGAACGTAAAAAAAAGGAAAGCATAATTACCGCCCGGGCTACGGGGGTTGCCATGGCCTTCTCTCTGTCGCCCCATCTCTCGCGGAGAAAACCAGAAGCGCCCCACGGGATTCGGCGCGCGAGGGGAGAAGTGCTCGATGCATACGGCGATGCTTCCCGATCGCTCGTGAAAAAAATCGTTTAATTTAATAACCTGTCAAACTCGCCTAGACGCGCGCGTGAATTGGCGAAAAAATAAAACATAGAGTGTGTGCACACTACTGCGCGGAGTAAGATGAGAAACTACATAGACAAGGCGTGTGCTTACGATCTTAAAGCTCTTAACGACGGCCAATTATTCACGGCAGGACGACCCCTTGAAAAATGTTCGTTAACGAGCCGCAATTTTTCTTCCTTTTATTTATTTTTTTTTCTTCTTCTTCCTCGGCCTCCGGAGTGAAATGACTGATCTTCGCGCGAGAAAATTGAGTTTTCGTGGGGATTTATTTTGGCGGCGTTAACGAAGTTTGCTCGAGGGTTTGTAGATGAACTGTCCGCCGAATTAACTGATTGAATTATTTATCAGCGCGGTATTAAAGTATGAAAGTCGGCGAAAAAACAGCATTAAAGATGCCTTTTGCTGTGAGGCGCTATGCAAATTCCGCTAGTAATGAGAAAATTCGTAATTATACGCTAAGCCCCAACGAAGCTTCGATCGCGTCGATATATCGATGCGCGCCACCAATTCGTAATTATTTACCCGCCCGTGACTGAAAACTCTTCGATGTACCGAAGAAAGCGGCAGAAATTTCAAAGCACACGCGTAACTTGGCCTGACGCGGCATTCCAGCACCCTCTGGAAAGAGGTGAAACTTCAATTACTCGAACCTCGGCCATTAATTAACCTCGCGATAAATCCAGCTAAGATCCGGCGAACAGCTCAATTAAGGTACACAATGAATGTCAAAAGTACGTCGGAGAGGCACAGTCAATAACGCATAAAGCCGCGGGCGGAGAAAACGAAACGCCAAGCAAAGCTCCGAAAAGATCTTTGGCGCGCGTTTAATGAGCAGATTTAGAATTTTCTCGCGGTCTGGCGATAAGAAGGGCGTTCGCTCGCACAAAAAGCTAAAATAATCCTCGTAATTATCAAATCCGTCTGCGGCGCGTCGTGAAAGGATCCGACGCTGCTGCTGCTCCTCATTACGCGAGCCTTCAAAAGGACGCTTTCTCTTGTCGTGCGACGCTCGCTTCCAGCGGCAAAGCTCGCGTGAAGATGAAAAAAAAATCGTTTAAAGTCGATGGATAAGCTCGAATTCGTACTCATACAACTGACTTTTTTATAGTAAACACTTGATTTCGTTGATGGTATATCTTTTCATTATTTATGAGTACACTAGGACCCCGGGATTGCCCATAAATGTTAAATCCGACTAGGAGCTTCGGCATTAAGTAGCGTTAATTAAGCTCATAAAAACAGGCGAAATGATTTAAAGAATCAGCGGAAAGGAAGCTGCTCCGCGACTGAAACTCGAGCAGTCTGAGGGTTAGCTCGAGAACGGCACAGCGAACGTTAATTGCCAAAGTTTACGAGCGCTCGCGGGACGGAGGCGTATTAGCATACTAATTTTTCGCTTCTCGGCGTCTTCATCCAGATCCTTGACGTACTGGAGCCATCGGACGGGCTGTACACTGAGGTGGCCGGTGCTGCGAGGGAAAGAGTAAGAATTTTACGATCCGCGATACGCTATTGTATATATAGACGCGCATAGCGGGATACGCGAAATGGTTAACTGTGATTGAGCGAGGAGCTGGCGACTTTATGGCAGCGGAGAGCTCACTGCAGGAAAATCGCGGAGAACTTCTTATTACGGCGAAATAAAGCGTCGTTATCATAACGGCAGCGGCGAGGGCTACTTTGGCAATTTCATCAACTGGAGAGCGCGTATAAACGGAAATTCAAGCTTTCGAGAGAAAACTAAAATACGTATAACATATTATGCACGACTTTGTGGAAAGAGAAGCACGCATTTAAAAAGCTAATCCGACACGCCTCGAGCAACTTCATCAAGCTGTTATCTCTCGTTCGGTCGGTTAGTTTGCCTCTAAAGAACCGCCGCTAAAGAGTGCTCGAGCAAACTAAGTCGTCGGTCCCGGCCTAAAAGAAACGAAAATAAAGCTGCATACGCACTCGGGAGCAGCCTGCAGAGACAAAGGCGACAGGAACTTCTCCCGTAGCAGCCGCGACCCACGCAATCTCACATGAGGGCGTTCATTAAAACGTCACACGGCCTCGCAGCCACGCGCGCTCTCCTGCGAAATTTGAATACAACCCTTTCACGATGACTCGATAACGAGGCACTCTCTCCGCCGAATCTCTCCTGCCACTCTAGTTTACATGCGCAACACTCATCGCCGGGAAGTAAATAAAAACGCGGGTATAAATCCGAGTGGGAGTAGCGAGCGAGTCAGGCATGTAAGAGAGCGGAAAAGCGTCGAGCTCGTACACTCTCTCTCTCTCTCTCTCTCTCTCTCTCTCTCTCTCTCTCTCTCTCTCCCTCTCTCTCTCTCTCTCTTTCTCTCGCTCGCGTAAGCGGCGCCTATTGTTTCTCGCGCGCATACACCCGCATATACAGCCAGGGCGATATATCTACCGCGCGCCGACTAGCTGTACCACCCTTATTGCTGGGGGTAGTTTGTCATGTTAATTTCGCTCTCTCTCTCTCTCTCTCTCTCTCTCTCTCTCTCTCTCTCTCTCTATCTATCTATCTCTCTCTCTCGGCGGCGGCGCGGGCTTTTAACGCACTGCCGCCACCGCCGTCGCGACTTGCGGACTACATGCGCGGGTATATGGGCCAGCAAGAGTGAGAGAGAGAGAGAGAGAGAGAGAGAGAGAGAGAGATGCAAATCTGGCGCGCGCCGATGAAAGGGTTAACTGAGCTGCCGGCCATTAATATGCTAATAGTTTCGCGAGTTTTCGGGAATCCGGCTTATGAGGACCGATGCCTCCCTTTGCCGCCGCCTATTGTGCTCGCGTAATGACCCGGAAACGCTTTTTCCGGAAGGGTGTTAGTCTTCTCGGAGGCTTCTTTCTCTCTCTCTCTCTCTCTCTCTCTCTCTCTCTCTCTCTCTCTCTCTCTCTCTCTCTCTCTCTCTCTCTCTCTGTCTCTCTCTCTCTCTCTCTCTCTCTCTCTCTCTGTCTCTCTCTCTCTCTCTCTCTCTCTCTCTCTCTCGCTCGCTCGTTCTTTCGCGCCGGCACTCCGCCGAGTGTCCGACGAGATCACGATGCTGTTTCTGCACCCTTTCGCTCGCTGGTGCATTAGAAAGGCGTAGATTTTGTGCCTGGTCACGCTATGGTAATTTTGTCGAGGCTGCATGTGCCGTCGCTGAGGCATCGGGGGATTAAACAGCGCGTACCTAGTCTGTACTTAGTTTTCTATGCCAGTCTGGACGGTTTGTTCGCACTCGTCGTCGATTTGCCGGCTCAAATTGAGTCACTAGCTGGCTAAAATGACTTTTTCATTCGATTGACTGCGCGGTAGCCTCCCCTGCTATAATTTAACCACGGATGGATCGCGTTATGTGCAATTACGCTCAAGCATTTGCGCTAGTTATTATTCAAGAATATATTGCGGATGGATGGCTTTTTTATGGGTTGGTCGAAATTTTGAACCCGTTAGTGGCGGCTTATACCCATATGGCACTTGTTCATTAAAAGTCAACAATTAATTCCCAGATTCGAAATCACTTGTACAATAAATATTAAAAGTTAATTGCATCCCGAACATCGGTATAAATGTGGAAAGAAACCTCAAGCTTGGCCAGAATATAATCACGCCCGACTAATTTGTTCTAAGCGAGTCTCCTTTAATATAAAAGCCGTCGAAATTTCAATTACACGTCGGTTAAATTCTTTTACGAGCCCGTTCCAGCCGCTGCCGCACACACGGCGAATTCCTCTCTTTTCTCACGCGACGATCCCGAGAAATTTTCGGGACGCTCACCGCCCACGTGCATATAAAAAGAATATGAAGTATGTTTTACAGCGCGGCAGCCCCCAATTTCCCAGAAGCGTCGGAGCGCGCGGATCTTGAAAACTCGTAAAGTGAAATGAAACTCTCGGCTCCGCTGCCTATCTCGTGCACGCGCGCTTTAGGCGCGTATATACATCTGCAAATGAACAAAAAATCGCTTGGCCAGCGAAACGGCCTACTATTTCCCCGATTTTTTTTCGTTTTTTTTTTCTCCCTACACGTGCAAGAGTCCTGTGGGTGTGCAAGAACGGCTCGTCTCCCCTTTGTTCCGGATTATCATATCTCGATGGACGATCAGACGATCTTGATTTCTCCGGCTGTCTTTGCTGTTTATAACGCTATTATGTGCCTCGTAAAATGAAATAGAAAATGAAATATGCAAAGCGCCGAGAATTCACAACGCGATAGTGAATTCGGTGTAGGTGTGGGGACATTTTTTAGTAGTCACTTAAATATGCATACGAACATAGGAATCAAGTTCATTCATCTTATCAACCGTACTGACAGTGGTGTACATCCATTTGCGGGCGGGCATAATTCTCACCAGCGCCGTAAAGCTCGACTTAATTTTCTATATCGGCCTCCAACACGCTTCATCCAGCGACATCCGCTCACCTTCGCCTACAACCACGCCATATATTCCACATATTCGTAATACAAGCAGCCAGTGTCGAGCGGTTAACGCTTCGCGAGTGAGGGCCGGGGGTCCAACATAAAACAATAATGGCGAAACATAAACGTGTAGCGCGCGGCAGCACTTAACACTTGGCACTTAAACAACTGGCAAATTGCTCCCTTGTCTGAGGGGCTGCGCGACGTGAACGGAAATGCCCCGAACGATGACGACGGCATGCCCGAGAGCAATCGATCCCCGGGTGCGCAGTGAGTATCTTTTCGCGCGTAAATACCGAACGCAGCGATGCTGTGCGCCTATCGCGACTGGGCAAGCTTAATGATTCATCAAGTTTAATTAAACGCGAGGCGTAAACCGATCTTTAATCAAAGTCCGAGTTGAAGGGATGTACGCTTGTGTCGTGGGGTGAACGCGAACGCGCAATTTTGTGGAATATTGTGATTTGCGATGTCAAAATGATTATTATACCATCTATCATAAACCGTATAACCACGGCACACGTACACCAACATTTATCCCACATAAAATCTGACACAAAGAAGGTAAAAGTATACATCTCGGCAAATCGGCTAATGGCAAAATTAGCGAGCGCTCAAGCGTAACGTTATACGAATGCTCACGTACTCTCTGTTTACGGTACGCACAAGTGCCTTGTACAATATTCGCGGATGCGCGCTAAAAAACGTAACAAAGAAGCTTAGCCTCTCGTGCACCTGCGCGAATATGGCTATTGAGCCATGGGGTGCTCGTCGTTCTATGAATCTCTATAACTGTGTATTATGTACGTCGAACTGGTAAACCGGGTACAACGCGAGGTTACCTATGCTGGATTTTCCATAAGTCAGCGTCGCTGCTTATGCGAATTTCCAATGACGATGTTCCCTATGCTTTTGTATCATTATAGTCCGACGGTACGTTCATTGCCATGTCATATTGCGCTTAGGGGTTTCCATTGTGAATGCTGTGATCGCGATTTCGTAATGATGCAGATGAGGCTTGTTGCGTTTCGAGATAGTATTATGCTTATTGGCGCAAAGCGAGTGTTCGGTGTTTGATTCTAACTTTTAATAATCAGAATAATTAATTACATTTATTGTAGGGATTCGTATGCGATATTGTTTCTGAAACCCTAAACGTTACGCACACACATACGAGTATATCTCTATAGCATTGTCATTGATATGAATAGAAACGATGTTTACGACCGAATGATTTACAATTATTTAGTAAATACTGTTTGCAAAATCACTGTAATGATCATAATCTCGAGTCGATAGCCCCGCAGCTACACTGACTCAATGCATACAATCTCAAATATGACGTATCTGCGTGTTTCCCAACCATTTTGTGCACTGAAATTGAATCCGCGACGGGGAACAGTGAATAATTCATGAAGACAAAGGTCATTGCATCGATGTAAAACATACCTCTACGTCGCGCTTCCTTTTATGCGCGAAGGACGAATCGCTCGGCACAATCCATATATCTTTTCCCATTTACTGGATTCAGACATGTTACCGCGTAGCACGCACGTGTAAATGTGTCCACCGCGAAAGCATTGCTCGAAAGTGCCGAATCATTTCGGCATCGATTTCGCCGTCTGATGAATATCTGACAATGTGGAACTAAAAAACGCGAATCCACGTAATTCGACAGTATAAGAGCGAGATAATGTGGGAGTAGTCGATCGACAAATTGGTGGAAAAATTCCATATTAATTCGCCCGGTTCTCGTTTGAAAAAACTGCACGTATTATACGCCTTTGCTCAAAAAGCGGGAGAAGGGAGAGCGCGAGAGGCGATAAATTCTGACGAGACGCGCGCGAGCGTATAAGACGTAATGAAAGTCAAATATAGCGGCTCTGCGCACCCCTGCAGCCTTTAAAATGGGGAAAAATAGACGAAGGACCGGTCGGAAAAAAGAAGAGCAACGGGGCATATGGCGCGTCCTAGTACAGCCAGCCTACGCAGTACACAACAACAACCCCCCGTATTATCCGCGGGTGCGCGCGGGCGGGGGCCGCCGCTTTTTAATTTTACAATATCCCCATAAAATATTCGCCATAACAGTAAAAGTGTTGGAACACACTAGATACGCGCTAAGCCGTGATTTGCGAGCCGGGCTATTGTGCGCAGGATGTTCAAGGTTTTTGTGGATGATTGTCACTTAGGAGGGGAGTCGAATCACCTTAAGAGATTTTCTCATCCTATTTATGCGATGAGCCGCCAGTGGCATGTACGGGTGCGGCCGAGGCTTAATGAAATAATATGACGATACAATGGGTAGTGTCTCTCCCTCGCTTGTTAGAAAATGCAAATTTTTTAATTTCTGTTTTCAGGTTCGCGGAGCTTTGAGAAGACGAATGATGTTTAAACGGGGATCGAGAAACGATACTTGATTCTGTGACAAATCATTCAAATCAGTAATATCCGCTAGCTTATAGAAATAAAGCCATCATAAAACGTATCAAAATATAATACTTCTTAATTGAATAAGTAGTCCCCAGCATGTGAATCCGACCAAATGGCAACAGTATAGCAGCAGGTTTCTCTTCTGAAAAATCCGATTAAAGGCAAAAAACTCGACGCAAACAATCGCCCGAGGGCGTATGTAGCAGGCAGTGACCCCCTCGGGCTCGTCAGATTTCTAAAAACGAGGAAAAAATCTCTCGTTCAGGAACCCCACGACGCTGGACACAAAAGGCGCGCCTATCCTCCTCACCCCTCTCGTTCTCTAAAATAAGTCAAAGGGGGGCCCGTCTCGGGGGTTTGTTTGATCAGAGCTTATAGAGAGCGACGATATCGCAGCTCTCGTTTCACGTAATCCGCTCGAAAATATCAGATCTCCTCGAAGACCATCGGCGCGAGTGAAAAAGCGAAGCCGGTTCCGCGTAGCAAGTCAATCCGGTTTTCCTCGCGTACGTCCGGCGGCGATTGTAAACTCAGCGCGTCGCCCGTCGCTCCTGATGGCTGGGCAGGACTTTTTGCTCCCGAATCCCCATCACTCGCACCGATCGCTCCCCTTGCAGTTGAGGCTACGTTATACGGGAGAAAACGGCTAATTGCGTAGAGGAGAGTTCACACTTGCTCGGAATACGAGGGATTAAAACGGTTGCTGCTGATGCTTGACCCCTGCTTTTTGCCCGATTCTGGCTCGCTCGTCTGCTGATCGGGTCAGTATTTCAGAAGATTTTCTAATTGGCGATATTGCTTGAATCGTTTGAAATAAAAAGCAACGATTTTCGATTTATTCGACTCGAAACACGATATTATCATATGAAAGCCAAGCAGAAGCGATGCTTAAAATAACGAAATAGAAACGCGGAACATATAATTTATTTCTAACGCGACGCGCATCAGATTAATTCAGAAAAAAATTATCCAACCAACAGATAAGAGGAGCCTGCGATGCGAAGTTGCAGACGACGTATTGCGCAACGCGCGGCTCACTGTATTTCCTTTTGGATCCCGTGACTACACGCGCGACAGGCCGTCTGTGAAAGAAGAACGCGCACATCGCAAATAATCAAGCAAAAAAAGTTCGCGCACACGTACACGTACTAACGCACACTAGGAGGAGGGAACGTATAGTATACGCCGCGCAGGGATGGCGATAATGTCATTCTCGCCGATAAATGCGCGCGATAACGACCCTATCATTAAGACTGCGCGCACGTGGCGAATAAAGCCGCGACCGTTCGTACATAATATACGGCGAGCGCACGGTGATTGGGTAAATTTTAAATTTTTATTGCGTAAATCGCAAGCGCCAAATCTGTCTCGGATCTGATATAGCCGAGCGCGAGCTAGCGCGAATTTTTATGGTGATTATTATTGTGTGCTCTATAATCTGCGCAGGCAGTACGCGATCTCAAGATAGCGCTAATGGGAAAGCCGCGTCCAGGATTTTTCCTTTTTTGCGTAGATTGCCGTGGATTTTTTTCTGCGCTCCGCGATCGGCGATTTTTTTCTTTCTCATGTTTGGCTTGCGCGCGTTGGAACTGTAATTATGTGCTTTAAGCAAATATTTATTTTCCTAGATGAACGTGCTCTGATTCAATGATATGATTTTTCATAATCAATTTCTACTTTAATTTTAGAAACCGTTGATTCGGTGTATATTCGGACAACATGTTTACATTGTTGTGGAAATACCTGGAATCTCTTCCTTATGAGACTGGAAATCACGAAAAAAAAATCGGAGAAGCCTAATGCATCTACATTTTACAGCAGCAATTGCACCGTTCATCCGGCTCGCCTGAAATTATCAAAATAACGCCAGAAGTCTCTATATCTCCCTTTCTCTTTCTCTGGTACTCATGCCTCGAGCGAGCGGGACAAAATTGAAGACAACAAAACCGGAATAATCAGTCGAGCGTTTCATTGTTCCCCCAATGCATTCGAGCAATTCGCCTTCTTACAGAGCCTCGTATAGAAGCAGTGAGAAGTGAATCCGTCGTAATTTAAGGAATAATGCGCGCCGCGTTTCGAGCCTCGCGATGCAAGCTTAGAAGGGCAGCAGCAGCGGCAGCAGCAACAGCAATTGCAAATCTCGCGGCCTAATGGCACCGAGTAAATACACCGGATAAGTGCTGGCGAATTTCCACGAAGAGTCTGACGCTTCGACTCGCGGCTGTATGCGTATTATAACGAATCGCAGCTATGGACTGATGGGGAGCAGGAAAAAGCGTTAGAGGCGAGATCCTGGAAGCAATCTGCCGTGCACCGTTGCAACGATCCTTCTACGCCGTGGGTTACAGGTATATATCATAAGCTTGGTGCAGTAGGAATAAAGGTAATTAAATCTAGCTGAGCGGATGCACTATTTTTCGTACCGAAATTGATGCGTATAGACTTCGTTGCGGATCATTTAGCATAATTGATTTCTTCGTCGAGGGATTCTGAATAATCGCGCTTTGTTTGCTTCAGCGACTGCATTTTTAAAGACTTGTCCCGGTACTAAACAAACGGAATAAAAAGTAACTGGACTTATTTTCCCCGCATTTGCCGATGCTATTAGCCGACCGCTCATGAAGACGCATAAGCACGGATACCGCATCGCGACAGCGAAGCGAGTTTTTCGCATGAATCAGCGCTGCTTTATTATGCTAGTGTTTCGGGAGGTTATTATGTTTGCTCGCGGGCTAAAGGGTAGGAAACAGTCGTCCGCTACTGAGCTCTTTTCCTCGCGCGCGCACGCAGAGCATATTATACGAGCGTAGGCGTCATTAAAAACCAAGCTTTAAACCGGGCTTTTACGCTTTACGAGCTTTTTACGGAAGCGCGTAAGTAATCTGACGCTACAGCTGCTGACTCTGCCACGAGGAGCAGTTCTTCTTCCAAACAAAAATTGCTAATGTCAGGGGCGTAAAAGAGTCTTCTGCATTTTTTCCGCCTCGGCTTGCTCGACTATTTCATAATATGCAGTGCAGCAGTGCTGTGCTCTACAGTTATAACGTCTGACGAGAATTTCATTAGAGCTAAATTTTTACAAATAACGCGAAGTTTTAATTAATATCGCAACCGCAAGGATATTTATCGATCTCGGATTTAATTACGAAAATTCTACGTTAATTCTGTTATCTTGTTGCCGGAATCAGAGACACAAATCAATTAATCAAGCGCAGGCCGTGCGAGATAGAAAAATAGATTTCATTTAACGAGCATTTACTAATTTAAGGCCTTTGTCCTGTCCCCACAGGCCGAACCTAACTTGACAGATTTCGTTAACGATAGATAAACACAGGCGAATTTCTTTACGACCGCGGGGTTATTATCTTGTCGTAAAACAATAACAAGCATCGACGCAGCGGTAGCGTTCTTATCACCTCCAACAGGTTACAAAAACGAAGGAAAAAAAAGAACACTACCCGAGCCGGTTTATCAGACATCCATTCGGAAACATCATTTTTCCGCTTGAGATCTTATCTAAGTGCTCGCTCGCTGGGGCTCGCGTATCCCTACATCACTGTCGCTTTTTTCGGCCCCGAACTGCACCGTCTATATCGCACACGTACACACACACACACACACACACACACAGCCACACAAAAAACATACGCACGAGGGGAGTAAATAAGCGGGAGGGAAAAAAACGGAGCCGAGCACTATGCGACAGCAATGTCATCGGACACCAAAAATAGCGGGCGAGAGAGAAAAGGGCGCAGATATATACGAAAGAGACGCAGAGGGGGAAGAGAAGGGACACCTGCGCGCGCTTGACTTCGTACACAGGCGCGTCAAGTGAGCATTAAAAAACGCGCGTTCGCCCCCCGCCGGAATGGGTCGCGACGCCGACGCCGCAACAACGGCAGACAGATTCCAATCTACCTCTTTATATCTTTCTCGCGTTTTTTGGCCCCTCTCGGAAATTAAATCACCATTACTCGGCACATTCGGATATCGCGCGGACACACAGGTGCCCTTTCTCTGAGTAACCTAGCGAATATGTGCGGGCTCTGGATTATCTATGGCCCCCGTGGATTCCTTCTTTGTCGCTGGCACCAGAGGGTGGCTTTTAATTGTTTGTAAATTACTCGCTGTTTATGATTGTAGATAAGGGACGCAAAAGACTGGCTTTTTATGGAGTCTACGGCTTTTTCACGATAAATTATTGCACGCAGAACGAGGCTGAGAATCGTGGATTTTTTGAATCAGCACGTGATTATACGATCGAGCACACTCCAGCAGCGAATAAAAGACTCGGAAACGAATTTTAAAAACACGCTAGATTTCGCGATTACCGCGGCTGAAGTGCGCCTGAAAGGGCGAAAAATCATTCGTGAGCGCTTGCAAAGCGAATTTAAAATCCACGTACGCGAATTATTATTCGAGCAAAGTTTACAAGAGCTATCGCAATCACGGGACCTGCTAATTTACTCGTTTCTTTTTTTGATGACTGGGGATCCTGTATTTTTCCCTTTCATGCGCTTGCTGCAAACAGTATTTTTCAAGGGCTATGAGTATACTGACTACTTTGCGAATTCAAATCGTAATGGAGTTTTATATTTTATCGAATAAACATTTTAGCTGAGGAAATCATAAATTTTGATTGATAACGACATCTCGAAGTTAATAGGGTGCTATCAATCAGGGCTGGCATGAATCATCGCCCGGCGTAAACGCGGAGACACATTTTAATGTACTCGTTAATAGGTGGCCGTTAATCCTCGGAGGGGCAGAGCCCGGATTACGCGAAGATGTATGTTGATGGAATCTTACGGTTTGCACATCTACACTAGTCGCGCCATACAATCTCCGTCTTTCTCTTTCTCTCCCGCATCGCACGTATATGTATACGCGCACACATTACGCCGCTGTAATTAATTCGGCCTCGTTCGCAGCTCTCGACTTTACTCGTTACAACGCGACGCCCCTCTGCTTTTCGCCCTTAATACTCGTTCCCTCTGCGAGCGCGTAATGCTGCTCTGCTGCTTTTTTGCTTTTGAAGTTCTACGCGTTAACGAACTCGCGGCGAGCTTCATTTACCTACTTTTCGAGTTACATCTCCGGATAGTACTATGAGGGAGAAAGAGTGTGATCGAGGTATGCGCGTTTTTCGCTTCTCGCTTTCAGGCTTTCACAGCTATTTACATGTAACCGAGCACGACGTATTAAAAAAGTAATTCAAAGCGGGCTTCGTGTAGGATTAAATTTATTGCTAGCGATTCGCGAAAATGTTGACAAAAAAAAAAGATTATATCGAACCGTGAAATGTGTTAAGCCAACAATGAGATATCTTACGCACACATCCCAGCAAAACAAAAGCCTGGGATAGGAACAAAAGCTCGGCGTTATTCTGAAAAATAGGGATCAGACGTAAAACCGAGACAACGGGCAGTCATCCGCAGAGAGCCAAGAGGGAAAAAGGGATCGTCGCGTGTGTATGAATGATTCGGAGTAATATCAACCCTCGGCTCGGCCGGGACGAAATTCACTTGGCGAGGAAATTAAAAACGTTCGCGCAGACAAGTCGCGCGCACTCAGCCGCTAATGGCGAGCATCGTTCATGTCAATATGGGCCATTGCGCCTATTACCATATTACGTAGGCGACATCCGGGTATCGCTTATAAATACCAGCAATCACCGAACGCGAAGCAGCGCCAAGGGGTCGTCGCGTCGTATACGTATACGCACGCTCGCGAGGGGGTCGCGCAGACAATTCGATTTAAAAAAGCGGGGGCGGACGCTGGCAGGGAGGAAAAATTACCAGGCGACTGGCCGAGACGGTAATTGCAAAGAGGGTGCCGCCGCAAGATGAGCCGGAGGACGTCAATTAAGGAATACTGATTATCGGTATCTAGATTCATTTTTATGATTGATTGTGCTCTTTTTTTATTTCTACTGCGGACGCGTGTTGTATATTGCAAATAAACAGAATCGTTGGAAAAACAGTAGGCGTTGTTAATGCATGACGCGCGTGACGAGTTCTTTCAAAAAACGTTTACCTACTACTTCGCGCCGCGTTAGTCCATACACAATAATATTTTTCAAGTGCACCGTCGTTTCCCACGCGGCACGCGTACAGCTCCTCTGTACAAATATATTGCTTCGACGCCTCGTCAAGAGCTAGCACACCTAAAATTTCCACGCGCTTCGCACACAATCGAAGCGCGTCGACTCCTCGCGTCATCGCGCCGTTATTCCCCTTCTCTCTCTCACTCTTGGGTTCATCCATCGACGATTAATAGTAATGGACCGATGGATATATAGGTTAGGATAGCACATATCGAGCGCGAAATCTTCATGCCTATGGGCACACACACGCGCACGCACAGTCGAGAGTCGACGGTAGGACTAATGAAGGTTCGAGTGCGGAGCGGACTAATGCAGCCGGCCTAAAGAATATCTAATTATCCAGCACGTGACCTGACACGTGTGGGAAGCGCTTTTCTGATTCATTTACGCCGCGAACGCACACGACTTGTGCGCCTCCCGCAGCGCCGTGTTTTATAAAGTTTGCTTGGACGATCGTCTCTCACTCTCTCGGGAAACAAACACACAGTGTGAAACATATGCCGTCATTATGGGAGCTGAGAAACGACGAGTAAAACTCTGACTGACTTTGTGTGCCGCGCGGTTTGGTCGCGTGCGGTGATGCTCCGGCTCAGACAATGGGTAACTACTGCTTTATCGATAGATTAACTCTTGGGGCACGATATGGGGGAGTTTCGCCAGCTTATAGTTTTTTGGTAAGTGCAACCATGAGTCGACTGATTTTGTGTTGGTTCACGATGTTCAAAGCGCAGATACTTTGGTTACAGCAGTTCATGATTCTGTCGTTAATGCTTGTTGACGATTCGGCTTGCATACAGCCGAAGCTCACTCCAGAAGTAATATTTATGTACAAGTAGACTATGAAGCTTTCAAGACAATAACTTTTACGATGATATGTCAAGCCGAAACGACACAATCGAACATTCATAACCAATAATTACGTTTTACCGATTCCAATGACTCGCCCAAATAGACAAAAAAATAAACATATGGCGGAGCCTTCCATTGTCAGACTCCGAAAAAAAGGTTGGCGAAAAAGTGAGACGGTAATGCACGCGCATGACACATGGCATGTCAGCGGAAAAGCTGCCGCGAAATAATCCATTTCTATTATCGGATGTTGGGTCGCGAACTTCCAACGACACCTAAAAAAAGGAGTCTTTGGCCGCCCTAGGCAGCAAGGGGTGATTTCCCTAGCCCGCGCTATTTCGCTTTATGTCGCGTCATTCGCACTAACGACCTTATCGTGAAGTGCAACAATGGCGCTGAGCAAAAGAGAGGGGGAGACTCAGTCTCGGAATGCTGCTTTCGCAGAGTCATATTCGGCGAACCCACCCCGTATATTCGGATCGATTAACCCGGGAGTCCTTTGCCGAATCTCGCGGTACAACAGTATACCGCACTATACGTCGAGGCGAATCCATTTTTCAATCACCTTATTGACGTATTGTGCACGATGCACGCAGTTTATTACGAAAAAAAATCTATCAAATGTTCGGGGTGCACTGCATGACAGAACGCGTATAGGAAGTGCGCACACGAATACAGTGTATTGACGCTATTTCAGCAGAAGAGCAGGAGAAAAAAGCAGTGATTTTACTTTCAAAGCTTGCGAGCTCCTGTACAACGGCAAAACAAACGCACGCGCATTCACTGGGTGAATGTGGAGAGCGAAATCGCGGAGAAGCGAAAAAGGGAGTAAACAAATGATTATTCATATACTGAAATGGAAAATCGCGTGCTAGAGTGTGAACGAACGTTTTTTTTTTTATAAATGAAAATCTATTTGTATACAACTCATCTATGTGATCATTGAAAACGTACATGTTTTAGTCGGTAAATTGTTTTAAAACTCTCCAACAATCGAGCAGCTTAAAAATCTCGGAGCTCGGCGTAAAAAGCGTCGCAATCGTCGAACGCGAAAAAAAGACGCGACAACCCTTGAAAAACAAAAGAACAAGCCTAGTATAAGCTATACCCGCCGCATGCATGCGGGAACGAGCACGGATGCAAGCGCGAATCTTTTTGACTGCACTTTTTTCCCTCCCCTCGGCTCGGCGCATATGCGAATGCAAACATCGAAAACGCGAGCGTGCACTCGATTACTCAATGGGCCGGGAGCACTTACCTACTCGTATACCTATATGCACGTATACGTGCACATTCTGCGCACTCGCGCGGCCGTACGAGGATTCGAGTGTTTCCCATGCCCGTCAAAACATCCTCGAATCGCAGGGCTTGTCGATTGACTCGTGCAGGCACTGAATGTGAGCGTCTATACGTATACGCGCTATATATTCCTCGCCGATGATCGTCATTATCAGGTACTCGCGACAACTATTAGCACTCCTGCTTCTCGCGCCGAGTGCGTGTTGCTTCAGATGACTCCACGAGCGCGATTCAATATTTACCCATGACATCCGTTCGAGTGGACTTGCGTGGCTTCAAGTGTGCCGCGTGTATCCGAGCGCACGCCCCGACGCCGTTTTGTAATGCCGTAAGTGCGTGTGGCCCGGTCGGCGGAGTCTCCGATGAAAAGAGAGGGCTACTGGCCGCTCCGTGTGTCTGTGTGATCGAAGCAGCCGAGTTTCTCTGCGAGGGGCCGGTTCCGAAAGCGAAGTTAATTGATCGGAAGTCTTGAGACGGCACGTGCCATTTTTTGCATTGTGCCGTTTGTTGTCGGAGAGAAAGGTCCCGGAGACGAAGAAATAATAAGCCGTCCACTCGTGACTGCCGCTGTCAATGCATCCCTCTCACGGCCCGATTCGACCGAACGATATGCGCTGTCTTTCTAATGATGTCACGTGAAAACAACAAACTTCTCAGCCGAGAGACGTCGCGCGTTTTCCTGTACGAAAGGAAAGCCATGCTACAGTGTGAACCTCGTGAAAAACCAACCCCCGCTTTGCTTACTATACAGCTATTCGCGCAGCCCTTCGTTTTTATTTAACTTCAGCGCGTTTGTTCTTCGCTTCACGAAGCACATCTTTCCGCGTAACTTCAATCATGTAAACTCGCGCCTATCACGCCGGTCGCATAGCGAAAAATCGCCCTCGCGTCCACACAAAGCGACAGAGTAGTCCGCGATAATCCGCGCGCGACGCGTTACACGGTCCCGCGAAGCTGCGCGACAAATTGTACTTTGTAACGCGCGTATTACAGAGGAAATCGCTCGCATAGCTTTCTGTCCCATCGGTTTCCGCAAATGGAAGTGTTGAACCAAGCTACTGCGGAGCTCTGCGCTTTTCAAATTCGCGCGTTGTAACTCCATTGGCTGAGCACGTACTCGGAAACCAGCGGATTTTTTTTGTAAATAAAATGCGCCACCTATGACTCGTCCTGCTCAAAGGACCGCCCGTTCGCTCGCTCTTTTGACAGTTCGTTATCTCGCGCCTTTGTTCTTTCCCACATGCGCGCGACTATTTTTGACGCCCGAAATCTAACCGTAACCGACGCAGGGCGCGAAATTTCCTCTCGTTTTTACACACAAAGGCGTGATAATGGAATGCGAGCTTTGGGATATACTTTTAACGCGCGCCTGACAGGCGCACGTTTTCCACTTTGTTTCGAACCGCGGAGGCTGTTGATATTTTATTTTCTCGTTTCTCGTGCAGCGGAACGCCGCATTTTTTCTTTAATTATCACGTGGCTCTGTGCAATAATCAAAATCAAACTAGGTCGTATACGTATAGCGCGACTCGCTTCAGTGCGGCGAGTCTCGGAGCGGAAAACGGCTTTAAAAATGAAACGCAATTAGCAGAAAGCGCGCGTGGGCGATATTTCATAAAGCCGCATGATCGAATTTCGGCAGGCGCGCTTGTTAATAAAAAAACGCGTCGGAAAAAAGGTTCGTTCGGGGCGAAAAAAAGGAGTAAAAGCAGCAAATAGCTCTATAGTCAGCCGCGTTGATAGAACGCATATTTTTCCCAATTGCGCGGGCGGGTCACTCTCGAAAGAGCCGGCGAAACATTCGGCCGCGTAGTCAAAGCCCGCTGGGTATATGTATAGGCAACTAGTTGCGGATATTTAGTTGGATTGTTCGCTTGGCCGGCTAAAGACCGTAGAGAGAGAGAGAAAGAGAGAGAGAGAGAGAGAGAGAGAGAGAGAGAGAGAGAGAGAGAGAGAGAGAGCGTGGCATTCGGTATTCTGAATTTCAACGTCGCGCGACACGACCGGCAACAATTCCAGCTATTTCGACTCGCTCGCCGTTTGCAGAGTTGGCACCCAAGAGACAGAGTCAGAGGTAGCTATATGACCTGACAGCTGCCGACGCCGGAGCTTTCGGGGATGGACAACTGGCCTGCAAACGACGTGGTCACGGCGCTTAATGTTGGACAGGGGGGGGGGGCGAAAAGGCGTTGACAATTTTTTTGTGGCTGCACAAGACCTTTGTCGAAATTAAAAAATCACACGCTGTGTTTTGCCTACGCGGCACAGGAAAGAGCTTTAAATTGAATGTGTCCCTCCAACGTGTGATTTATTTTGCGCTGACGTGTTGCCGATTTTTCGGAGCTCTGACGTTTTCTAACTATTAATTCGACAAGGCACAAAGTTGCAATTGACCTGCCTTAAAATTTTACAAACAACATTTTGCGGGTAGAAAAGTTTAATTACTCTCTGTAATAAGTCTTGCTCATCGGGTTCGTACGAGGGGCGACTAATAATTATAAATCCGAAAGTTCCGCGAAGCCCTTTGTTCCGACACAACATAACAGAATAATCACATCATTAAATCGGCGAAGCGCGTTATATCGAGTCGCTCGAAATAACTCGCGCCGCACACATCCCGCGAGCCGCTTCCACGAGCATTACAACCGAAAGCATCGCGCCCATTGAGTTGGCAGTGCATACGATCATTCCCAAATTTTACGCAAAATTCACACTCTCGCGCCGCGGCAGCGACAAATCGAATGCTCGGCGTAGCTCGAATGAATAACTGTCCGCGCGTCACAATATTCGAGCGCGCGCGTTTTGCGGTCGCCTTTGGCTCGATTATCGCAGCAGCAGCTTTATGTAACGCGCTCTCTTACATCACATTCCGCGCGCGCGAGCACGACGTTAATGATTGCCGCCGACGCGTTATTTCCTCTGAATAAACCTTGCAATGAATCACGCGCCGGCCGAATTCTCCGAGCGGGGAAGAAAAAATTGTTTGTTTACGGCTCGCGTGCGTCGCTGCAGCGATAACTATGCGCTGCGCGGCGTTCGTGTGTAATTGATACTGTGGCGCGCATACGCTGCGGGAATGTTCATTTGATTCGCTGTTGAAACGTTTACTTTAGTTCGGCGAAGCGGGCGTTTGATTAAAAATATCATAAACCTCACTATGAGGTTAAAAACCGCTGGATAAACAACGCGAGAGTAGAAACTCGACTTTTAACAAAGTGACGAGAAAGGCGCGCGTGTATAAAAGCGAAAGAAGAGCACAGAGAGGCGGAAGAGGAAGAACAGCAGCGCGCTCGCTCCATTCATATTCATAATCGTAACCGTTAAGGGGTGGACTCCATTGTTGTCGCGAACTTTTGCTCGGCTTTCTCGCTATTTCGCTTCGGGTTCAGCTCGATTAACGCGATTCTCTCGGAAACGTCAAAGTAACTTGCTCTCTCGCACAGTCCTCTCCCGGGATTAGGAGTAAATTAATTATTTAGCCCGGCAACTCCGCACGCGTGCTTCTCATTTTCGAAATTAAATTTTGACGACTCGATCGTTCGGACGAGTTTTAAAAACGTTCGGGAAAGCTCATATGGGCGAAACACGAGACTTTTCGAAGTACTTTTTAGAAAACTAGAAAGTTCAATGCGCGCTCCGCGCGCTCTGCTTTATGTTAAACATTTTTATAGGTTAGAAACAAACTATCACGCGACATTTATCTCGTAATCTTATTGGCCAACCGACGACCAATCAGAGAACGAATAGAATGATGATTTCTCTCTTTTTTAGAGTAGGATAAAAACGACACTGCCTTTTCCGAGCGATTGTTAATTAATCGCGCCCTTTCCACTTCTCCTCTCATTTCCTCCGTTTTATCTCCGCCTTCTATTTTCCCTCATCCGCGTCCGGACTCCTCTTGCTCGCCGCGTAATTGTTAATTAGTGAGATGATATTTCCGAAGGCCCGAAGGAATTCATCTGAACAACTCGAGCCTTGTATCCCCTCTCTTTTTCTCTCACAATATACAGAGATAGGTAAAGGTGCAGAGCGAAAGAGAAGGAGGGAGTGCGCGACCCTCTTGCGCAACTGCGCCGAGTTATTTTGAGATTTGGCACGGAAGAGAGCTCTGGAGAATCCCCGTGATGCGCTGCGCTCGGGCATGGTGTCTCTGGTCATACAAGTGACCGGACGATCCCCCGACTGTTATATATTATTCCGGACCTCTTATACTGGCCAACTGCGGACGCGCGCGCATGTACATACGTAAGGCTGAGCAAATACTTCTCGACATGCCGAAACAAGCGAGAAGCCGAGTAATAACTGGATGAAAAAGTACGCGCGCATCTTCTGACGAGCTTCCTTTGCGGCGAACCGTAATTCATTCTTCAAACCCTTGCTCGATTACACGTACATGTACAACCCTCGTGGCCGAACAAAAGCTACCGAGATATGTAAATTTGGAAACACGCTTGCGGACGATGCTGCTATATACACTGGTATGTATACGAGAGCGACGTTGTTTTAATTTCAGGAATAAATCGCGTCATTATTTTCCGCGAGCGCAGTCGGCTATTTTCCCACGACAACTCTCTGCTCTCGCAAGCGCGCGCGAGCCGAGACAAAAGCCCGTCGCCGGCATATGCAAACAAATTCGCTTTCGCGCATATTAATTAATGTATATACTGCGGGTAGTCGTGCAAGTGTCGTGTATGCGCTAGAGTTCGACGGACATTTTCATACGAATGTGCGTGGAGGAAACGAGGATAGGAAGCGTCTCTCTCTCTCTCTCTCTCTCTCTCTCTCTCCCCTACTCCTCTTTTTTCTCCGCTCGCTGTTGCTACCGCGTCTTCTCCGTCCCTCCAGCGACGACAGCCTCTCTTTCTCTCTCTCTCTCTCATTAGGCGCATGGGTTGCCGAGCTCGCGCGATTGCGATGGAACCGTCGAAACGGTAATTGTTTTTAATCACTCTTGGGGGAAGGGCGATTTCTGCAAGGGAGAGAGAGAGAGAGAGAGAGAGAGAGAGAGAGAGAGAGAGAGAGAGAGAGAGAGAGAGAGAGAGAGAGGCTCGGTTACAGCCGGGCGAGATGCGGTTAACCGACAGCGGCCCTTTTTGCCATTCATTTGGTTTTTTGCTCGAGAGAGGGAAGGGCTTCCGCAGCATCGACACGTTCGCTCACGTGAGAGGAGCATGATACGCGTAATGTGTATACGCGAGATTAAGAACTCCGGCCGCCGCCGCAGACTCGTTAATTTTTTATGAATCGTAAACGTTTGCTTTGTACTGTGCTCTTTTATTGCCATACGTGCGGAAATGTAAATTTGTTCGTTAGCGTGTGTTTTCTTACACTGCTCTTGCGAGAGCAAGTCCCGCTCTTTTTTCAAACGAGGTGCAAATTAATGTTCGTCGTCGCCTGTCGCGTGGATGTGTACGAACGTATAATTGCGAATACGAGTGCTACTGAAATTGAGCAAATGGCAAAGAGGAGAGGAAAAATTCAGATGTCTCGTCAAAAAATTATTTCCCCAGGCAAAAGCTCATTGCGCGACTGCTCGCCGAAAAGCCAGTAATTAAACAATTTGCCTACAGATGGAGTTTTTAGCCGGGGTATTTTCATTCGGCATTTATCGCTCGGCGGACGAGCGTATAATCGCATAGCTCCTGCTATATTAAAGCCGCGCGCGGCCCGAAAATGCTCTCGTGATTAAAAATGTCCTGTTGCCGGAATGTCGAATTGCGTCAAGTGCTCGCGTTGCGTTACATCGCTCCCTCTCGGCGTCGTAATGCACGCAGGGGCGAAACCTATTACGGGGGTCGGCTTACTTGGATCGATTTTTTCCTTTAATGAATCGGTGCGCGCGCGCGAGTTCAAGTGTGACGGTTTTATTCGCCGGGGCGTTGGCTATTGAACTCATGATTAATCGGCAATGATAGCTCTGTTTTGCGGATTTACGCTCGGTGCTATAGTCGATTTTTTCAGTGAATCTGACCAAACCGAATTATTATTCATCACATCTAGGACCTGTTATAAACGCGAACTAGCAAGTGTAATAATGTAAAATTTACGATCTTTCTTCGCTTCTCGTCAAACTTGTTCCTCAACAAAATGCCGCCCGTATAACCACCAAGGGTGAGATTTTTTTCGATCCTTCTAATCTGCACCACGATGTCCGTTGTATCTCCAGCGGTACGTGCACCATGCGCTACCATACCTGCCACATGTCTTCCTATTCGTGTTAGAGGGGTGTGTCACGTTTTTTGTTTCATTTTGCACGGCTCGAATCTTTATGGTTGCGCGCTTTGACACGCGGGGAAGGTAAATACGGCCTCGTGTGAGCGCGATACTGCTTGCGGTGTCTGGTGACGAGCTGACAGGTATAGAAATAAAAAGTTTGGGAAATACGATGTTTGTCTGCTTTTTTCTGGCCGTACTCGCCGGGTAGTTCAAATCCGTGCGGTGCGCGAGTGCCGGGGTTATTCGAAGTCGCCCGTTTTTTTCCTCGATAAGTGCACATTTCAGATTTTGAGTATAGTATTATGGCATTTTAGTTGACTGACGATAATAAAGTGACGAAATTATATCGTCGTAAAATTCTTCCCTGTTTCGCTATTGGATAAATGAAATAAAATTACCTAATCCTAGCTTATTTTATGGACTCTAAATTAAAAAAGTCGACGTTTCAACCTACCATTGTTTGCTCGCATCACAAAGCCAGCACCGTTTCTTGCGATATAGCTTATTATAACGGAGGAAAAAGAAACGCTCGGATTTACCTAATACGCGCAAAGGGAATACACATCAGCCAGGTAATTTCGTGCATTGAGAATATAAAATTCGGTGCGTTCCGCATCGCAGTAGCGGCAAATCGTAATCCACGTAATTGCGAATTCCCCCTTAATCTAGAGACTGCGAAGGAGACGGTCCCGGGCTCTGATTGAAATCCTTCGACAGAACCACCTTCAATAAAGTCTGGTTTCACTTCAAAGGAGCCGGATACCTCAATGGAGAGGCTCGTGGAAATAAATCATATTTTGGGCGGTATTCGCACATAATGCGGTCCGTAAGAAAATATTAACTTTGATGTTTTGCGTCCCAATGCAAATCGAAGAGTCATATCGAATATAATACGCATCGTTCCGAGTTTACAATTTTCATTAAGACTATCACTGAATTCTAGCAATGAAATTGTTGTACAAAATCGCGAGCAATAAATTCCTCCAGAAGCCATCATCCAGTCAAATAAACCTCACAGCAAATAAAGAAGACAGGCGGCCGAGTCCCCAGAATCCCGGGGAATTTATTCAACCCCGACGCATCGGGCGCGTTTACCCGAAGCGAGGCTTCCTTTTTTATGAAAATCAGATTGCTGCGACGTGCCGCAATCGGCCGCTCCACATACGGGATCCTCACGAGATCACAGGGAATGCGTTACGAGACTCTCTCTTTCTCTCTCTCTCTCTCTCTCTCTCTCTCTCTCTCTCTCTCTCTCTCGCTCTCTATCTCTCTCTCTCTCCCTCTCTCTTGCCCTATACAGCTATCCACATCCCGTCCGCTTTCTGAGCACATACGTTATTCTCTATGAATATCACACAGCGCGCTGGCGGCGGAAGCCAGTGTGCACGGGGGGCTGTATGTATGCGCAGTGTAGAAGACTCGAGCCCAACGGCGGTGATCTTTTCGAGGACGAATTCCCGTATACATTCGCAAACAGACATTTAATTTCGCATGCAAACATTATACACGTGAGGGAGATATTCGGCTCGCGATCGGTGTCTCCTGTATCTTTGCCTGCGCACACTCTGCCGTGGCTTTATTAATGCATCGCGTTATACGGACGTATAGAGGTCGAGCGGACTTTTGCGAAGCTCGAACGACCGCAAACAATGTTTCAATCGCTCGATGTGGATTGGCATAAACAAGTCTCTCGGTGCATGGAAAAGGCATATTTGACATGGCTATACGCGGGGCAATGCAATGCAGTTTCGACTTCCCCGGAAATGAGCTGAATATTTTATCGTAATTTTCGGTAGATTGTCGAATTAATCGAACGATGCTGCGACTATAGATCTCGTTTTGTGTCCTGTAGCGGCTCGCGTCAATTTTTCGTGACTTTTTATAAGCACGCCTACGATCGAATTTTACGTCTATCTGACTTGCATACGTATTCAACAGCATCTGGCAGACAACAGAATTTTCCGGGTGATCACTTTCGCGATGCGTCTCTATCAATAGCAATACCGTAAATGCGGAAAACGCATCGATACAAAGTTATGAATGCAGATGTGCGGGAAATCTCGCGAACGCATACTTTTGACAGCGTCGGTAATTACAAAAACCGATGATTCGAGGAATAAAACGCTCAATCGATCAAAAGCGTCGTATCGTCGCCTCCCCAGTCATCTCGCGATGAACTCTGTCGTTGCGCGAAACTTTTGTACTCGCGAACAATACGGCTCGGGCATAAAGAAGTCGGAACAACCGAAATTTCGATGGGCTAGTATAGCTGCACCCTAGCAGCGCCGGCCCATATGTATACAAATGTGCTTTCCCAAAAATGCAAATCATCCGCGTAGTATATGACGTGCGCTCGCGCGCAAAGTCGGAATAAATTGAGAAATGTGCGCGTTACGCGACGCCGCCGGGAGATGACATTCAAATTTCTGAGGCGAGCGCGCGCAAGAGAGAGAGTAGATGACAAAAATATACATATAACGGGCGGACGTCGGCCGAACCCCCCGTGTTCATACATCACGCGTAATTGGCTCGTATTCAGATATCGGGGAATTGAATTTCGCCTTCGTTCTGTGTCGGATGAAACTCGAGACTCCCTCTCGTTTTCTATCTTTGCCCATCGCGTGAAATTTTCTATACCGCATATACTTGGCTCCGTCGACGCGAAAGAGCTGAGGAGTTGCTGCGGAGTGGAAATTTCTGTACCAGAATAACATTACCGTCTCGATGTTTTATCAGATGTTATTGATAAAAATTTATACGAGTTTCACGGAAAGAGCCAAAAACGCGGAAAAATAAAGCAAAAGCAAATATTATCGCTGTGCCGCGAACCCCGAAACGCGACCCTCTCGGCAACAGATCAACAACCCCTTCATCCCTTGTTAACTAACTATTTTATGTCTCTCATGTCGATTCATCGCACACGCACCAAGGACGTACAAACACACAACGGTCTGCAAGTACGGGACAAGCACACCGAGAGCCACAAATGAAGATCGACAGCATCCACGTGGCACTGATGCGCCGCCGCCTGTGAAAATAAACGGAAAAGCCTTTTCCACCCTCAAAACTCGACTCCACATCTGCAATTATCACCCTCTCATTCACACAGGTTACACGCGCAAAGACACGGCCGTCTCACGGTTCTTAGCATTGTACCTACATATTGCAGACACACATCCGCGCACCCACGCGTCGCGCGCTGATTCTACTTCTGTTAACATTCCACTCGACGCGCATGAGAAACTGACCACTGGTCAGTTGCGCTGGTGACAGTGACGAGCTTAAGCGGCCGATTTTAGCCGAAAAGCGCGCTGTCGCACCTTTGTGTGCGCCCGGTTCGAAAGGCCCATTGATCCGATGCGCTTTTTCTCTTCTCAGGCGTAAGTGGTCAGTCGAGAGGGTTATACACATCGGCAGCGGTAGAAGGTCGGGGAGCGTCAGCGGTCAGCAGGAATTATGCACGCCTCGCCGGCTGATTTCCGCGCTGAAGGGTTACGGACACGTATTTAGGAGCGCCGCTGGACCTCGTTAGCTCTCGTGTGCTGGATATACGCTGAAAAATTAGGAGAAATTTTTCGGGCTTCCGTAGGGGATCGAAAGGCGCTGGGAACGAATCGGACGCTGCTCGGACTTGAGTTCGATTCGCTGGAGCTAGAAGTATAACGCAAGCCTTTACAGATGCGGGTCGTGTCCAGGACAAAGGAATCAGATTTCGCACCGATACCACGTGGTTCATGAATACAATCTTATGTAATTTGTTCCGCAAAGAAGAATCCCCGATATGCCCGCACGATATTACCAAGAAGAGCTCGCGGTCATTTTAAAGGTAACGTATAAAAGGCTCTTTTTTTCTCTTAGCAGACGAAACGTGAAACAAACCGGGACAAGACGCAATGGGACCGCAGAGAGTCTCGGTTTTCATCTTTGCCCTGTCCAGTTCGAGGCAGGCTCTCTTCCACTGATCATTACGGGAAGAGGGATCGAGTCAACGGTATACTTCCAAGATTCCTTTCTTCTATCTCGGCATGCGAGTACCAAATTGACGCACCTACATATACCGTTGTCAAACGCCGTGCCCACCCTTCGTCGCGAGACAAGATACACTGCAGAGCCGCGGCAACGGAGAAAAACGCACAGGGACCGAGAAAGAAGCGAGGGAACGAGAGAATTCGAGGATCGGCTTACCCTCAATTTTATCCCAATCATTTTGAAACCCGAGACACTGGTCGCTCCTTTTTCCACGTCTATCCACTGTACTCGTCCCAACCCTCGCGGACATCCTCTCCGCGCGCGACGATATTGATACATAAAAATGTAAAGGGGCGAGTGCTCAAAAACAAGCGGAGAGAGAGAATCAGAATGATGATCATGTGTCTAAGCGCATGTGCGTACATTAAGCACGTTCGGCTTGATAAATCGCGAACTGTCAGAATTTTCGGAGACCAATTTTTCACGAATCCTCGGCTAGTGGAGGGTGATCGTCTCGGCTCGCGCAACATTTTTCAGTCACTCGCATGGAACGGTGTCGTCGTTCCCTCCTGGCGCGTGCGGCGCTACTGTTTTTTTCCGGGAGCGAAAAAGGAGAAAAATCGAGTGTCTACGGAGATAGGTATACTAAAGAAGCGGGAAGCACCGGCCGGTAATGCGATTGGTCGTGATCCGCCGCACGAGAGACGATTCAGTTTCCTGCGCTCGCACGATCGTCCGGCTTCATTAGGCCCGACGCGACGGCGCTTGTCACGTGGGATACCGGGTCTAGTTGTCACGTAGTTACTCGAAGAAAATACGAGTCTTGAGTGAAAGAAGAGTACATATTTGCCTTCGACTTTATCATTGCTGTGAAATCTGGCATATACTACTGCCTTACGGTCGCGCTAAATGAAGGCATAGACGTTTATTTACGAAACCCGCAGTTTGCGTTGCTTGTGTTCACGCGCCGATAAACCGTGAGCCACTTCGCGACTCTATACAGCGTGTATGAGTAGTAAGAATCACCGTATAGGATCAAAAGAAGAACAAACGCCGTCGCCGTTACCGCGAAAATGCACCCATTGCTCAAAACACACTCGTGATTAATGACGTTTGCTGACTCATAAAGAATACACGCGAGAGAGAGAGAGAAAAAGGCAACAGCGTGCGCGCAACCCTCTCCTGGGCTGACGAATGAAAAAACACAATTTGGCAAAATTCTCGATAAACGGTAGGCTGTGCTCTGCTCGAGCCAGAAAAAAATCTCTTTACACGTGACGCGCGTATGATTAATAAGTCGGGTGACAAAGCAGATTGCCCGAAAACGATCGATCACGATTCCTTACACTCTTCGTCCCCTTTTTTCGTCGCGAAGCATTTGGTTTTTTGCCGGCGAACCCTAAAACTGCGACTATACGCGATCTAACAACGCGAGTCGGAGTTTCCGGTTTTGCATAGACGAAATCCATTATCAACCTTTCAAGGCTGCACACCTTATTTGCTATACCTCAGTCGGATAATACAAAGACATCCACGTAGACTGTCAATTCTCGAGTCCTTGAATAAACAACTAACCCGTCGTATGTAAAAAGAAGCGAAGATAACAAGCTACCGCGAACCTACACAAGCTCTAGAAGTTAAAAACTACCTTACAAACGCTAACAGAGAATGCAAATGAGCATCGCGACTTCGCGGTTGCAGTAAAGAAAGTGATAAATGAGCTAGGCACACTGCGTCGCAGACGCTTATCTTGTCGCGTATGCAACTCGGAGTGGAAAAATCCCGCTGCTCTCTCACACCCCCGGTGAGTAGAGTTTGTCCTCGAGCTTTGTGTACACACGCAAAGGCGACACGGAGCGTGAACCGCGCGTGTTTATATTGGCGCTCTCCCGTAAAGAGACGTACCTAATTTTTCCGACCCTCGGAGTCGGGGTATATGATCTTGGTTGCGCGTATCTATGCGATGCGTCGGGCCGATGCAGCGCAGCGGGTTGTGTTTTCTGATGGTATCGCGGACGCCGCGGGGAAATGTGAAGCGAGTGTGAAGAATGCAAGGGACTTTGTTACTTTTATCGCGAATAATAAAATCTTGACAATTTAAATTTGAAACTAACGGACTTCGCCAAAAATATATTTTCTTAAGTATGTATTATATTCTCACATTTATCAACTGTTAACACTTCGCATTGTCCCTGCAGAACAAAGCTCATTCGTATACTGGTGGTGACCATCGGTACTCGACGGACTCATTAATAATCGTTTCATCGACTCCGAAATGCCAAATCTCACAGCAAACAATACGAGAATAACAAAGCGTGCCGACTATTATAGCCAGCATTCAGTCGCATTACAAACATATTACACTTCTCTCATATACAGAAACCGACTCTCGGGCGTAGACAGATACATCAGCCGTCAGCGGATGCTCGGGATAAATCGCGCGAAATAAATATCGCACGCTCGGCTCAGCCGCACTACCGGTTGCGCAATCGAGTCTCATTTTTCACAGGTACTGTTCAGTAGCAGCATCCCCGCGTGAGACTGGTCATCAGTCATTAATGAGGCGGCGATCGGCGGTCGCCTCACGCCACGGGAGGGACGGTGGGTTTGTATCGATGTATAGTATAAGTGTGTCCGCCATGGGAGAAAACCTATAGTGGAGAAGCGTCTCCGAGTCACCCTTCGACTGATGGGGGGTACACGTGACTGCTTCATACAATGCGAGGAGAGGTGAGGGGTGTATTGTGTACGGACTGCACTTATAGTGGACTAGAAGTGGATGGTGAGGGGGACGCGGTGCTAGCGTTTTGACCGGGCTGCTGAGGCGCCGAGATGGGCGTGTTTATGGGATACCGGTCGGCTAGTTTTCTTTTTGTTGCACTTTTCGAGGCGATCTGCGAGTGCAACTAATAAATTAGGCTCATATGTAAAACGGAAGCTGATTTCGCAATTTTTATACAGTTTACGAATAAATAATTGTATTACCCAAACATATCTCTCGGCCATGATTCAGGATACATGTACCGAGACCTACTTGGAAAACCAGAAACTCCGACCACACGTGCTTGTACGGGATTCAGTACGCGTTCAACTCTGCATTCATACGGTAGCAACGTATTGTTTCGTTCGCTCGCGACCAGTACAAAGGAATATCGCCCGCTCTCTCTCTCTCTCTCTCTCTCTCTCTCTCTTCTTTTTTATTCTGTGTTCACTCGAGTGACCGGAGAGTGGCACGCATTTTTGTATTTTTCAATTTGGACCGCAGGGGGTAGCGCGCGGTAGAGGCATTAAAAACGCAATTTCCGGTCAAGCCCTGTGTGAAAAAAAACTCGTCACGAGTGTGCTTACGCCACTCGACAGTAGCAATAGCAGCGATGCGGATATTTTTTTCTGCTCGTTTCGACATTTGTTGAACCATTTTTTCGCGGATCGTCACTTTGAACGATATTTAATTCAACGTCATTCTTCTGTAGTCTCACGAGAATTAAAATTTGCAGCCTGCTATACAAAGATGTTCAATTCCGATACTATACGCAAGACTCGTGTCATTTATATGATTAAAAATACAAGTTGACAAATGCAAAGTACCGTGTGCTTCTCGTTTAAAAAAGAAACTCCTCTCTCTCTCTCTCTCTCTCAATTTTCGATTAAAGCCAGCGCACATACGCCAAACAAGCTTTCTCGCAGCTGCTTTTATGAATAGCGTCAGGAACCTTTATGAGCGCGAAACACGACGTACTCGAGAAACCCGACGAGCTATAGACGTAATTAAATTTTTCACAAAGTTCCTTTTTTCCGAGCTCAAATGACCATTAGACGCGCGATATTGCGTCGCGTGCTTGCAGACTATTAAGCTGCAGCCTCGACTATGGCTGTGAATTTTCGGGTAAGGCAGGACGAACAACACCTGTCGCTTTTAGAGAGTCCACGTATTTCATAGAAGCATTTCGTTTTATGAAGTTTTCTCGATGCTCGTTTTTCTAGATGATGGCGTAGGGCGAGATGGATTCCAGGAGGTAGCATTCCCGACATTCATTTTAGAATTAATCGAAAATAACGAGAGAATTTCTCAGATGGTGGCAAAAGAGCAAATTTTACTACATGATAACGCCTGTGCTATCGTGTAGCTAAGAATTAAATTCAAACTCGTAAGATAATATCCGGCTCATTTCTGTAATCGGAATACAATAAACCGCGCCTCGCCGATTGATTAATCGTCGAGGGAAAAGAGCAGCGACATACCGCGGTAACCGGGATTAGAATAACGAGCATGAGTATTATATAATTAAATGCATACAGCGCAATTCTCCGTAATATTTTATGGCAAGACTTTCTGCATGAATTCGACGATTTCAGCCAGTCATGTCGAGGTGTATTTAGCGACCTTACGTTATCTGGCGAAAGCCGCCGTTACATTTAAGACAATGCGCCGAAACAAAAGAAAAGCAAAGGGAAAAGCCTTGAAACACAGCCCCGCTCTCCCTCTCTCCGTCTCGCATGCAACTTCGCAACCGCACATACACATACACATCCGACTGCGGCGAGGTAAGGGCATCGCGCATATCCCATAAACACAGCAGGTACGGTAGTCGCACGCGGGAGCCCGACTCGGCCATCTAGGCACAGTCGGGCTTTCTCGTGAGTTATGGACATCGTGGGTGTGCCTCGGCGCTGGCTCGCGGATAACTCGAGAGGCGCGCGCGCGCGGGCTGCTATAAAACGCACGAACACAGGTGCAGGAGTAGCCGCGGCCCCGACGGCGACACGGGCTTGTGTGACTAAGAGCCTCGACGACAGGCTGCGCTGCAACGAGACGATATAATGGCTTTGTCGCCATCGATATCGCGCCCCGGACGCCGTCGCCGTCGCCGCGCAATCCGCCGATTGGCCGTAAATCTCTGGCTCTTATGTTTGCGAATGCGATTAAAGGAGGCGGCAGCGCCGACTCGCTCTATAGCTTCTTTTCTAGCCTCGCGCACGGCCCTTTCTCGCTTTTTTCTCGCGGCGGTTTAATGCCAACTGTAACGAGAGGGCATTTTATAATTAGCGCCGGGGATAGGTCGTCGTCTCGCGTAACGAGCTAGGGAGTGTTAATTCGCTCTTTATCGAGGAATGAAAAGTGCAGAGGAGGGATTTAATCATAGAGTTTACTGAACTCGTTATTTTGTTCGATACCGCACGAGTTTGATTAAATTTTCGATTACACGCGTTGGAGAATCGCCATCGAACGAAATTCAATTACAAGCTCGTCACGGTAATGAACCCAGGCGCGCATAACACGCCGACTATTACGTCGCGAGCCGATACAGAAATCAATTTAAAATACATAAGGACAATGACTGTCAAGTGCGCGGCAATGATCGTGTCCGGCGACGACGTCAGTGCACCCGAGAGGCTCGTGAGCGAGTCTATTGCGAGCGCGATCGCCGTCGCCTCGAGAGGCTGACGACCGTCTGGAGTATAATGTATTATACGCGCGGCCATGCTTGTCGCGCTAGTGTGAGTCGATTAAATAATTAACGGCCGAGCGTCTGTAATTTCGACATGTCTGATTGAGGACTGTATTAACTATGGCAAGCGCTGCGGCTCGGGAGAAAACTTTAACTAACGATTCTTGGACAACTTAAATTGGAGCGGAGAAAGCTGTCTCGGTAGCAGACTAGTTACTTATGCGGCGATGGCTAAGACGAGTTCGCAGATAATTGTGATGCAATTTTCATAACGCGCGCACACAGAGACTTGGTTACAACGTTTCCGACGCCCCATTAATTTCCAAGGTAAACACCGATGGATTCACTCTTTGACAGAAGATTGGCACTTAACACCCAGTAGATAAATATCAATCACACGACCCTTACACGCACGTACATCCCATCAGGCCGATTCCCAAACACCCTGGGAGTGAAAACTGAAAAATGACTACTCAGACGCGCGCTTGAGCCCCGACGAGTGGCGCTTTTTCTTTTCTCCCGGCCACCTCCATTATATTTCGCCTCCGCTCAAAAGGGTTTAAAAAGCCAGCAATAACGCGCAGTGTCAATAGCGGGGATTTCGGTTTCGAACAATAAGTCCCAAAATCCGTGCTCGCTGGCGCGTGAATCTACTCCGAGGATCTTCCTCCGGCGAAATGAATCAAACTTGTCGGCGAGGCACACAAACCGTCATTTCCCATCATTAGAAGCAGCCGCTGCCGCCGCCAGCGCAGTTAGCCGACCGGAAACTGAAATTTCAAAGGCTCGCTCGCTCAATTTCACCGATTTCTTGTCGGGGCCTTTGTGCGCGCACGGTCCATCGTTTTCTCGAGAGTCTACCTCCTCGGCCTCTTATATACGGCTGATCATTAGTATCCACGTCAAACAAGGCTTACATTGTTGATATATTTATGTCCTTCCGTTCCCGCCTCGCGATGATCGCTATACTTCGTGTGAGAGAGTTACCGTATACGTATTATACCTTCAGACTTTATTAGCTACTCGTTTGGAAGATATTTTTTGAAAATGCTTTCCCGGGGCCTTTTAAAATTTATCGTATCGTAAAATCGCTTTATGATTCACGCAATATTTGTCTAGTGCGTCATCTCCATTTCGAGACAAAAAAAAGTTTACGGCTTCCAGAAAAGACAAACTTCTGGCATCTCGAACCCGAATATTATTTACATAGCCTTTAGTGACAAAATTCCGGTGACGCGTTCGCCGTCCGCGTGTACTCGAAGTAGCTGCGATTTTCCATGCGATCGTCATTTTATCTCTAGAATCATTAAAAACACATGTCAGCGTCATTAGCCACAGTTTACCCAAGCGTCGAGCAAGAAACCCCTTCGCGATCAGAAGAATCAACACGGCCATAGTTATACATGCGCGCCTCGGTCCCATCGCTGATATTTTTCCAAGCGCCCGGTACAGAGGAAACCGATGTCTGAGCGAGGAATTTCGAAAGCTCGCGACAAAGGCCCCCGCGCAACTCTTCTGAGGCGCGCCTAATCTTTCCGGAAAAGAATGGAGGGAAGAAAGAGCTCGCGCGGGCAAAAGATATAGATCGATATCAAAGGAATGCACTGGGCGCACTTGCGTGCTGGCGTCGGTGGCGTGTGAACTCCTTGCGTCACAGGCTCTCGCTTGCGATGAAAGCGAGAGCTGTGGGCTTTATTCCGCGTGTACCCGTGTTTGTACAAGCACCTCGATATATTTTTATCCGAAAGATGCTAGCTGTGAGTCACAAAGATCAACTCGACCTGTTGTTTGGCCTACTCGCTTCTATATGGGAAAAGGGCTCTGCTTGACATTTATGACGCGAGTGAATTATTGAGTTTCAAAATAATGAAGACGCGCGCTCGTTTCTAATATGAAATCGGGAATTAACAGTTATCATATTGTCAGTAGTTGATGAACAGAATCCCAACAACGTGAACTATCCGTTTAAGCTCACGCACACAACTGTCGCGCGCGCGCGCAAACTCCCAGAGGTAGCGCGTGAACCGCCGTCTCGCGAGGGATCCTCGAGTGCAATTCTCGCTTGTATACTCAGCGGGCCAAGAACACACCGGCTTCATCCTTGGCCGCGCGCGAGTATACATTGGAACTGGAGATTACTCCACACAGCGGTCTCCATGTGGCACACGGAGTCTCGTAGTCAAAGCAGCTGCTAACAGAAAAAATGTCGTCGCGGCACAATTAGATATTAATTCCCTTTCATGGGATTATTTCGGGCCTCTGGAGCCCTTTCAATGGATTAACCTCGTTCGGTCGCTCGTATAACTCTATATACGCGCAGAAGATGCGATGAGAAAATTCATATCGATATGCCGCGCGGCTATTGTGCGAGAAGATCGGCGGAGTGTCCTTGAAGACGTTTAGGGAGAAAGAAGCAAGAGGAAGAGAGAGAGAGAGAGGACCACCTGTCCCTGATTTCTGCTGTGCTTCCCAGGCTGTGAGAACGGAGAGATGCGCGAGCGTGTGCCGCCGTGCGTATTATATAGGTGTGTGGGATATAGACGAGAAGAGGTGAGTCCGGGGAAGGGCGTTTTTTATGAGAGGTTGTAAGTGACGTTGATTGACTCTTAAAAGTGTAGCACAATACGGGTTCTGATTTTTACGAGCCTTTCGATGTTTTTATGGCGAATGGACCTGTCGTATCTCAATAAGTCCGTAAAACAAATTGTCGAAGGATGATTCTGTATTTTTCAAGAACATGGACACCGCGAGCACGGCAATGAATTTTCATCGAGTAGAATCTTAAATTAGCGGGCGATTTAATAATACCACGCGATGTACACCACTGTGCGGTGCAAATAGCGAAGCCATTCGCAAACTAATGGAATTGATTGGAGGATAATTAAATCGCGTTTTCAGAGCCGCGGGTATGAATAGACGGAAGCCAGCCATCATTGCATCTTCCGATTTTACAGTGTCTCGCCGCCGTCCCCGACAAATCTCATCAGTGAGGACTTGAAAGCTCCTTGTCTTCTGACCCGCAGCTCTCACCCTCTTCCCTCATAACTCTTTTTACGAACTCTTGCCTCCTAATGCGATTCGCTCTCCCGAAACGAAAGCTGCTGCCGCCGATGTCCCAGCGTAAAATCGAATGAATTTCAGTTTTCTCCGCGGCGGCGGGGACAAGTTTTCGTAATATCTCTAAAAGCCACTCGACAAAAGAGCTCCATTTTTCAGGAAGCCAGCGAAACGGATGCCGCGAAAATGTGCGTTTTATGGTTTTATAATACGCAAGGCGGCTGACCAGGGGGCAGGGGGGAAGGCCAGCGGCGAGGGAGTTTATGCCTCGTGTGGAAGGGTCGCGCACTCAATGTAACACATGGCTTTTTTAGTCTTTAGGGGTGACCGCGAGAGAGAGAGAGAGAGAGAGAGAGAGAGAGAGAGAGACTCGGGGTAATGAGGCGTCACGTAGCCGCTCTCCTCCGCTTTTTATCGGATAAAATCCATATCGGGATCTGCCGGGCTGGAGTGCCAGCCGCTACTTTGCTTTTATCACGGGCCGCGCATCTCTATGCGTCATTCTTCCCTATACGTACTATACGTGCGCATGTACACACGCAGTCTTTTTTCCGCCTCGTGTTTTCCACCGCCACCGCGGGACGATTCTTCATCTCGACGTGACGGGAGCGAGCATCCTTTATGTCTTTTCACGAACGAGGAAGCCGCGCTGCTGGACGATAGGCTTTTTACTCTCGGCTTTATTTTATAATGCGTTCGGGGGGGGATCGCCGGGAGGACAAGAAGAATGGTCAGATAAGTTGCGCGAGTTTTATGAGACTCTGATTATCTTTCGAGGAGTGGCCGTAGATAGGGAGCGAATTATTGATGACGCTTTTCTGACTTATCGACACCGCGGCGCTGTGATAAATGCAATCGCGAATCTTCCACCATGGACGAATGATCGATCTTGTTTTCATTTTTGTTTCAAACCACCGTTATACGCGCACTGAGTGAGTAGCGGAAAACTCGTAAACTCAACCGGTCCGGCGATAAAAAGGTTCTCCGTTTATTCAGGAAAAAATGCCTCTCCCGGAACGCGAGCATTCGACGACGTGCGTGCAAGATAAACTAAAACTCCGACGAAACTGAACACGCGATATTTTCCTTCCAGCGAGCTTGTATCCAATTTAGCCAAAAATCAACACATAACATTTAACCGCGCGTCCAATTATACCCCCCGCCGACTGTACAGCAGCACCGCCGCTGCCGCTGCACTGCAGTCATCGTAAAGCCCTTTTGTTATCTAAATACGCGCGCTTAGCGTTGCATTAACGAGCGCGGCTCTAAAAGAGTGACGCGCGTATAAATCACCGTCGTACTTTCGTGGGAGAGCCGCAGCGCAATACCGTGGAGGGCTATTTTCGTGCGCGCGCCCCCAGCGGGTGCACCTGTTATATATTTAGCAGCACGCACTCGCCGCGCTGCGCGCACTACCTTGTCACGCGGCTGCGGCGAGAGAAGGAGATGGCACGAAGAAAACGACGGCGAAGACCAGTTGCTCGACTGACTCTCTTTTTATCGCGGTTATTTCAGGTCGCATGGGAACCCCGTCATTTAGCAGGTGCCCGTACACTATCTGGCTTCGCTCTTTCGCGCTGATTATAAATAATATCGGCGGGGGAATGCGCGCCCGGCAATTAACCGCTTATACGCGCTCGTCGCGAGCGGCAGATGTTTTCGTTTAGCTTTCGAGCTGTTCCGTTGAGATTGGATGGGATCTGTGACTCTATTTTGAAACTCCCGGCTTGAGGAGCGTCGCGCGCGAATGTATTTATTGTATAACGTATACGTTCCGAGAAATTTTGATATTGTAATTTAATATAATAATACTTTAATATACGGAAAATTTGCTTTGCGTTGACGAACACAAGTGAAGCACGAGCTTCAAGAGCCTGAAGTTCAGAAGTTTCAACAGGTGCCTTCACCCTGTTTAAACTCGTCCAGGCATGCAGGTATGCAGCAGCCACTCATCCTTTCGAGTACCCGTCCCCTTTATTCTCGAGGCTCGCCCGTATGCCCTTTGCTCTTGGCTTCTTTGCGCTGCGGTTGCAGAATAACCCACGAGCGCATACTCGTCGATCTAACGATTGATCTTCAGCCATCCCTACAGATACAAGAGCTCGGAAGGGAATCTGTTGGCTAAACATGCTGGTCATTATGCAAAATTCTGCCGCGCGAGAAGGAAAATAACGATGCCGGTCTTTCTCTTTGCGCGTCGCATTCATGTGCTCTTGTTTCTGGGCCGTTCGCGTTGACACATTGCGCGAGGGGTGTTTAAAGGTGCCGTGCGCCTAGTCTTGCGCTTGAGAACGAGGGAGTGAACGAGGTGGCAAGGGCTCTCCGGAACGAAATGCGCGAGCTATGTAGGTGAAATGAGATTCAAATTGTCGTCTCGGTTGCCGGAGAGTTATCGCGTCAACGTCGGTTGAAAAATTGCGTCGACTGACCATTTCGACGGTTACTACTCAAGTTAAGTACATTGGAATACAACCGGTAATCAGATTAAAATCACACAAAGCACCGCCCACGGAAAAGTCCTCGAAAGCATAATGTATCAAAGGGCAACAATAGACGTAGAATCTTCATCAAACTTCATATCTCAAAGAGGCCACACTCGACGCGAGCAAACAAAGAAGAGGCGATCGCATTTGACGAATCAAAAGTAAGCGGCTCGCTCACAATCGATGATCCCATAAAAAAGTCCCAGACACGCAGCGCAAATGGCCAAAGAGAATAGAAAGAAATACCAGTCGTCGCAAGGAGACTAACTGGCTGTTTCGGGTCAATTCGAATCCAATCGGAGCCCTGCGCAGGAGAATAATCCACTCGTGAATCAGGCCAGCTATTCTCCGCCGACGCACACTCGAACAGATTAGACCGCCGCGAGCTTTTCCACGTAGTTTTCAGTTCGCATTCGACAATCATCAGCCTCTCGTTCTCCCCGCTACATCCACGCACAAAAGCGAACACGAGGGTGATGTAGGGCGCGCGCGTTGACCACTCGAGGAAGTACGACGAAAAATAATTCCGCGCTCGCTCTCGACAATGGGGTGGATATTTTGTTCTAATGAACCAAGACAAGTGGCAGCACTCCAGTGCCAATTACACTTTGGCCTTCGCTTTCTTCCGCGTTCGCGTACCAGAGATACTCGACTCCTGTCATTTTGAAGCTGACGAAACGCGTCGCGGGAGGTGTCGCTACTGTGTAGGTGAAAAGGCTGCGATCGATAAGCTACTCCGCGAGCCGGAAGACGGGGCTGATATTGCCGGCGAGAAGCTGGAGCGAAAAGATAAGTCGGACAATTAATTTTAAGGAGCCAAGGCGCGGATCGACGAAGAAAAGGAGCTACAAGCTTATTGCTTTCTACTTAAATGTCATTTTTATTTTATTCCATGTACGACTGCAGGAAAACATTATAGCGATAAAATTTAACAATGCTTTCGCGTATAGCACCGTAATTGAATTTCAGAATCCTCCCCCGGAGAGAAGCAGCGAAAAAACTTAATCCCCGAAAAATCTGCCGAAGACAACCTAATTGCCCGTTCACCTAGCTCTCGCCACACACCCGCGACACGCATGAGTGCCCGGATCCCCCGGTAGTAACGTATACGCGACCAATCACTCGTGCAGCCGGCGAAAACAGGGCTCTCGCGAGCATCCGAAATCTTATTCCCAAGCGTATACACCGCGCACGAGTTTATTCGAGCTTACAGGCGCATAAATATGTATGGCTGACCTGCACCGTCACCGACAATGCGCGCCGCGTTTGTGTACGTGCGGCATACACACGAGTCTAAGCGTAATGACTGACCCAGGACAGCTCTCTCGCTCTCGCAATCCCATAATTAAATCCGTTAATCAAGGCTTACGCTACTCGCAGGACTGACCCTATCAAGTTGGTTTATTGTGATCTGCCGTAATCTATGCTAAATTACGAGTATTAAGACGGGCCGCCGCGCTATGGCGAGAGAGGAGAGAGAGAGAGAGAGAGAGAGAGAGAGAGAGAGAGAGAGAGAGAGAGAGAGAGAGAGTCTCGTACCGCTAACTCGTGTGTTCCTTCGTTGTTAATGTCGATTGCACGGATACGTTATGCGTTGGGTCGGTATCCCCCTGTGAATGTATCAGAACGTACGTGAACTGCGTGAAACTGTAGATTTTCGTGACACAATCAACTTGTTTTGGGGGAAATCGATGATCCCATTTTCCTCACACGATCATTACGATAGTAATACTTTTATGAGTTGAATTCGATCAGATCAATCAATCAAGCTTTTCGCGATAAAGGAAAGTTTCCGCATATAAATCGAACGGTGCTGTTAAAACAAGGGAAGAGCACAAGTCTATTACACGGCTGCGGCACATCCAGGCAGTAAAAATTATGTATCCCTCTTCTTAACAGATTCATTAATAACCAAGATCCTCGCGCGCGCAGCATCATCCATAAGAGCTCGATCCAATCCTTTTACGCTCGGCGAGATCCATTAAAGACCCGAAAGATAATCGAGCGCTATAATTAAAACGTATACAATGGGGGCAATCTCTACGCCGCACAGGCGTCTCGGTAACGCGCCGGCTCGTCGGCGTAGCCAAGTGACAAAGGCAATCAATCAAAAGAGTCACGAACTTCTTCTAGCCGCACCGGTGTGTATTCGCAGTGTCGAGATAAATACGCGCGACGACCCCCAGAAAAACCATTAAGCCTCCCATCATTTGTTACAATCAGAGATCGGGGCTCCGTATATATACTCGTGCTAATGCCGTTCTTCACGGCTCCGCGAATCTCATGGCTTCCGGAATGTGAGCCGCCGGTAGTATATAACACGAGTCGTATTGATTCACGCGGAGGTCTCCGTTGTTGGGAAGAAAGGAAAACGCGAGAGGCATGTATGAGAGTTGTGAGGATTAGCGGAGCAGACCGCGAAATCTCTTCGTCTTTTTAGTGAAAAAAAAGAGGAGGTAGTCCTTTGATGTTGGCAACTCCGAGGATCTCGAGTGCTCCCAGGAGAAGATTACACGCGCTGTATACAACCGCACGAATACTCGCGAGGAAGCTTGCGCGAGTTTCTCTAAAATCGTTCTAGTGAGACTGTGCCCTGGACAAATACGTTTAGTTTTTCTTTGATGGATTCTGTCATACGCTTGTGTACACGATATAAACACGCGAAAACGCGACTCGATACACGCTTCCCAAAATTTAGTGCATTTTTAACTCATCAGAAGTTCGAAGCGGGAAACAATTCACGTTACAAACGGCCGAACCCATCTGCGTACACGAGCCCGTAATACTCAAGTGCGCGATAGCACCCGTCCATCCGGCGTTCGACAGGATGCATATTACATGAGAGGAACTCGGCGAAATCAATAAGCCACCGAAATTGAGCGTCACCGCGTTCGTCAATTACAGTTTGGCTGGCCAAGACAGCCAGCTGCCTCGCTCTATCCCAAGCTCGTTACTGATTTGCATCTAAAGTCTCGAAGGCAGTAACAGCAGCAGCAGTAGCACTCGACTACCCTCCTCTCTCAATCGCGAAGACAGACGCGTCTACCGAAACGAAGAGCCGCCGGGAAACTGCGGAGAGTAGGTCTTCGACTATACTCCGCCGAGCAAAGGACTAGGTAATAAGCATCGAATATATATATATATATATATATATATATATATATATATATATATATATATACCGACTGCTGGGCGCGAGCAAATGAAATCACGGTCAATCTGACGTTATGTAAATGCCACTTGTGCGCGATCTGGTCAGTACTTTGCATATGAATGCCGGAGGGTCGAGCTTAAGATGATGCTAATCAGAATTCTCCGCAGGGCCGACGACTTGCTCGGTTTCTCGAGAAAGCCACGGTTCGTTTGGTTTAGTGCTTTCGCGAGACGCCCTGTAAACGCGCGGACAAGGCTCGAGGAGAATGCCATCACTTAACGAGATGGAGCGGGAATTTCGACGGCCCCCGGCATTACGTATGTATGGGCTGTTCCGCGCCGGGAGATTAAAGTTAACATCGACTACCCGTGTTTGCTTGTCAACGGCTCCGTTGTGTGTCGCGCCCACCGCGATTCGCGAACCGATCGATTTGATACATATCTTGATACCCGGCGGAGAAGTTAGCGCGCGGAAAGAAGCACGCTTTAATTAAATTAAGTTACATACGCACGCAAAAGATTAAAGCACGCGAGTTCGGTGAATCATCCGTCGCCGCAACAAGCATCAGCGGCTCCAAGCACAAAAGGGCATAAAGCGGGAGAACACCGCTGCAAAAAGGAATTAAAGCGCCTCGCGGTAATTGGCAATGGCTCTGCTCGCTACGAGACAGCCACATGGTTTCAATGACTTGTCCACGTCAAATGCGCCGCCGCCGCCGCCGTCGATATATAGTACGGCACCTACTCGCATCCCCCGAGCAAGTATTGACCCTTCGGTTGGTGCGAAGCCAACGGGCGCATGGACAATTGTTCCTCGTCGACTGCTACGGAGGCAGAGGCACTAGTCGAAGGGATGCGCACCCTCTGATTAAAAATTCTCGCGTGGTTAAGCCTCCGATAATGATCTTGTGCCTTTACCCCTTCTGGCTCGACTCTCGTGGGCTCGCTGCGGAGTACAGTACGACCTGAAAGCGATTGTACTTGCCCAGTCGGCGTGCCAGACAAGAGCAAAGGGTTTGGGGTCAGCGCGAGGGTTCACGTTTAAAATTTCATGGATTAAACTGTTCGACCCGAGTTAAAGCGATTCTCAAATTTTTACTTTTTCACTCCCTCACACAGCGTATGATCATAGCGGGGCGGTTAGAATTGGTCCAAAGATGCATATTAATAATATTCAAATATAATTTAATAATAAAATATCTTTCTATGTACATTTCATTTTTGATATCATTGCGAATGGCATCGGCGCCGAAGTCGAGTTGTAGCCATGCGACTTTACTCCCGAGACCCGCTCCTATATCTCGTGACTATCCTCTCGGAATCTCGCGATTATTAATTAATATTACACGAGGGGATTGCGCGAATTCCTGCAGTTTAGACCTCTCTCTATCTTTTCGACAGCCACCGGGACTGCATCTCAAGCGTGAAGATGAGAGCGAGAGGGAAATAAGGCGCGTGGGTGGGTCCGCGAAATTTGTAATAAACCTAACGACCCTCGTGATTAAAAGTAACGTTTCAGTGATCTTGCGTGCGCGCGTTTTGGACACTTGACAAATCGGGATAATTGCCGTTCCTACGGGGAGATTAATTGCAGTCAGCGAGCTCTCGCTATGTTATACTCGTTGCTGCGCCGTGCATATTATTTGGGATCGATATTTCGCTTTTAGCAGTTATGAACGGGGGAGACGCGCTCGCCACGAACAAAAGAATCACCGGCCATGAGCAGCTTAAAAAGACTTAACTCTTCACAAAAGGATTGCGGATAATTTGCGCGATACAAAAGTGCGGTTATTTTAATTTAATAATTTTAAGAAGTTATACTAAAGCCTATACAGAATCTAGAATAAACAGTGGGCGAAGTAGAGTGTAAGGTACACGCGTATCGGGAGATATCCTTACGAGGTAACGCAACAGCAAAGTGCAGGAAGCGTATTTCAATATCTTAATGCGAAAATGTTTACGAAACCGCGTGCCTTTTAACTTGATACTTGCGCACTTTGCAAATATCGCGTAATTATTTCCTTCGAGACATGCTCCCAAGGTATCCCCTTACCCACCTTCAGGAGTCCCTCCACGCTCCCTAACGTTTATTTTGAAAATCCTTGAAAAAAGAAAAGAAAAACAAACATTAACATTTGATAACGTCCCGAAGGCACGATCTTGGCGCATAAAAGGACGCGTCGCATAACGTATACATGCGCTTCTTCCTTCCGCGTGTGCTAATTAAATATTCAAAATCGACGTTGATCCGAGCAGCGCGCGGCTTAGGCAAATGAAAACGGCGCGCGAGATCAAACGTTCGCGCACATTCGTATGCTAATAAGTTTTTCCACGGGGATGTGCGCGCAGAGTTTGACTAATGACTCGCGGCGGCTTAGCGATTGACGTTTCACTCGTTAGCGAAGGGGTTGCGAATAGTCAAGAAATGAGGGACGGCATAAACGGTGTACACGAGCGCAACGAGAAAAAATACACACTGTTTGCTTTGCGCAAGATGCATATCGGGACGATCGATCAAACCCTACACGAAGGCAAGTCTATACAACTACCTGCTCTCTTTCGGAGTCAAATCAAAACGACGAGGACGTCGCGCCAGCTCGTGTAACAAATGACACGCGGCGCTCGCAAAAAAGAGGAAGAAAGAGTCATGAGGCGCAAGCTCGGTTAATTATTCAAGCTAAGAGGGTCGTAAGCAGATTGGTCTCACCCTTAAGCCCTATACGTATCCCATGGCGGCTTTTGGGGTGATTAGGAGGTGAGACACGAAGGGTGAAGCGCGACTCGAAATTATTAGAGACTTTAAACCGCCGTTAGTAACTGGCTATGCTGCTGCTACTGCTACTCGTGATTATAAAAGGTAATATGCTTTAAGCCTTCTTCTAATTGTCGCTGCAGGAACTGCGACTACACTCACAGAAGGGGTAATCATTTAACTTTTTGGAATAGAGCAAGTCGTAAACGTCTGGCGCGCGGAGATTTTTTAAATTATGGGCTTCGACCTGCAGGGGTATCCGGAAATAGCTTAAAATTGAAAGGACTATAGGGTATCGTCGTTCTTATACTCATAGGAGATACGTGGTTAAAAAAAAAAGTAATTCGTAGCAACACCATCATGCATTAAAAATAATAATCACTCTTACTCGCACATCAGCTGCGCATTAAATGTCACAATAGGATCCATTACCGTGAAAAATGCTCTTTGACGGTATAGCGCAGCGTCCACGCGTTTCTGCGCTCGTCCATTCCCGTGCAACTTTTCCCGTACGTCGTGCATGTACGCGTGCGCGCAGACATAAAGAGAGATAATTCTCTCTTTCTGTCTCTCTCGAGCGGACCATGGGAAGAGCGTCTGTCGTCGCGGAAATTTAATTCCACGTCCGCGCCAATAATTCGAAACGTACTCCTTTCGTGCGTACGCGCATGAAAGGCGAGAGACAGCTGAGCGGAGGAAAGTCCGAGGGGAAAATCGCAGGCGGAGGACATTGTCGTTAACTTTTACGAGGCCATTAACGTGCGCCGCGTCTCTTCCGCGATTCCGCCGCGCGCTCACCAAAGAAAACTGGACTGGATGAGAAAAAGAACGGACGCCGCGGCCGGTAGGAGGGACGGGGGGAAACTCTTTTGCTAAGGAATTAGCGATCCTCTCCTTCATCGTAAAGTCTCGTGCGGCCAGCCAGCTATTGTCCACGACGGACGGCTTCTCGATGCCGCACACCGATCACGTTTCGCGATTTCCATGCGAAAAGAAAGCCCTGGCTTCTCGGAGCGGCTCGAACAACGAACCAGGGGTATGTTGTACACGAGAAAAGTGCGTGGTCGCCATCTATAGTTGTGGATTAGGGACTTCCTTGAGAGGACACGAGGCTCGAGAACTGATTGGAATGGGACGATTGAGAATGCAACTCGACGCGCCGGAACGTCCTATTGTCCGCTGGATCTTGTACTTTGATTATTCGCGCTATGATCATTGAGGTCAAAGAACAGATATTTACAGCTGCGCAGTACGTCACATAAGCATCAAAACGCCCAGAAGCAACGCGCTTCGACCTTTTCCGAGTCAATAAATCGAAGGATTCTCACATCATAAAAAGCCGACAAAAAATCCCCAAACACGTATGCGTATCATCAATAGCCACTTACCGCTCTTTTTTACTACCTCTCTGCGCGTTTTTTCTCTCGCTCTCGCCTCGAAAACCCTCGTTACAGTTCGCATTGTCATCTCCGGCACATAATTTGTGACCGCCCGTATCATCCCTTCGCGAACGCCTATTTTTTCCGTCTCTCCAGAGCGCAACACAACAGACGAGCGCACGTCGACTCTCGTCAGGAGACTAGCGGGGCGAATCGAAAACACAGCGGCATAAACACACACGGTGTGAATTACAGATCGAGAGCCCGACGCATACAAAGACACCCCATACACGCGCGCGCGCCGAGAAGTCGCGAATATAAAAGAATCGAGGAGCACAGGAAAGATGATGGTACGGAAAAAACGCGGTGCGGGGCGAGAGGGCAAAAAGCGCCAGGAAAGAGAGAGGAGGGAGAGAAACGGAGCTTCGTTTCGGGATTTGACACGCGTATCTAAAACACAAGCTGGGGGTCACGTGTCGCACCCGCGTACGGCCGTCGGTCGGTCACGTGACCTCGGCGGAAGGGTTGAGAGATTTTCCGGATGGCCCCTCCGCCCGTTTGACGGATCGTCCTGCTAAGTCTAACTGATAGCAGAAGGAGTGAGAAAGAGTAAGCCTTGCTTTAATTATAAGATATTATTCTCGAATCACGCCCGACTAATCATCGGCCAAGGTTTAATGCCTTTTTAAAAGCAGATCCGATCGGGCTTCGCGTCGTGCACTCTGTACACACCCAGTGTAGGAAAAAAAGTGGACGTGTAATGCGTGTGCTGTATTTTATGGTGGCGCCGAGTTGCTACTAACAAAAACGGCTGTTCGCGTAATCATACGGTGTGGAACGATGCTCCGCTGCGATAAATCGCGGTTTAATGATTTTTTTTGTTTTTTGGGAAAGTGGAAACGGCGTATAAGTAATAAGGCGTCAACGTTTGTTTGATTGGATCCTATTATGTACATATACCACCGTATTTATTTACGACGATCATGCCAACAATCCCGAACGGGTAATCTCGGTTATCCCAACATAATGATGCTCTGTAAATAACGAAGCGGGTGTAAATTTAAAACCGCCAACTAATTCACGCGTAGCCGCGGCGTCTCATTCTTTTTAATCAGCGGGTAGGCAGCCATTGGCCACACTTTAATCCCGCTGTAAATTAAAACCCAAATCAGACCATTGCCGGCTGGTGTCAAGGATTCCCTACAGCAGCTATAATTGTGACCCTCGACAGTGTTCACCCAGCACATAACTCGCCCGAACCCAAACTCGTACACCTAATCGTCCCAAGATTTTTCGGTTGTTCGGCTTCGGCAAAGCGGAAATCAGGAGCCAGTACACCAGAAAAAGCTTCTCGACACCCGCGAACAATGCGAGAGAGAAAGAAACACGCGCTTCCTCGATTCTAAAGAAAAGACGGGTGATAGATGTCTGCGGTAATCCGCGCTAACTTCCTGCGGGATTTGTGTACAGCT